>NC_069131.1:55358424-55705924 GCF_026914265.1 Mya arenaria
CAAACTTCAAAAACAATACTGGTCATGTTCTGGTCAAAGATAACCTACCATTAATCTTTCATGGTCTGAGGTCAACCTACAAAATGTATTTTCAAGATATTTACAAAAATAAAATGTGTCTGTTTGCAAACATATGCTAGTGTATATGCCCATTGTTTTTTACAATAGTGGCAAAATACATATAAAATACATTTAAGGTCAATAAATCAATAACACAAAGCAGCCCAGTTTTTTTAAATAACAGATTCTCTGCAAGCCAAGCTAAGGTAATTCCATCCAAAGAGCATGCAAACTGTCAACAGCTGGTTTAAGAGATTTTCCTGAGGAACAATCCTGGGGATTCATTCACTTCATTCTGTCAGAGTAGAGATGTTTCAATCTGACAGCCTGCAATTTACCTTTTGTCTACCATTTGTCGTCTAGGGAACTTCTTTAGCCCTAAAAGGCTAGTAAATCCCTTTAAACTGCTTCGTCTGTAAGTTCTCCGCCTTCGGTATGACTTAATATACTTCAGAAGTATCAAACTTAAATGTACTCATTTGAAAACTGTTCATATTCACAATGACTTTTTGTAAAAAAATTCCATTAAGTGATGTTACATCAAATGTTGCCCATATACAATTAAATGATTAAACAGACTATCATTAAACAGTAATTTTACAGGTATGAAGCTATGGCGTTTACAGCATTTAAAATAAAACACATTTATGAAACAAATGATATAATTTACTTTGTCTGTATATAATTATTTATAAACTATGTTTTAAACAGGTTATTATTTTTAGTTTTAAATATTACAGAAATGTTGATGCTGAGGTCTTGGAAAGTTTATTCTTACACAAGGAAGAGGTGCAAAATGTATGCAGATGTCATTCTGTTGATGTTGTCTTGGCTGCCACTGAGATCCTGGACTCAACATCGTGGTCAAGTGTTGATCCAAGCAGTGATATATCTGCCATCGCTGTGGAAGGCTCTGGATAAAGGACGGCAAAGGTCCATGACCAGCTCCTAATAGCAAATTTAATTATAATTAATAGTATGAGATGCATTGTTTATTTAACATGTACATGGGTATATAATTTAACACTACATAATAATGCACCAGTCAATTGTAACCACGGGCCCCCAGGCCCGTGGGTATACCGGGGATAGCTGGGAAAATGGGCCGTTTTTTTACCTTCCAGGTGGCCCCGCAGTGCCGGGTGACTGCGGTGGTTTTGTCTTCCCACCAAATATAGTGGGTAATGGGCCTTTCCTAGGGTCCCTTGGGTGCGGGGGCATTTGGTGGGGTTTCACGAGCAGTTTGTCCCTGCCGGGTGAGGACTTTGCCCGTGCTTGGCTGGACTGAAAGTCAAAGTCCCTGCTCTTCCCCGGACCATGGGGGTGGGGGGCGTGGTTACAATTGACTGGTGCATAATCAACACATATCCAACTTTAAAGAACCAGTTGACCAAACAGCATATGAGATGACTAGGGTACGAACTGACTAAGTCTAAGGTTACAGTAGTACTACTCATAAAACGTCACACATTGATTTCTATCATTTTTTTATTTTCTATAATGTGTTCCGTATGCAAACAGAAAATGTCAATAAGAAATAGCCTGTAGGATGGATACCTGTAGGATGATTTTGGGTTCTGTATAAGGACTTGTGCCCTTTTTAAACCCCTCTTCGTCTAAACTTGTTTCGTCACGATCTATCTTCGGAGCTCATAAAATCTTATCGTGTAAAGGTTGTTAGTAACAGTTATGAGTATATATGATTAAATTACAGCTGTCCATAGACAACTTTGATACAGGTCTCAAAACTGGTGCAGCATGTCTCCTTGCCAGTGGCGGTCCAACCTTACTTTAAATGATTCTACATCTTCAGCATCTATCACATGTTGAGGCAAGTCATTCCACACTTGTATAACACGACGAGAAAACTGGTGCTGGCAGAAAGTGGTCCTAAATCTGGGTTTTTCAAGCTTTAAGTTATGCCCTCTTGTTGATGAAGCGTAGCAAAAGAATCTTTCAAAGTCACAATCATCGATACCTTTTACAATCTTAAAAGTCTGTATAGCGTCTCCACGCATTCTTCTATGAGCAAGAGTGGGTAATTTTAACTGCTTGAGCCTTTCTTCATATGCCATATCTTTTAGAGATGGAATCAATTTTGTAGCCCTCTTTTGTAGTCTTTCTAAACTTTCAATATCTTTTCTCATATATGGGTGCCAAACCACATTCGCAAACTCAAGATGGGGTCGGACCATAGCTGTATACAACTTCATGAAAGTGTACTTATCCATGAAATCAAAAGTTCTGTTGATTATAGATAATATACTGTTTGCCTTGTTTATCTTTGTAGATATGTGTTTATGAAATTTCAAGTCCCTTTCAAACAATACTCCTAAATCACTCTCTTCTGTAGCAGATTCCAAAGGTATATTGTTCATTAAATACTTCTTTTCAGGATTATTATACCCATATTGTATAATTTTGCACTTATCAACATTGAATGTAAGCTCCCACTTTTTAGCCCAATCACACAATGAATTCAGGTCATCCTGAAGGTTGTCGGAATCTGTTGTTGGGGCATACACTTTCGTGTCATCAGCAAACACCTTGATACTTGAGTTAACTACCTCTGTGATATCATTCACGTAAATGATAAAAAGTACAGGTCCTAAAACACTACCCTGAGGCACACCGCTATCAACATTTCTCCAATCTGATGTACATCCCTTGACCGATACACATTGTCGTCGATTCGCTAGGAAATCATCTATCCACATCAGCAAATTGCCCCTGATTCCAAGAGAAGATACTTTCTTTAACAGTACTTTTGTGTGGAACCTTATCAAAGGCCTTTGCTAGATCCAGATACACACTATCCCAACTCTGATGGTTTTCAACAAATTCTGTCCAATCTTCCATTACATTTAAAAGTTGAAGAGCACATGACCGTTTTGATCTAAAACCATATTGATCATTTGACAGTAACTGATTTTCATTCAAATGCTTTATAATATGTTGCCGAACTATTTTCTCTAGAAGTTTGCATACAACCGATGTAAGACTGACAGGACGATAGTTCCCAGGGTCAGTTTTCTTTCCCTTCTTAAATAATGGTGAAATTCTTGCATCTTTCCAATCTGAAGGTACTTTCCCTGTATTTACAGATTTGTTAAATATTATAGTTAATGGCTCAACAAAAATATCTGGCATACTTTTCAATAGGAATGGGTGTACACAATCAGGGCCCATGGATTTACTAGGGTCAATGTCTTTCAAAAGCTTCAAAACTTCTTCTTCAGAAACAGTAAGAGAACTGAGTTCACTATTCACATCTTTATCCTCAATATCAGGTATGGTGTCAATATTTTCCTTTGTAAACACAGTAGTAAAAAATTCATTCAGTACATCCACGTTTTCTTTATCATTTCTTACAAATTCCCCATTTTCACGTTTGAGATTAGAAATATTGCTTCTTGATTTTGTTTTAGACTTTACATATCGCCAGAATTGTTTCGGCTCACTCTTAGCTTTCTGGGATATATTTCTTTCATATTGTCTCTTACTATTCTTTACAAAGTCATTTGCCCTATTTCTCACTATTTTATACGCTTCATAGTCTTCATTTCTTCTAGTAGCCAAATACTTGTCCCAAGCATGACGCTTTTTCTTAATATGCGACAGAACTTCACCAGACATCCATAATGGCTTTGTTTTACAGCCCGTTTTAGGTTTAGACTTTGGAACATATTTATCAACACTAACTTTATACTTCTCGGAGAAGGAGCTCCACATTTCATTGACATCACTATCACAAAGTGTTTCTTTCCAGTTGACAGACTCCCAATCTTGAATAAATGCAAGCAAATTACATCTTCTGTAGCTGTAAGACATATTCCCAGTGTAAACTTCTTTATAGTTACAGCAAAAATCAAATACTAAAGTCACATGATCACTTAACCCAATAGATGGTAAATGCTCAAAATTGGTAACGTTATTTTCATCCTTGGACAGTACTAGATCCAGCAAAATCAAAGGCTGATCATTCCTACATCTTGTAAATTGTTGTACATGCTGGAATAGAAAATTATCCCTCAAGCATTCAATAAACATATATTCATGGTGAGATTCACTGTGAATGGTTGTATATGTTTCCCACTCAATGTCTTTCATGTTAAAGTCTCCGGTTACAAGCAAATTCTCAGAAATTCTAGCTGCTTCCCGTAGCAATTCAATAATTATGTCGCAATTGTCCGTTTCAGAAGGGCTTCTATAGATACATCCAATTACAACAGTCTCATCTTCAACAATCCAGTCTATCCAAGAAGCATCATGGTACATCAAGTTTAAGTTTACATTTGGTGAAATATTAAGCTCAGATTTTGCATAAATTAACACACCTCTACCATCATCTGTGCTTGGAAATGCTGTATATCCATCAAGAGCATAAATAACTGATGAGCAGGACACATTGTCATGGTTAAGCTTCGGTAAAACTTCAGTTACAAATATAAAATCCGGATTAATCAATGTAACCTGTACCTGCAACTCACTCATCTTATTTTGCAACTGATCTGCATTAGTATATAAACATTTACACTTATTTAAAACAATTTCAGTCTTTCGATGTTCATTAATCAATGATTCTTCAAATTCTTGACTAGACTTTGATGATTCTGGACTAGAAATATCACTCACCTCAATATCACTGTCAATTGACTCATTAACTCGGGAGCCACTGGTCATTTGTCCACTATTTACTGTAATATCACAGTTATCAACTGATCGATAACTATTTATCGAATTTTCATCACTAACAACTGAAATAACATTAACTTCAAAACTTTTAACTGTTTGAACATTTAACATATTTACACCATCCTCCTGGTCCGGTCTAACGTTGAAAACGAGGTGCTGGAGCAATGAGATTTGTGATCCCACTTGCTCCCCTGTTCGCCCCCCCTTTCAATTATCTCCCCTCTGAAAATCACCAAATTCTTATTTCCTTCATCCGTCCTCCTCCTTTCTAACTCTCGTTTTAGCATCATGCTTTTCTCCCTTTCCTCCTTAGACTGATCTGGTGTGATAAACACTTTATTCCATGCATGCGCATATTCTTCCCCTCTTTTGGTTCTCAAAAGTCTTGTTCCCCCTAGAACATGGTGCTTATCAGAGACAGAATCTAACTGAACTTTGATCAGTCTTGGTTTGGTACCTGGTGCTCCAAGTCTGACAGACTTTACAATGTTAACATCTTGACAATCTATCACCTCCATTATTTTCTTGATACAAATTTCATCATCTTTTTTGTTTTCACTACCTGCGTCAGGTTCGGGTACATTGTGAATGATTACATTGCACTTCCTCTCCTCCCTTTCTCTGTAACTCTTAATCGCCAACTCAACCCTATCACAAATAGCAACATCCATGGATTTTTTCAGATCTTCAACTTTCTGCTCACAATTCTGGATCTGCTGTTTCTGATCAAGTAGAGCCCTTCCAAACTCCGTTAGCTTGGGCAGGACACGGGTACAACCATCACAATTGAACGGAAGATTCTTTGTTGAAGGTTCGTTTTTGAGAGTTTCATATAGCTTGTTGGAAATGTGGCTACAATCTAAGCAAAACCAATGTAGGCATACACTGCAGTTCATAGACTTCTGGCTTTTCTTAAACGTGAGGTCGCACTGAGCACACCCTTTGTTATTCACAGTTTGAGTCGCCATATTTTCCTGATTTTCCTCACAACTCGTCAAACGTATACTCTACTGTTACCAACAACACAATTTTTGATTAGATGGAACTTTTATCACTAGATAATCAAAGATTAAACTAAAAATATTGGTCTCTTCATTTTTTTCCTGCTGACCGGAAACCGGAACCGGAAGACTCGAAAAGGCTTTTAAAGCTTGTAAAATTACCTTTGCCGACAGAATAGATCCCTGTCAGTCAGTAGTAGTGTATGTTCTGTAATTTCAATCGAACGATCTATTCATTTTAAGACAAAACTTCCCGCATCATCATTTCCAACGAAAACAACACAAGTACGGAAGTAGACGGGTAAGTTTGGACTCTCTCACCGTTTAACCCACGGAAACTGCATTCGGAACTCCTCGGCCATTTTTTCCAAAACAACCTCGGATGTATGCAGGTACATCAGTTGAAATAGTTCGTAAGAATTTGAATTATATCATTAATTAAATGTAGTGTTTCAGAGTTGTATTTATTGATCTAAGTTTAAATTGATTGCCATTAAATTGAATTATTGCAAACATAATTAAGAATTCCAAGAGTTAAGTCATAAAGTTTAAATGCTAAATAAAATTACTACGCGATCTACTTGCAGCGGACTTAAACGCACCACTTTTTGAGTATGTAAACCGTCCAAATACATCCGAGGTTGTTTTCGATAAAATGGCCGAGGAGCTCCGAATGACGGAAACTGCCGAACACCTGAATTTGCTGTCGAGAGTGGTCTCCCGTATATAGTAATTTGCGCTAGAATTTGACATTTTTATTGGTTCCCTGTAATGTTATAATGCACTTACCAGAATAAAATTTTCGTTGTACTGCAAATTTACATATTTATTACTGCCGTGTGTGTTGCTTTATTTTTTTCAGGGAAACTGTTTTATAAAAAAGAACCAAATGGCTGCAAACATGAATAATGTAAATTCCAAAAGGCAGTAACAATCAAGTTAAGAAATACGAAAGATCCACAAGGAAGTTAATTGCTCGTTACATTCAGTAGGCGCGAAGAAAAACATAGAATGCAGTTATGAATAGTATAAATTAACATTTCAATATTGCAGTAAGCAAACAAAAAGGTTGAACGCACTTGTCAATATCATGCAAGAATGAATGATATTCATGAAAGGATTGTTTCCTTAACAATAAGAAGCAAGCAAGATGAATTGCTTGTACATCAAATGTAAGAAACTAAAATGCAGTTGTCATGTTGCAGAACGCATAAGCAAGTTAATAACATCACAATGTCATTTAGCAGTATGAATGTCCTGGCGGATATTCCCTTCCATACATACTTTCCCACTTTGAATGTGGGAATCCTCCAATTGGAAAGATTCACTCATGGGAAGGATTCGAAAACAAATGCCTTAAATGAATCTATCGGTTCTTCATTTTTAATGAATATATTATTTTTCATGTAGTTAGTGTAAAATATTCTTAATTAAACAGTCAATTTCAATTTTAAAAATTATGTTCCAAATTCTCCCACAATTTTAATAGAGCCAGTTTTCCAATTGGAAAAGCTTGAAAAAGCCATTTTCCAATGGGAAGGCCATTTTCCAATGGGATTCCCATTGGAAAAGTTGACTTTAAATGCCAAAAAAAAACATATTTCTAAATGAAATTTAAGGAAACAAAAAATATCTCTTATTAGTATTACCTAACACATTTTAAAAATACAAAAATAAAAAAAACATTAGGTGAAAAATAAAAAAAATAAGTTTGCAAAAATTCCGGATTTGCAAACTTAATCCGGATGCTGTTAATAATTATTTGTTGTGCCCATTGGAAACAAAAAAGAACAACTTCTTGCTGACATGACATGAATGCATTAGATATATTTGTGGTTTGAACACTTTTGTTAAAGATAAAAGGGATTCCAATTTCATGAGAAATTCCAGTATCGTGCAGTTGAATAAAATGATGTTGTAAATAAATATATTATGTTACTAAATAGATATATGTTCCTAATATGTGAGTACATAAATATTTTTCACTCAGATACAGTTTTCTTCACATCTTTGTGGAGTGTTTTCGTACACCCATATTCAAACTGAATCCGAAGCATTTTTCCTGCAATTATAAAAACATCATTTTTATTAAGTGTTCACTCTGACACTAAAACGAAATTATCTTATGTTTTTAATATTTTTTTGTATAATTGTTTTATTTCTTTGAAAATTGTTTTGATTTATGCCATGTTTGCTAAAGCCTTTTTTCTTTACATACTGTGTCTAAAGAAGTAAATCGATTAAAGTTACCAGACAGAAGAACATCAAGTATTTTACCTGCACTCCACTCTTCATAAGTTGAAGTCCTGGAATGTTATGTGAACTTTGCTATGACCATTGATCCTACTGAGAACATTACCTGCAAATATTTCTTTTGGATTAAATCTTAGTAAGAATTTCTCGTTCCTCTTTCATTGCCAATGTGTTATGTATTCCTTCTAAAAAAACGATTACATAATTACACTATGGTAAGGATGCATGAGCATACCAATTTTTCCTTTTATTCATGTGCATGAAACACTATGGTTTCCTTTTTGCATTACATGTTTTAGTTCTAAAGTTTATGAACTACTTGAAAATTTTATTTATTTGCTTTTGGAAACTGTGCACCGCGGATGCCCCTGGCCGGCCTTTTATCAGGGTTGATAGCAATGGCTGTCAGACTTGGTGTTGAGCTGTCAACGTGTGGGGAGGAAGTCAAGACTGTGGCTTGTGTTGGAGAAAAGGCTTAGGCTAGTGGATCGTGTTGGACTGTTCTGTGGACTTGAAGTGCTTGGGCTAAAGTTGTTATCAGGTGATGTGAATGTCGGGCTGAAGTTGGTGGTGGATACAGTTAGGCTTTTGTTGTTGTGAGGAGTTAAGAGGGTGGATGTAAAGCTGGTGGTGATATGCTATAGCTGTTCCCTTATGTGGCCTCTAATGTTGGTAACTCGCATGTGGATTCCTCTTCAGAATCAGATGGCTGCAGGAAAAATAAACAAAAACTATATAAAACTTTATTTAAAACACCAGCATTTAGTTTTAACCCTATCTATTCTGGTAAGTAATGTACTGAAATAGGGACATGCTTATTTCTTGCTAATTTTCTTTTTTCTAAATGTACTCTCATGAAGATTATAATGTAGCTAACATTTACCGCATACACAGTCCTACAATATATGCATCTCCTGATAATTCTACTTGGCTCCTCCAGGCTGTAGAAACCATCGTTCCTCTAAAATGTTATTTTAAGGTTATGGCCAGAGTTTCTAACCTTTTTATGTATTTTAGTATTGTTATCGAATTTGATTCAACTTTTTTAAAAAATTGATAGATACTATTTTGTCCTATGAACAGCTTCATCTTCATGATGTTGACTTTTTTTATCTGCTTCATAATGATAAACCCTTCATGAACTTGTGTAAAAATTGTGAACAGGAATTGTTCATCTTTCATTCTTGGTTCTTCTTCCTGGGATGTACAGCTCTCTGAAAAAACAATATTCATTGTTTCTATGAGTAGGATATGAGTACCTCTGTGTGTGCATACCAATTTATGTAACTAAATGCAAATTGACTGTATAATTAGATTTATTTAAGACATCCAAATAAATCCAGTAATTAAAATTTGCATAAACATGCAGCCCCTGCACTGGTAAAATGTTTTCCGGGCTTGCTCAATTTCTTTGATTACTCTGCCGGGATTCATGAATGTCATGTTAGCTGTAGTATAAGAATAAGGGTTTGTTTATCCAAAAAACTAATATAAATGACTGATTTAAGTCAGGGGATTGTGATGAATTTGTCCCTCTATTTAGGCTCCCTTGTAAGGATATATTTATACTGAATGTGGTTCTACATTTATTTAATCATCAATTATATATTAAAGCAATATGGATTGTGTTTTTCTTTGTGCCCTTGTCTCATACATATACGGCAAATGAATATTAAGATATTTACCCATGCGTTGTCATTATGCTGGCTAGCAGTCGGAAGCAGCGTTTTCACAAGTAAGCACACACCAATGCCTTCTTGATGATGCCTTCAAACTGTGTGTGGGAACCATATATCCCTGAAAATATAAATAATTCATGACATAATGTTTCACATACACATATCTTAAGACTATAAATTCTCCTTTCTTTCATAAATCAAAAGTTTATCTATCAGTCAACTAATTGATGCATTGTAGATGAAATGAAATACTTGAGATTTTATATATACCTTTGAAACATAAACTATTTAATAATAATTACATCATACCGAGTATCCCATATCATAAGTCCTTCACACTGTCTCCGCCATTTGACATATTTTGTATTAAGCATGGACATCTCTGTGGCTCCTGTCAAGTCCGGATGTATGTTGCGCATCACCTATATATAACATTTATCTAGATGTTTCACAATGTAAATGTTGTTGCAATGATGTTTGTTTATATCAGATTAATTATAAGCCATAGATGGGCATACCAAAGAATTAGTTCTGGTTACCAAGAAGTATATCTACCGTATCCCTCTGAGAACTTTATACGGCAAACAAACTTGCCAAGCTATAATCTGGGCTCAGCTGAAACTGGTAAAATTTCAGGCATCAGTTAGTGCAATTATGTTCAATTAATTGGATTTGGAACAATAATTATAAATTTATAATGTATATCCTATTATTGACACACAATTTCTTTATTCAGGAAAACGGCCGTATCCCCGAGGTTCTATATCTCCAGATGGACAATTCTGGGAAAGACAACGAGAATGCATTCATTCTCCTCTTCATGGCTTGGCTTGTCCAAGGAAACGCAAAGTGTTTAGAAAGGTTGGAATTGCGAATCCGCATATTGTTGATTTCCTAAAAACATCTATCTCTTAAAGGCACACACTTGATGCAGTTTATATATATATATTTTTAATGTACACATTTTTTTTAATTTTTTTTATTTCTGATTTTAGAAGTCATAATTAATAAGAGCTATTCCCTTTTAACATATAACCGCCGGGGGAAGCCTTTTTAAATTATACACCCGTTCCAGAAGATGCAAATTTACCATTATTGGGTCCAAATTAATGAAAAAGACACTAACCCATATACTAAAAAAATATATGCCTTCCTCCTGTGGGGTATTTGTTTTACTGGAATTGCCTTGAGTTTAACATAATAATGCACTAAAATTGTATATAATGAAAATTGCATCGACATTGTGCTCCTTAAAGTTGCATCAACATCAACCCGCATTGAAGAAAATGGGAGCAAGCTAATACATTTCTTATTTACAAATTCAAACAAGCGGGTTGTCTCTTTCTGTAGTACAAATAGGAGTACAGAGTGCATTTAAATCAAATATGATTGAGAAAATAGCTAATCTGAATTGATGGAGGTATTTAAGGGACCACCCTCTTTTGTCTTATAGACTTTATACAAGAAAAAAAAGACATGACAAGCCCCGTCGCCTTAAAACCCTCTATTATTTTATGGCTATGTCATGGAACTATACTGTGTTCGAGAGCGTATAGTTTTGACTATTTTGTATTTATTTATAATACTTGTTATGATTAGTATTGCTGAGGCTAAATTCTTTAAAAACAGTTTCACAGGAAGGGGTTTCAATACGTTTTCGAAACGGGGAATGGCTATCAAGCTTATACATAATCATCCCATTCAGTTATTCAGTACTGTATAGAAGTTGAATTTCCCACTAAGAATGTTTTACCATTTTACAACAAGACCATTGTACAATTTTTCAAAATCAGAAAGAAATAATTAGCTTCAGTAATGTGCTATCTCAACAAAAAGTGAATACAAACAGAACAATAGAGGATAATTGTTTGTTTCAGTGTATGAGCATAATACGATTCTCTGAAAGAGCACTGAAAGATATATTTCATAGGAGGTGTAATTGAAAGTAAAATATTCACTTATGTGTTCACATGGTGAAAACAATGCTATCTTTCACTGTCATAAACATTTTTCTTTTTAATCATATGCAAAATATTGCACTATTTTTCGAAAGATCAAAAAGCAGTTACATCATTGCGTCTCATCATTCAGTCCCCCATATTAGCTCGCCCAGAACATTGTTTCCAAAAATAAGCATTTATGAAATAACATGAATATTAGGAGGTACCTCCAAGAGGTGCTTATAAAGGTTACACACCACCATATCCATTTCCTCTATAATTCAACGTGAAATTAAAAAAATAGACAACATTTAACGGCAAGGTCGTACCAGGCTGTGCACCCGAAATCAGTTACATTTTTGCAAAACTGTTCGGGTCGCATACATGGACAGATATTAAAACTAAATCATGGTTATGCAGGGTCAGTATCGATGAAAACTGTGGCACTAGAATGCCAAATATCAAGGGGTTCAAAGGCAAGCTGTTGCAACAAATAGAATAGAAAACTCTAAGAAAGATCTCACTGCGCAGACAATGTGTAAACGAACCAGGGCTATTGCTCGGCAACGAACGTTCAAGTTGCATGCAGAAATTCACTTTAGCAAAGGAATAACAGACCCAAAACCAAATATTTCTTTAATAAAGCATCTTAAACATCACAATTATGCCTAGCACTGTATGTTTTATGTGTAAATATGTATTGTAAGTGTAACTAGGCATAAGCATAGGTATATTTTATTTACAGAATGGTGTGGGGAGGGCGGTGGTAGTCAGGAGGTAAAATAAAGCTTTGAAATCACTGACCCGCCCCTACACACCAATATTTGGTGTCTGAAAGTAGACGTAACAGGTACATAAATATGTAAATAGTGTGCAATGGAAATGTCTACGCTACTGAACATACCGCTTAATTTATACAAGCCGGGTGTTCACCATGCCCGTCAGAGAGGCCCGAAATATGGCAAAGTTTGAACTTTGGTTTATTTTAAGACTAAGGTGGGCTGCTTGATGGTCGGGCACACCCATAAAGAGGTGAACCAGCTATTTAGTCAAGTTGCCAGCCACATCAGACGTCTAGACCTGCCAACACTAGACAGACTGCACTATGAAATGGTAAACCGACAAGACCCTCATCCCTCGTCTGCCCATATGGGCAACAATAATGCTTATAAGATCTCAGGTTGCACATTGCAGAGGTCTGATTGAGGGAATCTCAACACCTCATCATTCTGTTGTGAAGGGTGATAATGGAACAGTCCTTCTTCGATACAGAGATTGGCCTAACACACAGGATATCGAAAGCCTGGATTTGACAGAACACATTCCAGGGAATTATAGCTAAAATATTGTACTATGCAATCCAAAGCTGGAAAGGGAGATGCAGCTATTCAAGGCAGACCATCCAAAGTTGCAGGCCAGTGGAAAATTTTCTGGCCCCAATATTGACTGGTGGGTCTGGTACCTGGCACAATAAGGAACTGTTGGGCCCCCAGTGTTACATTTGTCACTATACTGCCATTGCAGCACATGAACCTGCAAGCCCCAAGGGCAGAACGGTACAGCTTCTGGGTATGTCCAAGCCCATAACAAGAAGTCAAGCTTGAAATTAAAAAGCACGAAAAACATCAAGATTTCAATAATGTTGCTTAGAATATCATAAATGTATGAATTCGATTGTTAATTGTTGGACACTTTGGTAACTTCACTTTGTTTGGCGGTTTGATTGTTTTCAAAACAAATTAGTATGCAAGAGTTACAACACAACTTATCAGCACAGAAATAAGTTAAAATGTATACACTGTTAATTATTTACGCAACATTTTAATAAGGGTATCACGACATGTTTATAATAGTTTTGTTTCAAGCTTTTATTATAATGCACTGTTTGTGTCCAACAGGTCATAGCAAATTTATACTTGCATTGAATCTTGCAAATGCTTTAAATATTAGCATGTACATTTAGCTTTTATTACTTGTAAGAAAAGATTTCTGAAACAACACGTAATATAAAATAATCATTTGAGCATCTTTAATTACTTGCATTTCCTTTTCGGCAAGTTCTGAAAACATTTAACTATTTAAGTCACATAATTGATGCAATGTACACAGTTTTTCTTTCTTTTCTGATTTTAATTAGGGCTATTTCATTTTAACATATAACCGCCGGGGGAAGCCTATTTAAATTATACACCCACCACAGAAGATGCAAATTGACCATTTTTTGGTCCAAATTAGTGAAAAAAGACACTTACCCATATACTAAGGAAAAAAATAACTTCCGCCTTTGGGGTATATGTTTTACTGGAATAGCCCTGAGTTAAACATAATAATGCAATAAAATTGTATATAATGAACATTCTATCGACATTGTGCTCCTTAAAGTTGCATCAACATCAACCCGCATTGAAAAAAATGGGAGTAAGCTAACACGTTTCTTATTTACAAATTCAAACAAGCAGGTTGTCTCTTTCTGTAGTACAAAAAGGTCACAGAGTGCATTTCAATCAAATCGGATTGAGAAAATAGCTAATATGAATGAATGGAGGTATTTAAGGGACCACCCTCTTTTGTCTTATAGACTTTATACAAGGAAAAAAAGACACATGACAAGCCCCGTCGCCTAAAAACCCTCTTTTATTTTATGGCTATGTCATTGAACTATAATGTGTTCGAAAGCGTATAGTTTTAAATATTTTGTATTTATTTATAATATTTGTAGGTTATGATTAATATTGCAAAGGCTAAATCCTTAAAAAACAGGTTTACTGAAAAGGTTTTCAAAAAGTTTTCGAACCGGGGAATGACTATCAAGCTATACATAATCATCACAAACAGTTTTTTCAGTACTGTATAGAAGTTGGATTTCCAACTAAGAATGTTTCACCACTTAACAACAAGCCCATTGTACAATTTTTCAAAAACAGAAAGAAATAATTAGCTGCAGTAATGTGCCATCTCAACAAAAAGTGAATACAAACAGAACAATAGAGGATAATTAATTGTGAAAGTTTAAGAGCATAATATGATTCACTGAATGAGCACCAATAAATCTATTTAATTAGAGGTGTAATTGAAAGTGAAATATTCACTTATGAGTTCACATGGTGAACACAATGCTATCTTACACTGGCAAAAACACTTTTCTTTTAATTATATGCAAAAGGTGGCACTATTTTTTAGAAAGATCAGAAAGCAGTTTCAGTATTGCGTCTCATTATTTAGTCTCTCAATCCCCACCTATTAGCTTGGCAAAAAATTGTTTTCAGAACTTAGCACTTTTGAACTTACATAGAAATTAGGATGTACCTCCAAGAGGTGGTTACAAAATGAACTTGGGTTTGTCTTAAGATTAAGATGGTGGGGCACACCCATGAGTAGGTGGACCAGCTATTTAGCCGATTTGTCAGCCACATCAGACGCCAAGACCTGCCAACACTTGACAGACTTCACCATGAAATGGTAAACTCACAAGACCCTCATCATTCGTCTGCCCATATGGGCAACATTTATGACTACAAGAGTCAGGTTGCACATTGCAGAGGTCTGATTGAACGAATCGCAACAACTCATCATTCTGTTGTGAAGGGTGATAATGGAACAGTCCTTCTTCGATACAGAGATTTGCCTAACACACCGGACATGAAAACCTGGATTTGACAGAACACATTCCAGGGAATGTTAGCCAAAATAGTGTACTATGCAATCCAAAGCTGGAAAGGGAGATGCAGCTATTGAAGGCAGACCATCCTAAGTTGCAGACCAGTGGAAAATTTTCTGGCGTCAATATTGACTGGTGGGTCAGGTACCTGTCACAATAAGAAACTGATGGACATCCCAGTGTTACATTTGTCACTATGCTGCCTTTGCAGCACATTAACCGGCAAGCTCCAAGGGCAGAACGGTACAGCTTCTGGGTATGTCCAAGCCCATAACAAGAAGTCAAGCTTGAAATTAAAAAGCACGAAAAACATCAAGATTTCACATCAGCACAGAAAGAAGTTAAGATGTATAAACTGTGTTAATTATTAACGCATTATTTCAATAAGGGTATCACATCATTTTAATAATAGTTTTAAGTTTTTATCATGATGCACTGTTTGTGGTCAACAGGTCATAGCAAATTTATATTTACATTGAATCCTGTGAATGCTTTAAATATTAGCATGTACATTTAGCTTTTATTACTTGTAAAAAAAAGCTTCCTGAAATAACATTTAATACGAAATTACCATTTTTAATTACTTGCATTTCTCTTTCGGCAAGTTCTTGAAAACTGGAGCAACAACTAGTTTGGTTTACAGATCTTAACTTAGTAATTTGTACTTGCTGGGTTATTTTTAGGCAGTTACCTGCATTATGTGTGGTTGAAACGCAGTAGGTATGGTTTGACCCACTTAATCACTTAATCACTTAAAACACGCATTTTACATAGCTGTTTCTTTATGGTGATTTAAATGTAACATACTCAAACAATCAAAAATATACTCTATATACACATACTATGGAGAACATTTTGTTGTAAAAGTATACTGTGATTGAATTTCAAATATTACATTGACGTGACGCCGAAAAAGCACATTTCCATTTCAGATGACGAAATGGAAACAACATCTCATGGCAGTAATAGACCAGTTCACGGTAAGCGCCTGGTGAAGCCGAGATCTCGATCGCGCGGACGCTTATTGCGCTAAATAACGCGAGAGTTCGCGAGAGGTCATTATGTGGGGGCTAGTCTCGCTAAGTAAACATACACACTGAAAGCCGTAGAACTGACAGCAAATCAAAAGGCCGATTAACGCAATGGAATGTTTATTTACGAAGGGTTGGTTTAACAAATGTGAACATGAATGGGCGAAAGTTTGACGGATGTGCCCGACCTAGACAGTGAGAACCATTATTTAATCGAAAGCAAGGACAAATCTTTCGACAAGGACAATGTTCGTGCCTACAAGTCGTTGAAGGCTTTCAAATATTTTGAGGAGGGATTCGTCCAAAAATTGCTTCATGCCATGTTTTTAGACGGTGAAAAGGAACTATATTTGATCAGTTCACGTGTGCTGGCTTCGTACCAGGGGAAGTCGAACCAGACGTATGTTGCGCTGGACAGACTGACTACCATCCCAGTTGGGGGACCCTGTGAATGTGTTGCTGGGTAAAACCAAATTTCGTTTGTGTGTTAAATGTCAATTATATGTATATTGTTTACAAATTATTATTTTTTCATGAATCATGAAAGAAATTATAAACTTAGCTATTAAATATCAGGATGAACCATTGACCTTGTCTAAACCTTGTTTAAAATAATGAAGTTTCAAAACATTAAAATTCTTATCCCTTACCACATTGTTAAGACTAAGTTAAAAAACAATATAACCACGTTTCAATTATTCAGACTAGATGAACCACACATTTCACCAGGCACATTCCCAGTTTTTTTTCCTGTTTATAAATGTGTCAATGCTTGGTAGTTCTAGATTATGTCATTAATTTGAAATCAGAATGAATATTATTGATGGAAAATCATTCTGTTTCAGATTGGGTGAAGCATGCAGCCAAATTGCCGCAATTTGCAGTTGAGGATTTTGTTACGAAGGGCCTAAACAAGTTGTCTTGCACAGATGAGATCTGCAAATGGAACGCTCCATCCAGGCAAAATGTTGAGACGACCAGTATTCAAAACATCAGAATTGTAAAGTAGGTGTAAATACATGTTAATTAGGGAGACATGTCCTGAGGCTGTTACCGTAACTTGAATAATAAAATCTATGGCCTAAAACAGGACATCCCTCACTAATCTGACCTAAACACAAAAATGCATTACTAAAGCAGCCATCTCTAATGCAAGACAGCATTAGTGCTTTTTTATACATATTGCAAACTTATTTATTAAATAATTTTATTATTAAAATAATTTCATAAGCTCAAATGAAATTTCATTTTGTAAATTTATCTACAGCATTAGTATGATTGAAATTAAAAATTAACAATTATGCTTTAACAACATATCTTTTCAGACAGGAACATGGCAAAGTTCTTAAGGCACGAGAGACGTTTGACTGCTCTGTGTTGGCGTGGATAGGAAGAAGACACTGCCTGAAATCTTGAAGAGACATAATAGCACATGCAACTTCCTTCGGTATGCAGATGTAACAAATATAGTCACTCAGAAGTCAGAAGTTTCCATTGACAATAGTGAAGACATTCCATTGATAAAATGCTGTCCTCCATCATTGGATGAAATTAACAATGCATGGTTTATCTTCAAAAATAAGCTTTGTGTAAGTGATGAAGAGAGGCACAAGCTTGAGCGACAAACAATAGGCCAGTCTGATAGTAAGAAGTGGAAGGATGCCCGGCGTTATCGATTGACTGCTTCAAACTTCCATAGAATATTCAGACGAAAAGCAAAAACCAGCCAAAAAGCCACTGTAGATGCCTTGTGGTATAAACAGACCAAACAGACAAGTACCATGGTATTTGGTTTGCTGCAAGAGAACTTGGCTGCAAAGCTGTATTGTAACGAAACTGGTGCCAAGGTTGTTAAGGGCCTCGCGGTGGACAGGGAGTACCCTTATCTGGGGGCCTCTGTGGACAGGGTTAATGTTGCAGAAAACAAAATCGTAGAAATAAAGAACCCTTCATCAACTTGGGGAATGACATTGGCCGAGGCTGCAGAGAAACTGAAGTGTCTCAATCACAATGAGAATGATGACATAGTTCTGAACCCAAGTCATGAATATTACACTCAGATCCAGGGCCAGATGTTTACGTGGAATCCCTAAATGTGAATTTGTCATCTGCACAAAGGAGGATATTCTTATTCATTAGGTAACATTTGACTCCATATTGTGGGAAGATTGTAAAAGAAAGCTTGTTACTTTCTATGAAAATATTATGGTTCCAGAAGTTGTGTTCCCCAGAGTGAAACATGGCTTAGAGCCTCACGTGTATATGTTTGTAAAGTAAAATTCAGTGCAGGAGGCATATTTGCCTATAGCTAAATAACTCGTATTATTAGTCGTAAACACTAGTGCTTTCATATCATATTGACACCTCACTCAATTAATGTTGCTAAGTTATTATTGAATATAAATGTTACTTTGTTTTGCATTGTACAAGTGTGCATAAGCTCACTTTGCTGTTTCAAAGTGCTTCCATGTCATAATGATATCAATTAAATGTTTGAATGTGATTTATTTAGAAGCAGCCTTTTGCACTTATTTCCAAAAACTTATAATTTTTATTTTAAACTAAGAAAAATTGACTAGAATTGTTTTCAGTTCTTAGTTGTTCTCCTGAAATAAACACAGAGCTCTCCCATGTAACTATTAAATTTGTGAACCTGTACTTATGTCTTTGTATATCTTCTTTTTAGTAATTAAATGACACTGGTTGTCACTTAACCATTGATTTGGCTAATAGAGTTATTAAAGTTTTTCATTGAATACTTAGAAAAAGGGATTATACTGATCGTTGGCGGAATGAGATTGGTGTCAATATATTATCATGTTGCAATAAAGTTGAAATAAAGTAATAGAGTAAGTTTTACAAACATTTATTAGCATAGTTCAGTATACAGTTAACAATGACAATGAAATATCAAGTCCTCCTGATGAATTGGAAACTGCAAATACAGAAATGATGGGAATAAAAAGAACATTCAAAGTCAGCACATTCACATAAACATTCACAGATTTGTGGATAATATGTAACATATAAAATTTACTAATGACTGCCACAAACAGAACACCGATGGTTAATACTTTTAAGCCATTTGCTACCTATCATATGTGCCTTGCAATATGAGTTATATGAATAATTTGAAAATATTGAAGTGTTTTCAGGAAAGAATCAGAACTTAAATGATTAATGACTGTCAACCCCAATGTTAGACACCAAATGTTTTTGACTGCAATTTCAATATCTAGAAGTTCTGCTTCAAGCTCTCAGATACCTTTTAGTTGTGGCGCTTAACTATACCTGAGTGATATTTGCGGAGGAAATATCAGGAAATTTTGGTTCAGACTGCATCAGGTTTTCTGTCTTGATCTGCACTTCATGCTGAACATCGTGTATGTCCACCTCGTTGATCACCAGCTTCCTTCGCGCGCTGTATCGAATAGGCTTTGCTTTTATACCAGTTTCCACAGCTTCACGATATACTCGAAGCCTTCGTGCTTGTTGCAGTCAACCTTAAAATATAAAAGAAAGTTGATATATATAGCTTAACTATTTGTTTAGTACGTCATTATCTTAGAAATCAATGTTTTATGTTCTACCCAAATGACTTTAGATTCAAGTTCGTATCGATTAAAGACATGTACTGTCTATTATAGGTAATAAGCAGAAGGGGGCAGGAATAGAGGTTTAGCACACAAACACTAAAATATGGTATAGTGTATGAGGATCTGAAGGTTGAAGCAACTGGGCACCATTTAGGAATCGTTGAGCGATCAACTTTAATATGGCGAATAAGGGAAAACATTACTTGGATCCGGGGGACTCTGAGTATTCTGATTTTGCTTCTGATGTCATCGATGATCGATGACCAACCCTCCTGATACGGACGCTACAGAGTACTCTTTATATGTCATGGACAATAGTATTGATTTTAATGTTTTGATGGATGCTTTGGATGATAATAATGTTAATTATAATATTGTCACAACCGTAAATTCTGGTAAGTCAAATTTCGTTGTATAATGTACTCATTGATATGTGTTATGACAATAAACCTGATAGAATGCATTCTTTAAATGTATCTGGATTTGACTCGATTGAAAGCTGTGAAAATGCTTTAAATATTGCTATAACTTGTAGACGATTTTATGATGCTGAAGAATAAGATTATACTTGGCACTATGTTACGAAAACTTTGTAAATAAACAGTTGTTAAATTCATTATCTTACATGAATTTAAGTAAAAAAAAGAAAAAAAGAAAAATGCAAGCTCACGGAATTTGTTGGTTCTTTGAACCAACATTTTCTGTAGGTTTGCCTTTTTTGGCCCGATTTTAAAAAGTGCGGGAAAAACCGGTACGGTAAACAGTACGGGATATAATGTACCCTTCGGGAATTAGTAATTAATCTACCCTGCGGGAGTTATCGAACCAAACTATAAGATCACACTATTTTAATGGCCGCGATCTTTACGTGAGAGGACACTCTAGTGGAGCGTGGTGCCGACAATGGTATCATATGTGTCCCTATGGGATCCCGAAGGGGGAGAAGCCCTACACAATGATACCATTTAAATCACCATAAAGAGTTGAAATAAGAATATACATAGTCAATGTGTCGTAAAAACAGTAGGTTGTTATATTTTGTTTTAATATGTTGAATGATAACCATTAATTACAATGGTTAAGTTCGTATTACATTTTAAATGGATTGGATTGAAAAGACATTCAGGACACTGAATTGCTAGTTTGCTCTATGTCTTTGCGTTTACCCAGTGCCATTAAACCGGGTTTATGTTTAAGCTTTTTGCTACCGAGCTTGTTTCTGAAGTTTTTCACGTAAGTATTCATTATTATTTTATGTGATGCAAGAAAACTGAATTGTGCTACCCGGTTCTTTTAGTAGTATGTCTACTGTGCCCATATTCCCACTATTGCCATTGTGGAAACAAATAATTGACTTTTCATAACAAGCGTACATTTTGCATTAACATAACATGTAGACTAAAAACATTTTTGGGTACCATGACTACAGGGTGGCTAGGAAACTCTTGACGCATGCACCTGCAGTTCAGTTAAAATTGGTTTGTTTTAACCTAATCGGTAAAATCAAGCCCAGACGAAAAAGAAACAAGCTTTTGGAATGATCATGTTAGACAACGTTTATATTTATTTTTATCTTTAATATTGTCAAGATAGAAATATACACTGCCTGAAACATGGTTATGCAACTGTGCATAGAAAAAGCCTTACCATTGCCTAGTATTCTTACTGCAATCAGTGATATGGATTAGTTGTCAGGTAAAGCTATTATTCTACTTATCTATTCGCTTGTTCTTAAATTGTCAATTGATTATTTTCTCATACTCCTTATGTCTTTGTTCCCATTTCATATACGTTCCCATGTCAAAATCTACAAATTATTTCTAATTGGAAAAATTCATACTTAAAACTGATCGTTTTTCTCCAATTAGATTTTTCCCATTTACCAAATTTTCCAAATTTTTATTTTTATTTTAAAGGTAGGGATGCATTAATTTTTTGTTTGGCATACTTTCTGTGATATAGTTTTAACCATGGGGTGTAGATCTTCTGCTCAGATTTGTCAAAGAGTTACCAACGCAATTGTGTTTATTATGCTTATGCTAGGAATAGCAATTTTGAATTATCTTGATTTAGAAGGTATCGAAAGACCTGGGATGGCACTGTTTGCTTACAGTACGTTAGGTACTTTATGATTTAAGTATGGCAGAGAAGAGTAACAAAAAAGCTTTCCACCTGCAGATATCATGTCCTTTTTGGGGGTGTTGATACATAATAGCGATCTGATTATTGGTATTACTCCGGAGCGTTTAAAAGAGATACGAGGGCTTAATAAGTGCTGGTTGAAGAAGGAGTAGGCATGCTTAAGGAACATTTTTTCACCCACCTCAGATAAGTAGATCCAATAACTTAACCATGCTAGATATTCTTATCTTGCCCACTGGCGAAGATAAAATGCCCGTATGGAACTCCTTTTACCACATTGTAATTACCTCCCTTGTTGAAGACTGTCGTCAGTAGCATCAAGGAAATCTTGTCTTATGGTAATATTTAGAACGCTAATTAATTATTTCTCGTTTCAAATGTCACCATAAAACAGTTTTCACGCACAGTTCAAGAAATACGGCTTCATTCTCCTTAGAACTATTTAAAAAGACCGATTTGACTATTAACATTAACTGGATCACTGCGCGTATATCCATGACAACCACGTGCTATCGCATATCCATACGCAATTATTTTCACTAAGCAAAAACGAGTTCCAGCAAAAAATACATTTTTAATTAAATTTGTTTAACTTAGGTGGGAGAAAAAGCATCTACCATAGCCGCTCGTATAAGATAGGTTCATCCCGACCCTCGTGCAGGGTGTTTTGCGGAAACTCGGTAAACCTCGTTTCCGCAAAACACCCTACGATCGGGTCGGAATGAATCTATCTTACACTCTCGGCCATGGAAGATACTTATAATCTTTATTTGGAAAATAAATTTTAAAGGGTAATGTGTCAGGCAGAGTAGGGTGTTTGTGACTAGAGTCAGATGTTGTTTGTAATTCCATTGCAAGTGAAAAAACTCACATAGGTGGGATAATTTTGTACCAATTCATGATGGAATTTCTATGATGTCAGGAGAGCCTTGGTTACAGGCTGATGAAGTGTTTAGTTTGGATAGTTGTTTGACTGGTTGTGGAGGTTTTTGGAAAGGTAGTTATTTTCATTTTAAATATCCAGAATTAATTTGAATAAAAAAATGCATTTTGGAGCTCTATGAAATGCTATCATTAGTGTTCTGTTGAAAATTGTGGGGCAGAAAAAAATGAAAATAAGAGTTTCATGTGATAAACAAGCAGTTTGTATTGCATTAAAACTTAGGGAATGCAAACTCTCCATTCTTACAGGATTGTTTAAGGGAAATTTGTTTTATTGCTTCTGTAAATAAGTTTGAGATTAAGGCAGAACACCTTTCTTCGAATGATAATAGGATTGCTGACATTTTTCCAGATGGGATAAGTCAATAGACAAATTTGCAGAGTTGATTTAGCTACTGGAGTATGATGTTTTGATAGACTTAAGTTTTGGGATCAGTGGTAGGGTCTGATTCTTCATAAAAATATAACAGAGCTTGAAATGAAGCAGCTGCGAATGAATTTGTCCTGCTCTTATAAAAAGACTTCTGCAACAGGCTCTAGAAGTAATTGATGGTTCAATTTGAGTCTTTTGTAATGTTTTGTATATTTTTGTTTAATTTTACTAGATTTTACTAGATTCCACAGAAACATCACAATTATACTCTAAATATATGAGTCCCACGATTAAGTCAGTTGAATCCATAAGAAATTACACAAGTGAGAATAAGACCATGCATAATTTGTTAAGTGCTAACATAGATCATGTTAATAGTTTTATTTTGAAATTGTCATTGAAACGTTTAACTAGAGGAAACTTACATATGGTTAAGAGAGCGAAGCCTAAAACTCATTTTTTTTTAAAAATTGATGATTAATGTGTCAGAGCCAGGTGATGTGGTCTTTTGGTGTTATTATTATTTGTCTTTATTCTAATCGCAAGAAGTTCAAATTTAGTTCCTTCTAATAATAGATATTTAAAAGATCTGAAGTTTCAAATATCAAAAGATGTGATAGTTAGTTATAGTTTATGGCTTGTTAGTTCACGTTAGACGAACCAAGACCATGCAGACGAAATATCGTATTTTGAGGAGTCCTTTAAAAGAAATGAATAATTCTTGATTGTGTCTACTAGTTAAAGCTCACTCTTGCTTCTGATTTGATGTTATTAGGAGAGCCTGATAAGCTTTTTGGCTGTCTGGGAAACCAGTATTTATCGTCAATTTTCAAGTGTATTTAAAACAAAATTAAGTTAATTGGTTGAATGCGTAAAACGTTTTTTCTTCATTTACACGACGTTTGGCTACTTCGTTTAGGACTGCCGGCCCATGTTATTAAGTTTACGGGGGACTGGCGGTCAGATGCATTCATACCTTCAATATCCATGATAAAGAAAAGTTATATTTTAAACACTGGAAGGTCAGTTAGAAGATGTTAGTGAATATTTTGGTGTTTTGTTCTAAATACATTTTGTCCTTGAGAAGGTTTTTTTATAGTTGGATGGTTACACCCATTTGACAATACATGGTATTCAAATGCCAGTTAGGTCTTCAGCGGTCTGTTTGCGCTTGATCAGTGAATTTGATATATGTTTAATATCTTATATATTTCTATTTTGCACTGAAACTTGTGATATCTAGATATTACTTAGTTAATAAAAATGTGCTGCTTTTATATGTTAAAATCTATAATTTGTAGTGTTTGTAAATGTATTTAATGCAAAAATACTTATTTCATTTATATCATTAGATATGTTCTTGTATGCATTTTTCAGAAGTGCGTAGGGACATTTATGTTGAAGATTCCATTATCAAACATTTTCAAGGCTGGCACGACAAATCGTTGGAATAAGCTTGCTAAAATTTAGCTTTATTTTCATTCGTGTAGGTACCAATAATGAAGCTAGCGGCGAGAACATTCAATTTATGTGCATTGCCTTTACCGATCTAATTAGGGGAATTAGATTACGTTCTCCATATATAAAAAATAGAGGGAGCGAGCGAGAGAAGTACAATTTTGTCAGTTTTCATAAAACCCGAAGCACGCGAAGAGCGAAAAATTGCAATATTTTTCTGCAGACAATATCTATCCCATGTATATAAATATAAAAACAATGGCGACGATTGAACTGAAATAACTTTTTCAAGTTCATGAAATTATGTCAAATCTAGAAACGGTTTTCTGTAAATCATTATTTGAAATCTGTTGCAACATGCAACAGTGTGGTGCAACATGCACCAGTGCATTACCTAATCGGGTGGTAAATGCATTGCAACATAAACCGTTGCATTTCGTTGCGAAATTGTTTATAGCATAAACCTATTAATTCAATGTTTGTAAGTAATGTCAGTTGGTAGTGGGGTCTTTTGCTTTTCAGAAATGCATAGACATTTTTTCATTGTTCAAAGACACTTTAGACGGAGCGGTAACCAATGAAACTAGTAGGGAAAAAGACACAAAAACAAATTTCATAAGTTTGTGACGATGCCGTAAAAATGACCCAAGTCAACGGATCGGCAGAGATCAGTCGTAACACCCAGTACCCATGGTCACAAACCCCACCAAGCTAAACGTGATAAGATGCCTAAACTATGCAGCGGACGTATTTGTATGCGTAAGTATCCGATAGGTGTCTTGTGCAGTTTTACATCATTTTTATTAATAGCCGTGTATGTTCGTCAATTTGATTTTCCCCAGTAACGTTTTTTCCTATTCGATTGTGATTAGACAAACAAATCAGAAAATGGTAACTCAGGAGCAAAGTTAACCGAATTATGCATCACTCTTCAGCAAAGAAAGCTCGACAATATTTCTTACTTTGCAGATTTTCTCAGAACTTCTGAAACGTGTATAAAATTAATATGATATCAGATAATTAACAGGTTTATGTGTAAATTTGTAGCGATAGGGACGTTATTTAAAGCTGTTTAATATAAAACGCAATATATTAAAATATAAGTGCAGATTTACATGCAAAACGGACAAGAACCGATGCGATGGAAATAAATGATGTAATACTTCACAATAGTTTGTCAAAAACTATAGCTACGTGTAAAAGTATGATCTTACCACTAATAAAAAAGTCTTCAAACCAGCTAAAATCAAAATTTCAAACACATACTATATCAATAACTTGATTAAACTTATAAAACTTTCTGATAGACCGAACTTACTGCATATCGAGCAATTTTTAAATGGCCCAATAATGCAAAGTATTTTAAAATGTATTGTTAAAGTATGTCAATAAATGTGCATGTATACATTATTGTAAACAAACCCTGACGATGCAAAATTCAAAACGAACCATAAGAACACAAAAAATATCACAATATGGCTAACACAATATATATAAGAAAGTATTGAGAAAACTAGAAAAGATTTAAACTGACGGATCGAAAAATATTTTTATATGCGCTCTACTGAAAATACTCAAGACGAAAGTAGAACGTGCGTCATTAAAAATGTAAGAAAAAAATGACACGTCAACACCGTTAAGGCGGTGTCAACTAAAATGGTATCTAAATTGGTAATGGACACCTGGAAATTTCACTCCAAACGATGACAAAACTGCAAATAAAAATGAAAGTAATGAGACGTCCTATTTTTTACACTGGCAATATACAAACAATAATGCGCAAAACACACAGCAAAAATCTCTCAAAATGATGAAATTGCGAATAAATAAGGTATTATAAATACATAAAAGTGAACATTATCAAAACAATATAATTATAATGAATATAAGATAATAAGTTTTTAACAATAAATATGTTTTGCATTTTTCTATAATTTTATAAGATCATGTAAGGGACATTATAACATGAGCAAACACGGAACTAATATTTATGGACATGTAAAGCCACAAATATGTAAAGCTAGGAACCACTTAAAATGATGACAGAAATACTGAATGTAAGTTACTCTTTATATAGATTAAAAAACATAATATAGGTGTACTTTTACAAAATGAACTCGCATATCACATTTTACTATAAATACTACAGAGAAGAATCCAATGGGGAATTATATAATTATAAAATCGGGGATAGATGCTCAGATGATGCTCTTGAGCCTTCTGTCAAGGGCCGATCAGGGTGGAGAAATTGGATTGGGGATATACCGCTCCTAATGTGGTGTGTGCCGCGCAGAGCTTGGTGGGCGTCTTGCCGCTCGTTTTGGCGGACAGGGCCTACAACGATCCCGCTTCACCGGGTCTTTGATAAAGGACAGTCTGGAAATCCTTATCGGGGAGATTTGTGACAGAGGGATATGAAAATACCAATGCTGATCAAGGTTCTGTATATTTATTTTCCAGTATATGGAGAAATTACCAGACTGCGAAACAGTATATATGATTAACATGTATATTATACGTCTATAAACAACTGTGAAAGGAAAATTCCGACAGAGCGAATCTTACAATTCGACCTAAGAGTTGTAAGTCTTACAATATATTTTGCATCCAGTTTGCCTTTCCATTTACAAAAAGTTTTTTTCTTGAGCAATATTGCTCTTGCACACTCCATATTTGATCCCCGAAACGGGACACATTAAAAACCTTCAACTACACATAACTATCTCCAGCTTTGATCATTTTCATATAACAGAAACCTTTTTGGCAGTTAAATGCCCTGTACAATTATGTCGGACTCATTAGCTTGTGATGAGCCTGACCAGTTCCTAAATCATCATGCTCTATTAGGTTAATGTTTTTATTCTATACCGCTGAACACATAGCACACTGTTTCCAATACCATTTATATTCACGGGTCTTATTTTAGACCTCGGTGCAGCGAATAATGCCATTCTGTCCTTAGACAAAACATCAGAAAGCTGTGTGGCAAGGTATGAGCTGGTGCTTATGGTTAGGGGTATATCTACGAAAATAAAATTTCCTTTAGCTCATTTCGCAACACATGGTGTTACATCTGATCATCTGTATTGCATAATGTGGCTAGCATTTGAAATTTGGAAGTTGATGTTGGTTTGGAATGTTTGTTTAGTACAAGTGATGGAGCATCTCAAAAAAGGAGGTTCATTCGTTTGCATAAAACCAGTGTTGGGGCCATATACCAGGCTGAAAACATGTTTGCTCCCGTTTCAAAAAAGATATACTTCATTAGTGGTCATCTTCACCTGATTAAGACGATTAGGAATTGCTTCAGTAATTCATACTCCCACAAAACCACAAGGAAGCTGTGAAAAATTTGATGTGACATATCACGGATGCAAATTAATTTGTTTGATGACCATTGCACTGGAGTGTTCCGACTTTGTCCCAAATTGTCTAAGGAGCACATCAATATATCTGCATCTGGTGCCATGAAATTAAACATGTCACTCAGGTTTTATCAGCAACAGTTTCCCATGCCTTCGAACAATATTGTGGTGACCATGTTAGTGAGACTGTTAAATGTATTAGACATATGAACACCTATTTTAAATGTCTGAATATAAGAATGAAGACAACGGACTGACAATATGAAGGTATTTACCTCCTTAGTGGATGATCGGCTACAATATCTCACACATGATTTCCTTGATTTTTAAAGAGTGGCGTTAAAGTGTCGAAAATATTTTCCGAAAGCACAAGTTAATAAAATGCTGCTGAGTTACCAAACATTAGATGGGCTTGAGTTGGCAGCTATATCTGCAGTTGCTTGTATAGAGTATTGCTTGAACAGTGGAATGCCATTTGTCATGACCGAAAGGTTTAATCAAGACCAAGATCATTGAGCAACACTTTGGAATACACCGTGCCAGTCTTGGTCACAATACCAACCCAACAT
Organism: Mya arenaria; assembly: GCF_026914265.1. Taxonomy (NCBI): domain Eukaryota; kingdom Metazoa; phylum Mollusca; class Bivalvia; order Myida; family Myidae; genus Mya; species Mya arenaria. Next base: position 55,387,187 of record NC_069131.1, read on the forward strand.
TAAGAGAGTTTAACAGCTCTATGGTGAAAATAAGAACTGTAGGTGGGCAAGCTAGAGCTCCGTTTCGGGGAAATTCTCGACGCCGGCTTGCACTACCTCAGAATAATGCATAAAGGGGCCGAACTGTAAGACTGCACAAGTCAACTAATCTTACTGGGTGAATAGCTAATTGGCTCAACAATTAACTTCACTGAATATCATATTTGTTGTAATATATCTCTTTTCATGACTGGACATGTTAAATATTTACGAGGAGCCCTATTAACTGTACCACTCACAAGTCATTTTTTTTATTTACATTTTTATTTTGGTTACAATTTAATAATTTACCATTTTTAAACTAGAGGAAAACATTTAATTTCGTTTTTTTCATAAAAAAAGGAACACATGGACACGTTAAGCATAGATAATGACGTACATTTGTATCTGTTTCTGAAAATTACTTGTTGTGTTTTTTTCAGAAAAATCGACAATAATCTGGATAACATTTACAACAAGAGGAAGAAAATATGGATAAATCAAACAGCAATAGAATTAAACACAAATATGTTTATAAAATGTTTAGTCTACCATTAATAATCACATTTATACACAAAGAGACTTTAAATATATGTTTGTTTTATACTTATTTCATACCTTGGTCAAATGAAGGACTTTCAAGGAAAGGTACTATGTTTAGGTGAACAAATAACATGCAAATACAAGTTAAAAACAGGCATTGGTTCAAACAAAACACACATGTACAATTCTTTAGAACATACATTTTTATATAACACTACAGTAAGATTTTTTGTAAGCCTCCAGAAGCCAACATTTACTGTTCATTTGTTTACATCTGTTATATATATGCTTGAATTATTACTTATTTGTGTTATCCTTAAGCGCTGCCCTAAAGGATTTATGAAAATCTGCTTTTTTGAGAATGTTCATTTTCAATTTCTTAGCAACTACGAGTCCACGTATGATTATAAACACTACAATACATCATTCAATTATATGTGAGGCGAGCCTTCCTTTCAGAAGTTTTTTTCCGAATAATGCTTCACCATTGGGTCATCAAGCAAGACTTCCCTTAGCGCCACAAAACTTGCTTTACTTGGTTCTTTTTCATCAGTGTTCTTTATCACGCACACCTCACATTCACGATTAAAAAAAAATACAACTATCACTCGGAACTTTCAGTCCACCACCGCTGACTGCATTTGTCCAATTGACAAATTTTCTCACGAATGTTATCTCTGAATCATTCTCATTTTTAATTAGAGTTGATATAGCTTCTCGTTCGGACGTGCCTGTGTGCAGATTAGCCAGTCTCTTTTGCATCTGATAATCACTACTTTTGCTGCCATTTTTCTTGCTGATGGATTCAAAAAGTTTCGCTCGATTTTCAATCAGGTCTTCAATGAAATGTCTATGTAAAACAGAAATATACTGCCGAACTGGTAGCCTTTTAGCTCCTTCACAATTACCTCGCAAACAGTTCTCTAAACCACTTGGGTTTGTCCAGAAAGATGTAAAATAAACCACTCAGAAGTTCCTCATTGGAGTTATTCTGATAGTCTGCAGCCGTGTTAAAGCCGTTCAAATATACAGGCACAGTGATGGCAACTATTTCGTTTTGCATTTTTTTCTTCTTGATAATCTGGTTTGCTAGTTCCATAATTCCACGTCTGTTTCTTGTATGTGTGTCCTGTATTTACTGTCAGCCACTTTCTGTAATGTCTTGATGAATGTGTCTTCAAACACCTCATTGAACTTTTATACGTTAGAGGTGTTTGTGGGGTTGCTGCCTTGGAGATTGGCGATAGTTGGAGACTGAATGAAATATGCATGTTAATAAACGGCAACACCAACTTCTTAAATAATATAAGAGTTTTTCTTTTGAACAATTAAAGCCTTTAAAGGGACTGTACACTAGATTGGCACCAAGAAAGTTTTTTTTCTGCAACGATTCTCAGGACAATTATTTAATAGAATGTGTTACTCTTTGAAATCATAATTGTAAAAAGAAGTATCGAAATGTAAAAACAAATATGTAGGAGACTGGGTTTGAACCCGTGTCGCCAAAATTGCAGTCCAGCATCGTAACTTGGTAATATCACGTGATGACATCAACTAGCCAATCACGCATAAGGAATGAATTCTACTAGGTAAACATACCTAGTAATCTTTTAAATGGTAAAAAACGAAATAACTGCTAAACTGAAATAAATGGTAAACTATGTGGTACGTCAGTTAATAAGATTCAATGCATTGTACACATTAATACCAAGTTTGTCAGTTTTCGACAATTTTCTTTTTTTCTTGCAAATTGATCATCTGGTGCACAGTGCACAATATTGCCTTTGTTGGTAGAATATTTAGCATTACATCTAGAAACATGAAAGCAGGTTCCATGTGTTCATCCTTATCCTTAAGGTATTGTATCTGTTCTCAAGATATTGTCAAATTATTTGTCATGTTCATGTGTTTTATTTTACTGATCTATCTCTATTTACCTCCAGAAAACATAAAAGAAATAATTTTAGCTGAACAAGATTTTTGCATGCATGAAGGTTTGTTTTTTTGGAAATGATTTTACAAACTGCAAAACGTTCAGATTGTTAAAAATATAAAATCGGACACAATAGTAAATATAATGGTAAATATACATGTTTTCACCTTTTTGTGCATACATGTGTTGCTGTGTTGTCTTGTCAAGATTTTGTTTGTCTTATTCTTAAGAAATTCATTGCTTTATTATCTACAACATAATTGCATTGATGAAATTGGAAAAATAATATCAATTTTTGGGAAAATCTGACATTTTAGCAAGGGGAAACCGGCTTTAGAAGATAGGTAATTGCACCAGAAAATCACTGTCAGACATGTCAACAGTAAATGAATGAAATAAAAGTATAGATTGATGATATGTTTACTGTACTGAATCATTGCAATTATTGTACTTTTTTAACAGAATCTCTATGATACTTTTTCATTCATCCAGGTTAACTTACCATAAAGATCGGTAATGTTTGTGTCAGTTAGATCTCACATTTCAGTATTTAAAACATAACAGTTCCAACCCCATAATTGATTTAGCAAAATCACCATTTTTCTAGTATTGATAGCACAGCGTATGTTCTAAATTCCCTTATGTTGCAAACGATTCATAATCAATACATTGTACCAAATTGATTATTCGTGCTTTAAAACAATGGTCTGTTTATATGATAAAAATATCATGTAAATCAATTAGGTTGTGTTAAATATTATAAAGAATATTATGTTTAATTTCTATTCCACCAACACAATTTTATCATAAAGCTGCACTCTCACAGATTTACTGTTTTTACATTTTTTTTAGTATTTTTTTGTCTTGATTGAGCAATTGTTTGCGTAAATATCAGAAAACCAGTGATAAAAGACTGCTGACAAAAATTCAGATCACAGATTTCATATTTCCATTCCAATATTAATGTTTTATGGCAAAAACCTTTACTAACGGTATAAGAAAATTGGATAAAACATCACTCTCTGAATTTAAATATAATAAACTGCAATCTAACTTTTTGTTAGTAGTCTTGCATTAATTGGCTCGTTCCAAACAAAATAAAAAAAAAAGTTGTCAAACGTTCATTTTGTGAGAGTGCAGCTTTAAGATATAGCAAAAGTTGGTGATATCAAGATTTAAATAAAACAACACATTATGTAAGGGCTATTCCTGTAAAACATATAAACCCCGGGGGCAATTATTTTCATAGTATATGGGTAGTCGTCTTTTTGCAAATTTGGAACACAAAATGGTAAATTTTCTTCTGTATTGGGGTGAAATGATTTAGAAGTGCCCTCCCTCTGGGGGTTATATGTTTAAATGGAATAGCCACATTTTATTCATACGTGTACAATTTATATGGTTTGCATATACATACATATTTTATATATCATGTCAATGTGTTTATACAACTACCAATAGGTGATTTATGAAAATGATGCCCTTACTATGCATTTGTGTTGTACTTTTGACCAAATATTAGCATAATCCCACGTTGTGTATTGTCTGTGTGGGTGCAGGACGAATAGAACCACTTCACAAATACATACTACACAATGCAATGCACAACATGTAATGATATGGGCATAAAACATGGTAATACATAATTCAAAATGCAATACACAAGATGTGAAAATAAAGAAACATACATGAAATTCAATACATATCACCACGTGAACATGGTACATGGAATGAATATATACATAATTCATAATGCAAACACACAACATGTAATATGGGAATAGAACATAATAAAATGCACAATATGAAAATGCTAAGAATAGTTTTACAAAACATTACGTATAACTGAACATACTAGAACACATATTGTTCTAACACAGCACAATACACAGTTCGTCCACACAAATAGTCAACTTATTGTCACACTACTCATCGTCCTCGCTGCGATTCTCGATTGATGCTGATATGGGTCCCATACCAATCAGGTGACTGGCTTCCCTCAGAAGTTGAGATGTTGTGAGGTTGTCTTCTTCATATTTGTCCCGCATGTCGAAGAGGCGCCCATATATGTTCTTGTACTTCCGTCTCTGGTTTCTGGTGACAAGGTTGTCTGACACCAGTCTGATTGTGACGTTGACGTCCTCCGCTTCGGTCCTCAGGAGTGGAACCAGAACTTAGAATGGTAGGCTGCAACCGTTGGCTCTGCTGTTCAGTCCTCGGTGCCAACCCTCGACGTCGTTTTTTGTGCGTATGGTTTCTCTGAAGACCGACCATTTCTCAGGTTTCCACACATTTCCCCCGACACACGTACGCTCCACGTACCGTACCAGACTGTCTATCCCATCATTATCAGCATATGCGGCGAGTGCCTTCAAACCATCGAAGGCATCTCGCATGTTGGTAGGAAGGGGAAGGCCAGTAGCTTCCTGACGAAGCTGAGGGTATCGCCCCCGCTGGTGCACGTGGTACTGAGACCCAGACGCACTACCATACGGTAAATGCGCTAGGTCCAGTGAAGCACGCATCCTCTGATGATCGCTCGCTGGAATACCTCATGGATGGCCTGCCACGCAGCTGCTTCATAGACCAGCATGAACCACTCAACGTTCAGCTGCTCTGGTGACAGTGTATGACAACGGCTCATCAAGAACAACATCTCAACCAGGGGGACGATCGTCCAGTTCTTCATCTTACACGCGAAGGGGGCGCTGGATTGGTATCTCCCCCCCCCCCCCCCCCCAACGTTGAAGGAAGTGTCTGGTATTCTAGCCGTCTCAATTTCTATCAGGCTGTCTGCGATGGATGGTAGGGGCGGCATGATGACTTGGTGGTGGCTTTTGTTGACAGTAGCGGCGTCCGGAACATCAATGATGGTATCCTAGTTGTAGGCGGCTATGTCGGAGATGGTGCTTAAGCTGCCGACAGCTGCAGCAACAATAGTGTCCATCTCAGTCATCTTGCAGTCTTCACAGGACCACTCTATAGTTATTTCCAGCTTCTGCAATTTGCGATACTGGGCATGTGAGACACCAGTATTGCACTTGCGATGTTGCCATCTTTCGCAAACATCACACTGTATAGCGTGACTTCTGCCTGAAACATTGATTTTGTATGCGATGCATGGGTATTCAGCTGGCTGGTGTTTGTCTACATTGACTGATGTACTAATAAAATGGCCAACTTATATACAGGCTTTCATACTAATTCAAGAATGTTCGAGTCATATTTATGCGAATAGCTACAGAAACAAGCTCAGTAGCAAAAAGTGTAAACATAAACCCGGTTTAATGGCACTGGGTAAACACCAAAGACATAGAACATATGTCACTATGTCTGTTCACAGCTTCTGTAAGTGGGCTGTTTAATCAGTAATTACCAATTAATAAGGCCAATTAAAATTAAAGTACAATTATCCATTAATTACACCCAAACTTATTTGTTTTTGGGACAAAATTGAGGTGTAAATAACAAACAGAGAACTATTTGAACATACATTTGTATATGGAATAAAAGTCAACCAAGTAGGATGTATTGACAATATATTCATTATAATGATTAAATAAAAAGGTATGTTGTTTTCTTTTCTTTTTTCAAAACATTGTTATATCAAAATACAAAATTCTAATAATTAAACACTTTGATATGATTAACAATTCATTCATATTACCTATTAAATCATTTATAACCAGGAAAATAAACTCTGAAATATAATATATCATCTATCTATCTGTTTAATGTCAACTCCTCTTCCGAGTGTTACTGACATGAACGACGGTGCGCGCCGGCTTGTTAGTGAAAAAAATAAAACACTGATGAGGCAAATCACATCAGAAAAATGAGAACTAGGGTATAAAAGAGAACACAATATAGGTAACATGATAAAAAGTGATTGGTGAACTGGTAAAAGGATAAAAACACTGCTCGCTTATCTAATGCTTAATGGTTGCCACAGCCACCTTGAATGTGTCAGGGTTGGGGATAGTGACAATATGATTTGGCAAACTGTTCCAAAGTACAACAGAGTAAGGATTGAATGAAAATTTGTGATAGTCAGTTTTTACTTGAATTTGTCTGAAACATAGTGGGTGCATTAGTCTGGTAAATCTTATTGGTGTGAATATAAGATGGCAGCGTAATAGCAACATGATGATGGTATATGTTGTAAAACATTACAAGTCGGGAATCTAGTCTACGTTGTTCAAGTGAGCGCCAACCAAGACTTTCCTGAATGTTTGTAATACTGGAGAGAGGAGAGAAGTCATGTTTAACCCAACGAATAGCCCGACGTTGAACCATTTCAATTTTATTGGTGTTTGATTTTGTGTGTGGGTGCCAAATTGTGCTTGCATATTCTAACTGTGGATGGACAAGGATTTTGTAAGCTAAAGTCCTGACATTTTCTGTTTTTGTTTTTATATTTCTTTTAATGAAGTTGAGAGTATTATTTCCATTGGTGGTAATTTTCGAAATATGAGTGTTCCAGGTGAGGTCTGCTGATATGTCAACACCAAGATATTTAGCACTTGAGACTGGCTTTAAGATCTGGCTATGGAGAATGTATCGATTTCTGATGATATGCTTATTCTTTGTTATGTGCAAAACTTGACACTTGGAGGGATTAAACTCCATATCCCAATCATTTTCCCATAATTCCAGTTGTTTGAGATCATTTTGAAGGACAGCACAGTCAGAGGGAGAATTGATGGTAAGGTAAACAGCAGTATTATCTGAAAAAAAGTCGAACTTGTGATTTGATACTAGAAGGGAGGTTATTTATGTAAATCAAGAAAAACAAGGGACCCAGTACAGAGCCCTGAGGTACACCAGATGTTACGGGTACTTCTTTAGAATGATCGTCATCCAAGACTACTGTCTGTCTTCTATGAAGGAGAAATGCCTCAGACTACTTGAGAACTTGTGGACAAACACTATAATCCTGTAGTTTGAATAGAAGTTTGAGATGATTTACCTTATCAAAAGCTTTGCTGAAGTCCAAAAGAATTAAGTCAGTTTGATTACCAGAGGAAGTGATTATTACAAGATCGTCGGTCAGCTCAATAAGTTGAGTTTCGCATGAGCGCTTTTCTCGAAAGCCATGTTGTAGGTCATAGAGAATATTGTGTTCGGTCAGATGTGCAGAGAGATTTGAGGCAATAATATGTTCTAATGATTTACATAAAATACATTTAAGTGAGATAGGTCGATAATTTGCTGGGTTGCTGGAATCACCCTTTTTAAATAGTGGCCATACAATTGCCTTCGTCCAAGCAACAGGGATAGAGTTTGTGGTTAGTGACCTTTGAAAGAGGACTGTTATAATATCAGCAATCTCGTTTTTCAACTCTTTAAGGACAAGAGGGCTTATACGATCTGGCCCTGCAGCTTTGTTGGTGTTTAAATTGACAAGAAGTTTCAGTATGCCATTTCTGTGAATGGTTATATCACTCATCTGGGGGTAACAGCAATAATTTTGTGGTGCAAGGGTTCTCAATTTCTGCAAACAAGCTTGTTTTAGAGATAGAGGGGATGTTTTTGAAGATACCGATTGAAATTGGTTATTCAGAATGTTTGCTTTTTCCGTGTTATCAGATTTCAAGCTATCTGTAACGGGATCTTTGAGCGATGACACACTCTGAGAGTCTTGTTTAGAGTATTTTAGTAATGAGTATAACTTTTTGGTGCAAAACTTGCTTGGTTTTTCAACATTTCAGCTCATTATTAGCAATATCAAGGATGTTTGCAATGTAGGTTAAATGAGACGTTTTTATTTTACTTTTGATGGTTGCCTTTAATGATTTGAATTTGTTACTAATGTTTGAATCAGTGCGATTTTTTTCAATTTTGTATATCTTTTATGAATAAGTCTCTTAATTTCTTTTGTAATATTTCATTAAGACAATATTCCCTATATAACATATATGGTTCACTTCGTCTCACCAAGTGGTTCACTTAGTCCTGGTTCATTGGGGAACTGAAACTTCAGTATATTTCGACTACGTGTACAAAATTATTCTGCTAGTAACATACGAGCAAGAATGTCAATTATACAGGTAAATTATATTCGACACTGAAAAGGATTCGTAAAACACAAAACTGTACTAAACTAGACATTTTGCACGTGCTGAACGAGGGAGAGTCATGGAGAGTATGGAATATACGCAAACGTTGTAATGAAACTGCAATGAAATACTAAACAATCAAATAGTTGTGTGAATATAAGTGTCGAATTTGCTATTGCTAGTTATAATTTGTACATGTGTATCATATGAGTATGACATTTACAATAACATATTCCCTGCTCCCACGTTTTACTTTCCATGTGCCCACGAGTTCCCGACACCGACGCATAACTTTTCTCACATTCATCACATACATTTTGTTTCCGTGAATTACTTTTGTCACTGTCACAAGGTTTTCGGAGATTATTTGATTTATAATTTTCCTTAAAATCACTATCTGAAAAGTTATATTCACAATCTGTAAACTCACCAAGTATAGTTTCTAAATCCAGAAAAATTAACAAAATCCTCTTTCGAATATGCCATCTCACAAATGAAGATGTTTGATTTTTGTTAAAGTGATGGGAATATGGTATTTGTTTGTTTACGTTTCATTTATTATAATTTGAGTAATTATGTTAAATTGCCATGTATCCTTGAAGCCATGCCATGAAGCCGATTTGTGCCGACTATTTTTTAAAAAAGATTCGAATACTAATTACCCTTCGACTGTCTTTTTTTTCTTGCATGGCTCTTAACAACTTTTATGAAACACCGTAATTACGTCTTAAGGTGTTATGTTTATTCTATCATCACATTTTAAAAGACAAGTTTAAGTTCTATTTCATACTGAACAACAACAACAACAACAACTTTTAATGCATTCAGGCATGTTTCCAAGCTCAAGGTAGGGGTAATACACATGGACTTATTTTAAATGTCGTTTCATCCTCAAACAGTTTTTGTCTTGAGCGCATTTTATATCAAATGAAAGGTACTATTATAAGCTTGACATCGGTGTATGAATTGTAAAATCTCATGTTTAAAATTGATGACGATTTTCGTAAGACATCTCCTGTTTTTTAAAACCTTCACTGGCTGTCAAATATTGCCGACTTTCATTTAACGACTCGTTTTTTAACTCTCCGGATCAACACCAAATAGTTTTAATAAGTTCATTTCACATCAAATGAAAGATAATTTAATCAGGTTTGTATTGGTGTATAAATTGTAAAATTCTCATGTACAGTTATAGATAAATGACTATTTTTGTAACACCTTTCCTGTTTCTTAAACCTACACAGCGGTCAACTATTGCCGACTTTTATTTAACAACTCGTTTTTAACTCGCCGTATCAACGCCAAATATCTTTTCTCATTAGTGCATTTTATGCCAAAAGAAGGGCTATTTATTCCGTTTTATACCGATGTATAAACTGCTAAAATCTCAAGTTTAAAACTAAATGAATGATGATTTTTGTTAGACCTCTCCTGGTCTTTAAACCTGCACTGGCGGTCAACTTTTGCCGACTTTCATTTAACGCCTGTTTTTAACTCGCTGTTTAACGCCACGCATTTTTTATGAGCGCATTTTATATGAAAGGAAAGGTACTTGATTTTATCGGTGTACAAATTGTAAAAATCTTAAGTTTATTACTTAAGTAATGACCATTTTTGTGAAGGCATGCATATTTCACTCACCGCATCCCTGTAAATCTTAAAGCGCGCTGAAATTGATCGAATCATTGCTATCAGCGATAAAATCAACCGACGACAGCATTTTTAGACTGTCTCCGTGGTTACGGTGTCCGCTTATGGAGCGGGAGGTCGTGGGTTCGATCACGGGCCGCGTCGTACCAAAAGACGTTTAAAGTTGGTACAAGTAGCTCCCATATCTGGGTCCCTTGCCTGGCGCTCGGCATTTGTAGTGTAGTGCTTGGAAGTGTGGTGTACTCAGTACTGGTTCAACCCAGGAAAGTTGTATCGGTGCTTGACACCAAGCACGTTAAAGAATCAAGAGGTCTCTTCGCGAAGAGCTAGGGTATCTCACCCGGATCTCCTGTATCTCACTCTGTTTCTCCAAGTCTTCAAATGTCTGAAATTGACTGCGAAATGCTGTCACTTCTATCTCATGTCACTTATGGCATTAAAACACAATTTAAGTCGTGATGGCGTCACGGCGGGGTCAAGCCATAATGCAGCCAATGGGCGCGGGCAGACCTTGATAAACTCAAATAAACAAACATTTTCAGACTGACTTATCCTCTCCCTGTAATCTTACTCCCAGGAGCAACCGAAAATTAGATGGTAAATGCAAGAGCAGAACTGAGAAAAGGAAGTCAAGACCAAATAACACAAGAAAATTCTGACCTCAGAAGATCTAAACAGCATTTCAGAGTATCTAAAAGGACAAGACTCTGTCTTCCGAGAATATGCTTGGTATTTACTGTCATTCACTTCGTAAGCCATCGGTTGGAATTTGATAACCAGCTAAGGAAGGACAGTATCGAGTTAAACAAGATGTTTAAGGAGAGTGTATCATAATCAACCAGGAGACAAAGAAATAAAAAAAAAACATCAGGGAGGCCAACATGAAATCTTCTGGTTTCGAGAAGAAAGTAAATCCCACAGGCGGAGCACCTTGTCCAGTAAATAAGATGACATTTTTCATCAGGAAGAAATTTCCTTGTGATACAATGCTGGTCAATCACTTTGATTTGAAAGCAATGGCCAATCCTCGCCTATGCGCTTCATGGTTCGTCACCAAGCCACAACCTTACACTTGATAAATGACGATGGTTTCGAGTCACGTCACATTCTGTTCTTATTGAGTGGACATAAACAAGTAGCATCCATTAGGTCTAACAATCTGAACAAAACAATTATTTTGCCAGATGAAGGATCAATTTTACATTTGTCCTTCTGTTTGGTTAAAACCTCTAGAAAATTAACGCAAAATAATTCAATGATAAACATATTGATTCACCATGAGCCACGCTAGCTTGGCAGATCACGATTAAAGCTTGAAAGTATTTTAGATACTTTTTAAGAAAAAAAAATATTAATTTGTTTTAATGCTGAAATCAATATGGATTGTATGTTTTTCACTCATTGTTTTTTTTTATAAAAATGGCGATAAATAATTTCCGAATACTATACTGGTGCAGAGTAACAAAACTATGAGGACGGTTTACGCACCAACGGCATTACTGGCTATTTCGAAAAGTGGACTCGCTGTAAGTGTGACCTCCCTCTAGCTTGATGGTAAATAATACTTCGTATTTTTTTTAGAGGATATGAATAAAATTCATTAAGTGCATGAACCCGATCTATTCACCTTCTTCCTTCTTCTTCATATTGTATGCGTAATTTCCAACAAAGGACCTGCTGTTCCATCTTTTTTGTCTACGAACACGCCACTACTCGGTATATTATGAACGTATAAGTCAAAACTTATTAATTTGGATTTGATTTAATACTCATCTAAGAGATTCTCCGTAAGGACTTTTGTTTTCACTGAAATGTTGACGGAGCTGTTGAACACTATTTCTTTAACAGCTTACTAATTACAGTCCAAGACAGGATCCTATGGTCAAAACGTCCCCATTTTGGTCAAAACGTCCCCAGTAGCTGGTCAAAACGCCCCCAAGAACGTCCCCAATTTATTTTAATTTACACATCAACTTCAATGTATATATAATTAATTAAAATCAAGAAGTAATAACTTCCCAAATATTTATCTGATGTCAGGAATTATATTTGTAACAATAATGACAATAAGTATACTAACATTGACTACAATTATACTTTATTTATTTGATAATAGGCAATATATTAATAACAATAATGATAAGAAGTAAACTAACATTGAATATAATAATACTTTATCTATTTGTTGACAGGAAATACAATAATATCAATAATGATAAGATGTGTACTATCATTGACTATAATACGCTATTAACAAAATTAATAACACAAGCATATTGCAGACAATAAATAAGCAGTTAGTCCTCATCCTCAACCTCCTCTGTTCTTAGAACTCGATGACCATATATGACTGAAACCTTCTTCAGGAGCCCTGAAGTTGATATGTCGCCGGCAGTGTAGGCGTCCCACGCACTAAACAGCCCCGACTGCATAGACCGAGTTGATTTTCGTTGTATTCTCCGAAGACTGAGTTCTGATACCAGATGTATCTGCTTTCCACATCCTTGGCCTCGCGATGTAGGATTTGGAGGAGGACGTAGAAGGGTGGCGCCGCTCCCGTCTTCATGTTCAGTCGACGATGCCACCCTGGAGGAGAGAAATTTAATTCTAAAATACATATACTATTAATTGAATAGATGCAAGTAATAATTCTAAACATATTTTGTAAATTTCTTTTTTTTTTGCTTTACAATTGTGAGCTAAAACATTTACTTTCTACATCTTTGTTGGTTCGGACAGCTTGCCCGAATATTATTTTACATCCTAACATTACCTTTTGTTTATCTAAAAAAATGTCTGAATGTTTTTTCTTGATTTTGTAACATTTTAATCATGAGTAACGTATTCAATGTTTTTTTATTGGTATGTACCTGCACGGTCCTCCAAATAGCCTGACCCCAATGAAAGCTGCAGCCACGGAGCTCGATGGTTGGGAAAAACATCCTTCGCCGCTTTCCACAACCCCCTCTCGTAATCTAGAACCATGCCCTCTACGGCGCACTGTCCAACGATGGCGTTCTTGATGGACTATTTAGAAAAATAAGAAATGAAATGAATAACAATCTCTATCATAATAATAGTGTTAAATTTCCTTATCTTGTATCATTTCAAAAGAGGAAATATGTATACTCTTAAAAAAATTGTGATAGGCTGATCGTTTACCTCGAATACAGCAACGTAATCACGTGCTTTGCGCCCGGTCATCAGCGCATGCATGTAGTTAGCTATCAGGTTATCGGTCTTTAAACGTGTATATGAAAAGGCCGCTATATAAGTTTAGTAAATAATACTCTAGGTCAAATTAACAATGTAATTAAGTAATTAAGCATTGAACTTGGCCTATGTCCATCGTAACACTGTTCTTTAAAATAAAAATGAGAAAACAAACTTTCTTGATGTTTCACTACATGTTGCATTAGTAGTACATTTTGTAAAATAATTAAATTTCACATTTAATACATAGCATATGCATGTTGTGTTATTGTATTACGTATACATTATAGTAAAGACCTATTATCTCAAATATCATTACGAAAGGATGCATTACAAAACTAGCTAAAAATAAAAAAAATCTTCGAATCGAAGTTGAACTCTCTCAAAAACATCGTCTTTTACATAGTCCAAAATTTCAGCTCCATAAAGAGTATATTGGTTTCATAGTTTATCAAAGATTTCATTTGGTAAGTCTATAGTTAACAAAGGCGATTTGCTTTCCGTAATAAACTGTACATTGCTCTAATGTAGCCTGATTAGCAATTTGTACTTTGTATTTTTGAAAAGATCTGGTTCTACTTAAGTATACACCGAGGTTTTTATATTCATTAACTATATATCCAAATATACAACAGTGATGAAGGTTTCTCAATCTTTGACAAACTAATTCACACTTCCTTAATTTCATCCAATTACGTACATAAAACACATCGGCTACTTTCATTGAATGATACATACTTATCTATAAGCTACAAACTGCGATCACACTTCCTTATTTTATTAAGGTACATCAAAGAAATTAAAAGAAAAAACAAACAAAGTAAATAAATCGTTTATTTCATATATAATACAAAAAAAGATCAGAGCCTGGTCTGCACGATAATGGCATGTTATGTCGCCCTTGGCAATCGAGTATAGTATGTCCCAATCACATAAGTAATCACATGATTTGCTGAAATATAAAAAAATAATTCATTTAATAGTTGTATTTTAACATATATATAAAACAATAATTCTCGTGATGGGGACGTTTTGACTTTTGGTGGGGACGTTTTGACCAAAATGGGGACGTTTTGACCTTAGGACGTTTTAACCTGTGGACGTTTTGACCTGCAACCCATTTTTCTTGATAAACTTTGATTATGGCTGGAAATAAGAATAATCGAAAGTGTTTGACTCTAAAAGAATGTGTCGAGTGTTTAAAGTTATTCGAAAAAGGCCGTAATGCAAGAAGTGTTTCCAAGGAATTGGACTGTGTAAGGAAAGATCGGAAAAAAGTTAACTAAAATGTGTATGTACATGTAGTTGTGTAAATGTGAAGACTGATGGACTGATCTGTGATGTGTCTTGTTTATGCTTTGCATCAACATTTATATAGAATGTACGGACTACTTTAAAATTAACTGAAACATGTGTATGTACATGTAGTTGTGTACATGTGTAGACTGATATGTGGTGTGTTTTGTTTATGCCTTGTATCGACATTTATCTAATGTATTTTATTATAAATTTGAAATAAAGTTATTTTATCTATACAAATGTATTTGTATTCACTCTTCTTCGATAATATTGATACAGATGTTACTGATTGTGGTGTGAGGTGGTGAAGATACAAACTCCATCTCTGAATATAGCTAAAAAGTGGGGGAAATGTCAAACCTGGATTAAGTGGCCACCTGTCTTAAGCAGCCACTTTGATAATTTCCCACGGGTGGCCACTTAATACAGGTTTGACTGTGTTTGATTTCTAAAAACGTTGAACGCCACCATAATTGATAATTTTACCATCTTTATAGTATCATGTAAATTTACAAAGATAAATTGATATAATAGTTTTAAGTGCTTTTCTTGGAATTTGCTCACGTGCCCTACTTAGTTCCAACAGCATACACGCAAGGAAATAATGCATTCGGGTCTTAACTATATACTACGGATTAAAGTGACTCGCTCATATTCTGGACCAAAATTTACTTTTCCCAGTAATGCATCTGAAAACACTTATTTTATCATAATTTTACTCTATGATATCGAAATTGCAGAAAAAATACAGTTATTGCCTTAAAATGTAATTTGGTTTTGGTGGGGTTCAAACCCAGGCCAGTTAGTCCTCACAGTCAGCAGGATACATTATAACATCACGTGATAATGTCAATTAACCAATAGCGCAACAGCACAGTCGTAATTGATTTACTAACGCGATTGAAAATTGTGGTTTTCAAAGACAATATTTAAGCAAATTTCAACATTTGCTGAATGGTTCCAGCTTTTGGTATTTTTTAACACTCCTTATGATTTGCCAGACTTTTTTCGTAATTACAAAAAATGCATTTTACAGACTATGAGCGAGTTACTTTAAAGAATTATATTTTAAGCTTCACTTATTGCGTTTGCTATAATACCCCAGCCTATTGTAACCACGGTTCCCAGGTCCGGGGGTATACCGGGGATAGCGGGGGAAATGGGCCGTGTTTTTACCTTTCAGGTGGTCCCGCAGTGCCGGGTGAATGCGGTGGTTTTGTCTTTGCGCCAAAAATAGCGGGGAATAGTCCTTACCTAGGTTCCCTGGGGTGCGGTGGCATTTGGCGGGGATTTGGCAGTTCGTCTCCGCAGGGCAGGGATTTCACCCGGGCTTGGCTGGACCGAAAGTCAACGGGCCCGCTTTTCCCCAGACCTGGGGGAAGCGTGGTTACAGTTGACTGGTGCATCATATACTATAATTCATTTGAACAAAGGCTGTACATTTTTATCATAGCTTGACTGAAAAAAATATAATTACGTTCGAGTGCGGCATTTCCTGGTTAGTAACAAGCACGTGAGAAGCATCGTGGGAACAGAACCCGTTGTCAAAATCTTTTCCACTAGACAAGTAAGATATTTTGAATTTGATAAACCGATAACAGGGATTGTTTTAAAATTGTGCGTATAACCACTGAACCTGCTATACAGACACAACGCAAGTATTATATTTCATATATGTATTATGGCTTTTTTGTCTTGTTACCATTTTGTCTCTTGTAAGGTGTTTTGTATTGTAACTGTTCTTCTTGTTTGATGGTTGTTGTCTTATTGTATTATTTACTCTTGTTTAATTTTAGTTGTCTTATAACGTTTTTACTGTGGTTAAGCGTTTATTTATTTTAGCGTGCGGGCGGACGAGATTGGTCAATCTTAAATTTAGTATTGAATAACTTTTGTAGGTGTTGACATACTGTGACGAAACTTGGTATATAAGAAGAATTCATGCAGACATGTGATTTCGTTTGCAGTCACTAGGTCAAGGTCACTGGTTCTAGAAATAGAAAAAACTGTTTAAAATAAATATCGTTTGTTATGGTTCAGTTATTCCAACCAAACTTGGTATGTATAAAATTTTATTGAGACTCTGTGGAATAACATATACAAACATAAAAGTGAACGTTGAAAAGAGTAAGGTTATGGTATTAAGAAGTCGTGGAAATGTTCGTGCTAACGAGAGCTGGAAATATGGCGATTGTTTATTAGAGATCGTTGATAATTTCAATTATCTAGGAACTGTGTTTAATTGTCATGGATTTTTTTCTTCAAATATACAATTGCTATGTGGAAAGGCATTAAAAGCAATGAATGTGCTTCTCAATAAATTGAAAGAGCTTACGTTTAGTCCTAAAACAAAATGTCAAATGTTTGATGCTTTTGTAACGGCAATCCTAAATTACTCATCTGAAGTTTGGGGTTTTACTAAATCGAAGGACATTGAACGTTTACACTTAAAATTTTGCAAACGGATTTTGGTTGTTAACCATCAGCAAGCAATGCGGCAATATATGGGGAGTTAGGAAGATACCCACTATTCATTAACCGTTACACACGTATCATCAAGTATTGGGCAAAACTATTATGTACCAAAAATTGTATTGTAAAAAGTATATATGAGATGTCTTTGCGGGACTTAGAATCAAATAAGAAAAAATGGTTATTTGATGTTAAGAACTTATTATTTAAATACGGCTTTGGTGACGTTTGGGAGAATGCCTCACATATAAATACACACCTATTTATAAACGAGTTCCAGCAAAGAATTAAATTCCATTTTATGTGTGTTTGTCAAAAATATAAAACTATCTGTAAACGCTATTTACCGCCGCATGTTATTCAAAGACCAAATATGGTCAAATTTCTTGAACTTGTTGTATGCAAGAACTCTGATGTATTATATAAATGATTACTTGTATACGTTGTGCTATTAAAATTAGAGATAATGTATTACAAGGTTAAAATTGTCATTGTTTTAACATTCTATGTATTGTAAATGTTTCCTTCTCGAAGTCATATTTATTAAAATGCTTTCCACTCGTTATTTTAGCTCTATTTGAAATAAATGCCTTCTTTTGGTCTAAATATAAATATACATACCTGTGTAAGGAACCTTTTAGTAAATATGATATTTGTTTTGAAAGTTATTAATTTACCCTCCAGCAAAGTCTTATTAATTTATTGTTTGGTTTTAACGGATTATGATGAGTTACTTCATTAATATCATCATTCTTGCGATTATTATCATTATTATTATTATTATTATTATTATTATTATTATTATTATTATTATTATTATTATTAAATTTGCTCATTGAGTTTCGAAGTGAATAACAATACTTAAACGTAACTTTATGCAGTATACTGCTGTATATATTATACCATTATAGGTTAACATAACACGTTTGTTGTATAGTGTTTGTATTTATTTACTATTGACTTGTACATATTATTGTTACATGTTTATGGATGATAAACTACATGTTTAAATCCAAATAAAATACATTCTGATTCTGATTCATAACACGCAACGAATGATTTAAAATAAAGTGCTCACCACACAGGATAAAGCCCTTCTGTCCATCATTTAAAACCTGGTTTCGTCGCATTGCGGCGTTTTATGTTTTGATATGTTCCTGCATAAATGCCAAACTAAGGCTGTGTTTTAATACAATAATGGAACGTACAAGGACAAGCCCGAATAGAAGAATTGTAATACGTGTGTGTTGTAAGCAAACTTATAATGTAAAACAAGACAATTGTTTTATCTAATGCAAGACCTTATGATATTCAATAATTATTTCGTCTAGCGAAATTGTGTTATTGATGTAGTAATTCTAGACCAGTGTCTGTTTATGCGCTATATTGTTTATTTTACAATTTTAAGATGCACTCTTACTCCCAAATAAGACTTACCACAATTAAGAATATTGTGTAAATATTCCAAAAAGGATGATTAAATGTCGAAAACAATGATTCTTATCAATGATACCGAGTAAAATTTGAATGTAATGAGCACAAAACTCGGTATATCTACCGTATGGAACTATTGTAGGCAACAGTAAATCTTTTAGCATTCACCATTCATTTAGATTTTTTGCGCTTTCAGCTATAAAATACACGGTTACAATCTTAAATAACATTTTTCATAAATGCCTTTTTAAGTAAGTTGTTTAAGGTTTATTTTTTTTTTAAATTATGTTTCTTATACATGTGTATGTTTTGATTTTGATTAAGAGTGTCACTTTAAGAACAAAATGCGTTTCGATGCATTACACATTTGAACAAGATTTCCAGTATCATTATTAACAAAAAAAAAGAAATTATTCACTTGCATAAATCTGCTTCTTGAAAACTTATTTTTGTAAACTAATATTAAAGTCAAGTGTCGGTATCTGTAGAAGTTTAGCAGATGTATGATTAATATTGTTTTATCTAAACAGGAAGTTTGCAACCATTCTTGAACATTTAAAACTTACACCACGGTCTGTTCTGGTCAATATCAAATAAAGCGTGACTCCGGAAAGTTGTAATTCAGACTGAGGTAAATGCTTCTACAAAACATTACTGTATTAGCGGATACATTTATATAAGTTATTCAAAAATAAATAAACACAATTTATTTATGTCAATTATAATTCAGCTTTCAGAAAAAAAGCAATACTCACAAAAAGTCGGTTAGCGATGAAAATATAGTCGTGGTCGAACACTTCTTTATTTATTTTACACTTTCCACAAATTATGTGATGTAAATCCCCGAAACGAATTATCAATTTGATGTTGCCTTAATGATGTTTTTGAGATGGCAAACATATTTGCTATAACCAGTTCAAACTAGTTTTAAACTCGGTTTATTAGTTAAACCAAGTAGGACTTTTTAAACTTTTTTTTTAATGAAGGCAGAAATAGACAATTATAAAACTTTGGACAATAGACTAACTGAAAACAACTTAACTTTGTAGGTTCCTTATTGTTCAGCGTAGCTGTTGGTTTAAAAAGCCAATCCTTTTTTAAGTTTTCTGCAAAACCATATAGCGATAGACTCGGCAAGCTTTGCTTAATATGAAACACTTACATTTACATGCATTACAAACGATAATCAGCAATTATAATTTTATGATCTGCTCTCTCGGTACATTCACTGATCTGGACGTTCAGTATTTGTCTTATAAATAAGAAGGTCAATTTTAGATTATTTTTGTATCTTTATTTCATAAATTTTATTGTTTTAATCATAATATGAAAAAAACTGTTTTACTGTTGACCATTTATAATATTTAAGTGTCACTCTGTGTCGGATTTTATTCACATTCAGCTCATTTTATAATGTTTTTTTTCCACCAAAGAGCTTGTATAAGAAAGCAGCAGTAATTTACCTGACATGATCACTGCCTGCACCTTGCCCTAGTAGTTTTTCCCAATGTGATTTCCTACAGACTAGTTTTGAGAGATTGCTCTCACTGTCCCCTGTCAGGAATATAAACTAAAACATTGATGTAACCAAGTATTATGATTTGTTTTATTTAGTGTAAGCTATAGTTGAAAGCTATTTGTGAAATCATTGTAGTTGTATGTGGTCATGATAATCATATGAGTTTTGAGGTTCACGTGCGGTTTCATCAAACGGAGATTTTTTCATGATCAATACCGAAGTGTGGCACTAGTGCTTAGGATAAAACAATATGATTTAAATTTGATAAATTATTAATGATTTTAACAGTGCAGGGCGAACATGTTTATGCTTAGTATGGCCACTTTAAATAGTATGTTATAACCATCCTCGGCACCCCAGTGTATCATTACCTTTATGATACCCTGGGCTAGGGGAACTTCGAAAGTCTTGAATATTCATAAGCATTTTCCGACCAATGAAATAGCCGAAAACAAAAAGGAAAGAATCTCCTTTGTCAAGAGCTATCAGTATATTTAACAATATCCTGCCTAAAACGATTTGAAAGCCGTCATCTCAATGGATTATTTCGAACCGAGATTACATCCTTAACTTCTCGGCCATTTCCGCACCGCATGCGGTGTGTCTCATGCGGCCAATCAAGCGGCTGGATTTGACCTTATTAATTATCCATGAGTACGAGATATTTTAGAGCGGATTTGCCCAGGGTATCATATAGGTTATGATATTTGAATCGTACCCAAATTTTAAATGATTGGTCAATTTTTATCCTGTACCAATTTCTTGTTTTCCACTCCTTTTTGAGTCAATTTCCTTAAACCTTTCTGCTGCTACATGCTTTTTGGATCGGGATCTTTCGCTTGATGTGTGTTGGGTATATTCCGTATTGATCGGCACTTCACGGTTTTCTATGGGAGATGGTTCAATTCCTAGTAGATCGTCCTTGTCGGGTGTGATTGATGTATATCTGCTAGGTATACAGTGTTAACAGTCTCGAATAGGTGTTGAGATGGTTCCAGGTCGTCTTCAGTGTCAAATGGGCATTGTAAATGTTCTACTTAGTATAAAGAGTTGAGTTTCTTCGTTTCATTCTTCTATGTCGGCGTTGTCTTATTTTTGCAATGATTCCGCTTACCATCGTTGTCAAAGTCAGGTTCCAAAGAAAACATCCATAAATCTTGCGGTTTATTATATATAAGTCGACACGTTCGTATAATAAGGACCCTACCCTCGGGCCTTTCGAATTTAAACATGTTTTGCGGGGACAAAAGAGTTCATCAAACATTTGGTGTTTATAATTACAATAGAGCTATTATATATGAATAAGATTAGGAGATATTCGCATGCATGCTATCCTCTAAGTCATGAAGTGTATTCTTTGGTGTACGGCCACCCGTTAACCATACTCTATCTTAATTTAGAACCCGCTTCTGGATGTGTAAAAGTGTAATGTAAAACATGTTCAAAATGTTTAAATATGTCATATTTCCAAGTACATATTATTTTTATTGATAACGGACATAATCAAATTTGAGCCTTATAACGACCCAAATCTCATTTGCGACTAAGACTGATATTTTATTAAGGATGTAGAACAATATCTAAAATCGGAAAGCTGCCTTCTTGTGATGCCAAAGCTTGACCGAGTGCTAACACGATAATGCCTGGAACTATTATCCTCAAACTGGGACTGATAAAAAGATTACCTGTATTTATCTTAGGGGTCATCGGACAAAGGTCAAGGTCCCATTGACATTGAATGCAAAAAGGTTTTTTGGTTGATAACTCGCCCATGCCTACAGCCATGGCCTTAAATTTGACTTGAAGGTTTGGACTGACCAGTAGATGACACTTATCGATTCTACGGATAATCAGGTCAAAGGTCAAGGTCACAGTGACCTTTAACGTGAAAAGGTTTACAAAATTCTCCGAGTGATAACTCAACAATGCCTGGACCTATGATCAACAAACCTTACATGATGGCTGTGCCTGACCAGTAGATGATCCATATTGATTCTAAGGGCAGCGGATTAAAGGTCAAGGTCACAGTGAGCTTCAACGCAAAAAGCTTGTCTGTGTGATAACTCGACAATGCCTGCAACAATGGTCTTCAAACTTGATATTAAAGTGGGAGATGACCAATAGATGACCTCTGTGGATTTTGAGGTCATAGGGTCAAAGGGCAAGTGCACAACTTATATTGGTCGATAAAATTAAGTCATATTAACTAATTCTCTGCTTCTTAGAGGATACATGTCTGTAAACATCAGTCATCATCCGAACATGATAAGAAACTGTACAAATAACAATTCTCACACTTTAAATGGTCATAATGTTAAAACTTCCTCAAAGGCACCTTATGCCAATGATAAATCAGCTGTCATATGGTCCATGCATATTTCTTTCAATTGTGAAAAATTCTTGACAACCTCAGGGGCGGGGGAAGAATAATGTCTTGTTGTTGTTGTTATTATTATTATTACTATTATTATTATTATTATTATTATTATTATTATTATTATTATTGTTATTATCATTATTACTATTAATTCATTAATTAAAAAAAAATACAATACAGTTTTCCTATGTTTATTCCAATAACAATTCACAGTTACCACTTTCGATAGTATACAGTAATTAACGAATTTATTTCCTGATGCTAACACTTTCTAAATATTACAATGATCCAACATTTTGTCATTTATCCAATTTACATTCGCTTGTCCGATGTTATCCTAGTGCAATGTTATAAACTCTTTTTAAACTGTATTAAACTCTAGTTCCTAAACGCCTCACAAAGGCCTTTTATACTTTGATTTAACCTCAAACCCCCACATAAAGTGGACGTTGTTGTGGATAACACGAGTTCACGTGTTATTCGTGCTACACCGCCGGAGCTATGACACTGTTGAAAGCACCGGTAGTCTCACCATGCCCCAATTTCTCGAAACTTCTTAAGCTTTACAGGCTTAAGTTGCTTATTTCAATGAGCCAAAATGCACTTAAATTGAATTTTGATCAATATTCAATGGTTTATTGTGATTATCATAACGATAATTTCTATATAAAGTTTTAAAACTCTTAAAGAAGTTGATATTTCGCAAATTATTGAAAAACAAAATTAGTGAGCTTAGCTTAATCCTGTTATAAAGGACTTAAGAAGTTTCGAGAAATTGGGGCATGGTAATTAGGTATAAGGTCAACGGTGCAAATGAAATATAATATTTAAACGATGCAACTGTAATATAGTTAAACCAATTATACCTCAAACATATGATAAACATATTTATATAACATAAGAAGCAATCTCAAATTTATTGTATATTTGGCTAATTCAAAGTAAAGTAACACTCTGACAATTCGCGATGTTCGCGACAATCACAAACGGTCTTCAAGGTTTCACGCGGGAAAGGTGCGAACATTTCACATCTGTTCTATTAAATATCTAATACTAATATGTACTTGCTGGGCTCGTTTCGTTGGCCAAAATGAATTCGTATTACAATTTGTAATTTACTGATAACAAGTGTTTATAAATGTAGTGTGTACGAGACCAGAGTGTGACATAACAATAGCGAACAGACAACCTGGGTAAAGTTCCCAATTTCCTATCATGTAATTAATGTATGGGCACAGTCAGTATATGCGTAGTAAAGCCGGTAATCCGCCATGAATAAACACTGTGTCTTCCATCATTTGACAAATGTTATAAATAATCATATTATAATTTATTAACACTCGCCCATTTATAGATCAGGTAAAATATGAGATATTATATTGTAATATAATCCAGCGCCAAGTGTTTAACAAACACTACAGGTCATTGAAACGTGACAAATGCACCCGATGTGGCAATGTCGGACGAATAGCAATAAACACACATCGCATCAGTATGATGAATAAATAATGTCATTTTATATTATAAAAATCAGTAAAATTGTGCTCTACAAAATTATTACCATTCTTTAAATCCTAAACAGGTACATATCGGACGTAATATTATATGATGAATAAATGGTGTCATAATAATTATAAAAAACACCACCAACAAATTTCGCTCTGTAAATCAATGAAATTAGTAAGCATTTCCATAAAAAGGTTATAGCTGACATAAAGAATATGTAAACATAACAATATTGCATTCTCATTGTGTCGTTGACCTTTGAAATAAAAGCGCAAATATTATGCGCAATAAATATATTCAATTAAACTTTACTATATAAAGAATGTTCACTAACAGTTTAAAGTGATAGTCGAATTTAAAACCAATATACCGTGTTTTATGCACTTTTCTTTCAATTTAAACACGGTATCATTCATAAGAACCATTGTTTTCTAATATATTATTCATCTTTTTCGGGGAATAAAACAATTGCATTAATTGTGGTACTTATTTGGGAACAAGAGTGCATCTCTAACAAGTAAGGTATTTCTATGATCTAAAAGGGTAACCATGACTTCTGAGATAAGTGTTCCTGCTCATAATGCACGAACATTCTAAACGTTTAAAAGAATTCTTATGAATATATTTTAATCACTTAATCACAATATAGTCCATCATTGACCTTTAAACAGGAATTGTATGCACGGCATACAGGTGCTTTACAATTTCGTTACGCTTCATTAGAATCCCATTTATGATTAAAAGCTATGGCTAAGACAGTATTTTAACAAATGTCCATGCTGCTAAACATTGAACAAGAGTGTGAATGATTTTTATATAAATTGTATGCGAACGATATAATAAATTGTGAAGTTTTATTGAGCTCCAATTCATAAATAAAACAGTTAAAAAAATCAAAACTGACCTACAAATGTATTCTTGACTTCGTCTTCGCGCTCCGTGTAATTTGAATATTTATATTAAAAACTTTTAAAATAACATACATCTTACGACTTCATTTTCTCTCATTTCTCTGTAAAAAGTGTTGACAAGTTGGTAACATTTTTCATTGAGTCGCTTTTGTTGGTGTGTTAAGTTACACGAAACACTTTGTTATTTTCAGTCTGATGTCAGTGAGTGCATTTCTGACGGATCAAGTAACTTTCACTGTTCGTGATGTGATCCCTGTCGACAAAAATAACAATTCAATATTGCATTAGGTAGTCCTTTGAAACTTCTTTACCAAAACAAACAGGACTCCACAGGTTTGTTGTTTAGGGTGATTTTGTCATAAAAATTGACTTGATGAGATTTTGAACATTATCAATTATCACTAACTTCATCTGCATCAGCATCATCGTCAAAACCATTATCTTATATGTGAGGACAATGTCCTACAAACGGACGTGATTTCACAAACGGGCAATTTTGTTGTTTTTATATTCCAATCCCAACAAACGTTCACCTTTTGCTATATTTTAGTTCATTTATCATCAGCAAGCTGCGGTTTAGTTTTAAGATGATCTAAAATAGCAACTCCATTTTACCCATTGCAGCTGTTATGAGCAAATATATGCACGAGCAGATCCATGACAAATCTCTTGACGATATCTTACATATGGCTGCATAATATTCAAGGGCACCATTCACTTTGGACTAGGCTGAAGACAAAGGTCCTGGTAAATAATTTTAGTCATATAATTGTTATCAGTATAAAAATGTCTTAAATATTCCATCAACATTAATTAGGACTATTTGCAAGAAACATGCATACCCATATAATGACGCAAATTACGTGTCTCGGCTGATTCATTCTTTTTCGCAAAATGTACTTGTGTTACAGACAAAACACATGATGATATAACAGTTCTAACGTTGGAGACATGAATAAGAGATTAGAGAACATATAAGGGAGCAAATGTAAGAGTTGTACACTACTTGGCTCATTGCAAATTGATACGCGCTCGATTTGAATAATTTCAATGATGCAAATTGTATTAGATGAATGGAATTTCATTTCTTTCCTAAAGAGCCGACGTAATCATTTAACTGCCTTCAGTATTGAGACATTGCACTTAAATGACATTCCATGCAATATATTTGTCGGCATGTGAATGATCTGTTTTTAACTATTATTTTCAACAGTTACTGTATCCATAAATATTCAGGTTTAGCCTAGTATTTTTTTCAACTTTTATTTTCGCCTACTTTATCATTTCTTGAATTAGTAATTGCTTTTGATACTGTTACTACTTATTCGAGTAAAACTCGTTTCTGTACATCTTTTTATTTCAGGTCTACATGAACATTGAACTAGTATTGTATCAGCAGCCTTAAGGTCGATATATGAGAGGAAAATCTAATTGTGTCGTCAATTTTATCAATTTTTGTTATGTACAATTATTGATCAATAAGTCATTGCATGGCATGTAAGGGGAAGTCTCGTACTTAAATGGACTATGGCCAAACTTGTCAAAAATTATTTTCGTTTAAACTAGGGCTTTTATCTCTCTAATAAGGGGTCTTACATTTGCAATTTCTCTATGGTTTTTGACACTTTTTTATATGTGATCCTCAATTAAAAGGACTTTTTTGTCATTGATTATTGAATGAAGCATTTCGCAAATAAGGCCTTTTAGTGGGCTGATGAAACCCGCGTATTTTTCGGGGAGTTTTGTTTCTACATTTATACTAAGAAATAGTTATAACATTGAGAACATTGTCGTATTACGCTTCAAAAGCCGCCGAAAAAACACCTGATTAATATATGTTTTATTATGCAGATCAGTTGCGTGCACTGCATTAATTAATCGTTTTATCTTAATAACATTATGATTTCAGCAATCAATGTCGTGATAAGAATTGAGGTGAATCTGGAAAAACTGATATAATGAATGCATGATCAGGGTTATCTGCAAAGCTTGTATGAATGTTTTGCAAGTTAAAAATAGCTTATTAAGCGTTGTAAATAACTGGAATATTGCAGTTTGCGGAACATTATTGTGAAGGTTTAATTCTTGTCTTTCACTAGATTGGACTTATATATGGACCATATATTGATAAAACACATACTCATTTTGCGACTAAAATTGGTATGTTATCAATGCTGTATCCCGGATACCTGTCTTCTTGATGAAATCGAACCCCTTCGACAAACTTTATGTTCATAAAGACATATAGGGCCTGACCTAAAGGCCCTCTCAGAACATTAATAGGGTTATGCGTATTAAAATCCACTTAACTTGATTTGTACTCTATTTCTGGTGTGATGCGCACATATTTCTGGTCACAAACGACTTTGGCCTCTCAGATTACATAATAAAATCATAAAGAGATAAAGTAAAAGATACCATTTATCATATATCATTTTTTAAGAAAACCGTGAAAATACAGTTCTTCGCCGTAATCTGGTTCAAGGCTGAGATAAGAGGCCGAAGGTTTGTCACAATCCCTGCAGTTGTATAAAAATGTTATCTTAACTAGCAAAACACTTGAGCTGGATGCTTCGACAGTCGTGCGGTTATTAAATTGGCTGAACGTTGAGGTAATCTTGTTTAGTTTATACTTAATATTTATTTCAAACATTGTATTGAACTATTTAAAAAAAAACTGGTAGATTTCTGATATAAGGAAGGATAACAACATTTATCTCTTTTTTAAATACACTTTATTTAAAGTTTAATCTTAAAACCTTATTTATTGTTTTATATTCGTCATTAAATGAATGTGTTGTTTTGTACATAATTATGTATATGTTCACTTTTTTGTTATTTTTTATTATAATCAATATTGCCTTGTTGAGGCGAACTATGCAAGAGACAAAGTAATTGAATGACCTTAACGTACCTTTCAATAGCTAGCATTGTTGCTCCGGCGTTATTCATTTCATGCAGATGATATTTGTATATGGTCGATGAGTACTTGCAATTACTTAATGAGGCATTTTTACTATATTCTTAATTGTTTTCAAGTTGATGCTTGCTCTGGTTAGGCTTATATTCTTAACTTAGCAAAGATTGATAATTGATGGGACAAGTGTGAGGTAATGGCGTCATGTACACTTTGGTCCAATGAACTTGGGTTTCACGGACCGTTCAAAGGCGGTTATCCCGTCAATTATCGGTTAAGCTGATTAAATGAGTGCAAATGTGGTCCGTGCGTAGTGTAATATTTGTTTATCTGTTCATGTGTTTGTGTCTCTAGTTCATTGACGCTTAGGCCTTAACCTTGTGCATATAAAAAGGGTTTACTGTTAAATTGTTTACTGCTTGGCTTGTCAAAATAGTTTTCATTGTATTATTGTAAAATGTTACGAGTAATATATGGCAGAAAAAAGAGAATATATATGAACAAGTACAAAATTGCTGTAGGAGACAGCAAAAAAAGGCTCGCTCTAAAACGATCCCTAGCAATGTACAGATAGTGTTTTGTGAAATGGGCGGTTTCAGTACTGACACATGGTTCGTTTTATAACATATATATAATGCAAACATGGATGAGTTCACAAATCGTATTCAAATAATGCAGGACATCTTTCAAGCTTTATTTTACTTTAAGACAGATTTTGAGTAATACATTGAAACGTTTTGTAATGACAACTTTGTTGGAAGAAATAAAATAAAAGCTGCAGTTTGTGTATTTGGAGTGATGAAATTAGAACGAATGGGCACTATAAATGACTGTAAGGCTATTTTGTTCTAGTCATGTTAGTCAGGAAACAATGTAAAATGGGGCAAAATGAACTGAGAAATAAAAATTGGCACTTTGATTCAAAATATGAAATTGAAACAATATAAATGCAAGTTAAAAAATAAGTGACTAGATTTGAGTGTGACATGATATTCAGAATGAAACTAGCAATATTTGGTTTTGAAACACAGATGTGTCCTTCAAGAATGAAATATGCAACATGAAATACACACTTCCATTACATATACAGGTACTAATAAAAACCCTGAGAAATAGCAAACTTAAAGTCTTAAAAGGGCTGTACTCCGTATGATAAAATTGTGGAAAAAAGAAAATTGTCGAAAACTGTCATAAACTTGGTATTAATGTGTACAATGCATTGAAACTTACTAACTGAGGTACCACATAGTTTACAATTTATTTAAGTTTAGCAGTTATTTCATATTTTCCATTAAATTAGCGTGATTGGGTAGTCGGTGTTATCACGTGTTATTACCGAGTTAGGTATATAGCTTAATTATGTCATCAGATCAGAGTAAGCCGTCGTAGCTCAGTGGATACGACGCTTGGCTGCAATTTTGGCGACGCAGGTTCGAACCCGGTCTCCGACACATTTTTTTTACATTTTGGTACCTTTTTTACAATTTTGATATCAAAGCGTAACACCTTCTGTTAAATAATTGTCCTGCGATTTGTTACCAAAAACCCCCGCCGTTTTGGTGCCGATCTGGTGTACAGTCCCTTCAAATGAATAGTTTGAAATGGAATAAATGGATGTTAACATATATACATACTTATATACAACAAAGCACAACACAGTGAAGCAGTCTTTAGAGTCCAATACAAAAGGCAGGATGGTTTTGAGAAATAAAGATTAAAGTACAATAGTATTTAAGATGAAGAATTTCAACAACAACATACAAATAGCTGATTTCAAAATTTTAAAAAGAAATGCAAAACAAATGTTGGTAATTTTTGCATGTGAATAACATTAACATACAAATGAATGCTTTCAAAGGGTAAAGAAGCAGAACAATTTGTAGGAACAGTTTTATGAAATGAACATTTGTTGCAAATGCGCAAGGTATTTACATTTTATTCTAGCAGTTCGATGATAACGAATTAAAATGATCATGTCAGAATTTTTAAAGCAATAGGAAAGGATTATTGAAAAGTCTTATAAATGGAATAAATTTAGTTGTTTCCACAAATGAATGTTATAATTGTGTAACAATAGTTCAACAGAAAGGTTGGTATACAATAGAGTGACATTATGAGCATTCATAAATAGAACAAAAAAGCAACTTTATACGCAGTTCTATACATTGGCAAATAGTTATTGAAGACTAAAGAAAATGTTTAAAAAGGACATGTAAGAAAAAGAATGTGTGAAATGATCATATTCGAAGAACACGAAGAAACATGCAACAGCTATTACAGTAAAACATATCTCACAGGGGAAAACAATTATTATAAAAGTACATGAATGTGTGTGCTTGTTCGGTAATTTGACCTTTAAAGGGTCACATTGCTTCTGCAGTATTAAGAAACAGGAATTAATAGCATGTAAATCAAACTGCGGTCTTCAATCGTCAGATATTATACAACAGTTTGGCCAAAGTGCTGTTGGAGATCCATACTGAAAGGCAGTTAACAAATGCATGTAAATCAAACTGCGGCCTTCAACCGTTAGACATAATACAACAGTTTGGCCAAATAACTGTAAGAGATCAATACTGAAAAGTAGTTAACAACAGTATGTTAATCGAACTGCGGCATTCAATCGTCAGAGATTATACAATAGTTAGAACAAAGTGCTGTTGGATATCAATACTGAAAAGCAGTTAACAACAGCATGTAAATCAAACTGCGGCCTTCAACCGTCAGACATAATACAACAGTTCGGCCAAATAACTGTAAGAGATCAATACTAAAAAGTAGTTAACAACAGTATGTTAAACGAACTGCGGCATTCAATCGTCAGAGATTATACAATAGTTAGGCCAAAGTGCTGTTGGAGATCAATACTGAAAAGCAGTTAACAACAGCATGTAAATCAAACTACGGCCTTCAACCGTCAGACATTATACAACAGTTTGGCCAAATAACTGTAAGAGATCAATACTGAAAAGTAGTTAACAACAGCATGTAAATAAACTGCGGCCTTCAATCGTCAGTGATTATACAACAGTTTGGCCAAATTACAGTAAGATATCAATACTGAAAAGTAGCTAACAACAGCATGTAATTTAAACTGCGGCCTTCAAGGGTCAGACATTATACAACAGTTTGGCCAAATTACTGTAAGAGATCAATACTGAAACGTAGTTGACAACAGCATGTATATCAAACTACGGCCTTCAACCGTCAGACATTATACAACAGTTTGGCCAAATAACTGTGGGAGATCAATACTGAAAAGTAGTTAACAACAGCATGTAAATCAAATTGCGGCCTTCAACCGTCAGACATTATACAAGTATAAGTGTGGCCAAATTACTGTGGGAGATCACAACACAACAGTTTGGCAAAATTTTACTGGTGATCAATATTAAGAAATCAGCAACAATAGCATGTATATCAAATTAACATCATTAACAATAATCTTTATAATGATACTGCATTTTTACAAAAAGAAATGAAACATAATTGTACATAATTAACTACATATTTACTGATTGTGTTTAAATTCACACATACAAAGTTAAAATAGTGTCCATTAACTAGCATACATGTATTTAAAAGCAATCTGTGTATTAATGTGCACATCGTGTTAATATAGGTATCAAAATGCAGAAAGTTTAAATATGAGGAGTTGTTGTGTCAATGGTTGATAAAATAGATTAAAATGCACCTGTTCAAAGTTTGTTCAACATGTTCGAAAGTTAAAATACTAAAATGAGCAAAAGTTGGTGTGTCAATAGTCATTATTTAAAGAGTGATTAGCTCCTGTACAAAGTCGTTGTTAGCAAAAATAGAAACTTCAAATACAGAGTTGTGTAAAAGTGGTTGAGTCAATAGCTATTATGAGGGATTGGCACTTGTGCAGACTATTTATTAGCAAAACAACGAACGTGTGCAAAATTTGGTGATTTGCACCTGTGGGAAGTATTTGTGAACAAAAAGCGAAAGTTCAAATACTACGGTTTGCAAAAGCTGCAATGTCAATAGCCGTAAGAAGTGATTTGCACCTGTAGGAAGTATTTAAAAAGAAAAAGCGAAAGTTCAAATACTAAGGTTGGCAAAATTGCAATGTCAATATATAGTCGTAAGAAGTGATTTGCACCTGTGGAAATTGCTCTAACTTAGCCTAATAAGCAGTATTCTGGATTCCAGTCCAAACACAAACCGTCGTCGAGATTGTATGAGGGGAAGGGGCAAAACTTAACATCTGTTAAATATTAAATAGTCTTGTGTTTATCTCAATCCCAAGGCGTTGCGCAACATGCTATCCTATTACGTATTGTAATATAATGATAACAAGATAGCGCGCAGACAGATCTGGGTGAGTTTCTAAATTTCCTATAATGATATTAACGCAAGGGCACAGTCAGTACATGGCAGTTACTGCCTGTTATCAGTGATGTAAAAACACTGTCTTCCGTCATATGACAGCTGTTATACGCAATCATATGTTATTATCTTATTATTAATCATGATTTAAAAAAGTCGCGTACTTACAGATAAGGTACGACAGGAGTCCGCATTAACATCAAAATCAGAAGAGTAATCAGAGAAGTGTCAGCATCAAGTGTTTACCAAACACGACAAGACATTGATACACCAAAAATGCCACCAAGACGGTCATGTCAGACGTTAACATAGCATACAATTATGGTGAATAAATGGTGTCATTAAAATTATAAAAACAACTTTTAAATCGTGTTCAATAAACCTATAAAATAGTATTACTTACTGACAAAAAGTTACGGCTCAGAATTTCTAAACATATTGTATAACATTTGAACATGGCTTTCTACATATGGCATTAACCTTTGAGATGAGAGCGCAAATGTCATGCGTAAGAAACCTTCAGATGCAGCTTTATACTCCAGATATTTTTTATTGATAGATAACTGTAACTTCTCATGATGCTCTACCCCTCATGATTCTAGTAGTCTGAATTCATCTTCATATTATTTCAATCAGTTAACTGACTTTTAAGTGAACCTTAAAGTTACACTCTTATTCAAAATTAATACATACACAAGTTTAACAAAAATACATTTTGCCTGATAAACCTTTAACTCTTTACTAAGTAATGCACTTACGGAAAATATTAATTACTGATAACGAGATTGTAACCGTGTATTTTGATAGCAGAAAGCGCAAAAATATTAAAGGATTGGTGAATGCTAAAAGATTTACTGTGGTCAACTATAGTCTCATAACGTTTTTTATGCTCATTTCTTTCAAATTAAACTCGGTAACCTTCATAAGAACCATTGTTCTCGACATTTATTCATCCTTTTTGGAATATTAAAACAATATTAATAATTGTGGTTAATCTTATTTGGAAGTAAGAGTGCCTATTTATCTAAACAGGAATTTTATACACGACACACATTCAACAGGTGCTCTACAGTGACTGTCATTGCAATCCTGGGGCGTTTTTGTTGATACCAAACCAGTTTCAGTTTTAGTTTCAATGGTTTCAGCAGTTTCGGAACCGGTTTTGATAGTTTTGCTTGAAGTAACAAATGCATGGTTTTGTGTACAGTTTCAACAATATGGCGGAGCCACTGCATGTAGCCATTATTTCTAATTATTAATATAACCTTTTTCATTTAGCTCATTTGCCTATTGTAAGGCATTGTTATCAAAAAGATTGAGTTTCAAGAAACGTGGTTGACCACTTTCCGCCATGTTGCTTTCAAAGTAAACTAGTTTTCGGATGGAACGAACTGTTAAAACCGCCTCCGGTTGGGGTTTCGATAGTTTCAAAAACCGTTTTTTTTGTTGTTTTTTTAAAAACGATGAAACTGGTTTTGGTTTTATTTGAAGCTGTTACAACAAATGCACAGTTCATAAAACCGATATAAACACCGAAACCAGTTTATTACCAACAAAAACGCCCTTAGCAAAAGGTATGGCTAAGACAATATTTTTATTAAGTTCATGTTGCGCAACATTGAACTGACTGATTTCGAAACAAATTGTATGCAGACTATAGTTTGAAATTTTGTTTAGTATTACTGAGCTCCGATTCAAAGTTTAAGCGTAATTTGCGTTTAAATGTCATCTTAAATTTTTAGAATGAGCACGAATTGTATGCGTGGCACACGCTCCATTTATTTAAGTTAAAATAAAATTACATAGACGGATAAACGAAAGCTTGTTTTTGTGTGTTTTTGTGACGGCTTTGGAGGCTCTGTTAGCGAGATGCATAACCTTGAATTCTAGACTGTTATTGTAACGACACTTTGAACTATACGTAATATAAATAACATGTATTTATATACTATGACAAAACACTTAAAGGATACGATAGATCTTGACTTGATATACATCGAGTAAATGAACAATCGGTTCGTCCTTATGCGGGGCATTCGTTGTAAGTTTGAAAGTTTCATAACATATAACTGCTATGGCAGAAACAGGTATAAATGGTAAAATGTTTCGTGATTATAGTGTCACTCGTATCAATTACGGCTAGGCTTTATGGACAAATTTATTTATGAACAATTCTACTAAAGATTCCAATCTCATATTCCGAGCGCCTTGCAGGAGGACAATTTGTACCCAGTATTAACTAACAATACTGATAAAAATAGTAGTCGTAGTAGTAGTAGTATTAGTAGTAGAAGAAGTAGTAGTAGCAGTAGCAGTAGCAGAAGCAGTAGCAGTAGCAGTAGCAGTTATAATAATAATAATTATAATAATAATTGCTATTAGAATGACACAAATCGTTTCTACCTCTACGGATTTCTTTCTATTTCATATGCATGCAGGGGATCATTTTTCTGAAAAGAATGATGACCACAGGGTTAAAATTCCTTGGAGTCATTATTGGAGTCGTTATTTTTGTGTCCTTTTGAGGTTTTAGTTGACTTACAAGTAACACTTTATTATTTTCAGTTCGCTGTCGTTGAGCGCATTTGGTCAATTAAATATCGCTCTCCATAATGTGATCTTGGTCGGCAAAAATACTAATAGAATATTCCATTTGGTCGTCCTTCGAAACTTCCTTATCAATACCAATAGTAATCCACAGGTATGTTGCCAAAGATGATTTTGTTATAAACAGTCAACGGACTCCACACACTTTGACCAGCTCAATCGCGTTCATACCCCGATAATGACCTCAACCCCGCAACTCCTTCCTTAAGCATTTCCCGACATCCGTGTTTAAGCGTTTCTGACAACGATTCGGTCTTGTTATTACATACATGGATACGGTGACAAAATGTCGTTGCACTAATGACGTCAAATAAGCTTTGGTTGCCACGTAGCACGTTGCGCCATACTTTGACGTTACCTTGTGCCTAAATAAGAAAAGTGACTAATATAGTATTAAATTCATAATGGATTTAACACAAGGTTTGGCACAAATAACACAATCGAAAGAGTGGTGCTGGTTGAACCCTCTTTAAAAGTTTGTTTGCTTTGACTTAAAGTGAAAAACGCAAATTTCACAACTTGAAATAAAATCGTCATTCGGGAGAGCTTTCAAATATTTTTTTGCCGAAAGTTCGTTCTCGGATTGATACAATCGGAATGAAGCAAACGGACTAACTTAAGCGTGATAGCATGTAGCACATAGCACATTGAACAGCCAATTCAGGATCGTCTATATCCAGCTGGTTCATTGTTGCGAATAATAAGCATAAAGTGAATTATTTCTTGTTTAAATATCAAATCGTGACGTAAAACGTGGTTATTTGTCTCAAATCGTAGGTCAAATCGCAGGAGATCGCAACAAAGCGGCTTTGTCGTGGGAGATCTTAACAGGACGTAACGGAACGTGGTGGAGCGTGGAAGCCAATCGTGTTGATCGCAACAAAGCGTAACAGAACGTGATGCAAATCGTGGGCTCGATCGTAGCAAAGCGCAGTAGAGCGCAACAAAACGTGCTGATTTCGTAAGGAAGGTAACAGAACGTGGAGTAGACCATTTAATCGTAGAGCTCCCCGATTTTTTAGCCTCTGGCTAATCGGGGAGATCGTGGCCAGATATAAACCTAGCAAAACAGAATGACTGCTAAATTAGAAAGAAGGTTTCTCAAACTAATGAGAACATACATATTCAATTTTCTTGCCAATTTGTTCTTCAAAATGACTCTAAACCATTGAATGAATTAATTGAGCAACACACATGTTCAGGATGTGATGAATTGACGTCCATAATGAACACAATTGACCTAGAAGTGCGACGTTGACCTTTGAGAAAAAACATGAATTGTATGCGTGACATCCCGTACAAATAAATGTTTGAAAAATCCTTATTTTTCACAAAGATTTGTGTTCGTATGCACATGTTGTGATGGTAAAGCCTTAGTTGTAGATATAGCTTGAAAACTGTTTGATTAAAATGAAACTTAGTAGTAAACAATATTAAATAAATTTGTTTGTCTTATGGTAATAAAAAAGCAATGTACGATATGTTTTGCCTAAATGTAGGAAGTAAATAGAAGATCGGTGGCATCCGCATGAGGTTAATGTGCATGTTTCGTTTTGTATCTACTGCCAAGCAACCATCGGTAAATAGCGTGCTTGTTTCATACAGAAAGCTGTATATAGACCACATAGCTAAAGTAACCCTTTGGAGTGTCGCTGAAATTTAAAGATCTTAATCCAATCAGTAATAGTTCAGTTAAGTCAAGATTTTGTTCATTATAACGTCACCCCTAATAATTTTATAAGCAGTAGAAAGGTATTCGTATAATTTTTTCCTACCCTGGATAAAAAAAATCCATACAGTCATTTTTACATGTTTTTGATTTTGGAGGTCTTGGGATGCGTGTTGATAAACAAGTAACAGTGATGATTGTTTTGTTTCCAATCGTATTTCAGTGTGCGCATTAGTGCCAGATTATCCAAACTATTGCTGCTCTTGGTAAGAACCACGTCCATAAAAACATATGGATTAGGTTGCATTTTGAAATTGTTTTAAAAATACCTATACGACTCGGATGTCATGACGTGATGTGAGTTTCAACACTTTAGTCATATGAATGAATGACTCACATGACGGCAAGGTCCCACATACGAGCGTAATCCAACAAACGGGCAGGGTTAGGTAGATTTATATCGCAGGTGTTTGGTTTTTGTATGACTTTCATGCAAAATATCTCCTTGCTACCATTTTTTATTCACAGACTTTGGAAAAATCATTCGATGTCATTTCAGATTAATTTAGTTCGTAATGTAATATCAGATTTCAATGCAATCTGAAATGCTGTCAAAGGAATCTGTTAAAAAGGTGATATAATAAAAACACTGCTAATGACGCGTGTTTGTTCTACTTAATAAAAATGATTAATTGCTTAAAAGTGTTTTCTTTTAATGAAACAATATATAATAATTATTACATTTTTCTTTGGAAGATATTTTCCTTTGTGTTATCATTACTTGGGTCCATTTTACATCAACGCGCTGGAAGATCCAGTACGACCCGGCTTGAAAATTGAATAATTGACAGAATATCACGAAAGGGGTTAAAGGAAAGCCGATCAACATTAAACTGTTCTGATAAGATATCTTCCTGACCTTGACATACTTTTATAATGAATGCTTGATCACGGTTAAAAGCAAATAAACAAGTTGTTGACTTTTTTCGCTCATGTTTATGCATTGTAATTTATTTATTGTTTCCTAACGAATTATAATAATCAGTAAATAGGAATCGTTTTCCCTCAAGTGTTTGCGGGGAATTTTTTGTATTCAAATATTTACACAAAACTAAATTAAACCATGCATCATGCTGGAAATTACTGTAAAGTTGGATAAGTCTTTAACAAAGGTTTGCTTTGAAAACCTTTAGTGAACATCCTACACACATTTTACATTCAACGTTGTCAACGCTATTCAGGAGTGTTGGGATAAGAGTGAGTTTATGCACGAAAATTTGTTTAAACCCCAAATACATGTACATTTCACTGACCGTTCCAAGGCGATACTTAACGACCCTTGTTAAATACACCTAGTTTGGAGTCTTGTGCTGTTGTTGCATGTTTCTTGTTTGTGATAATTTGCTTTTGTGTTCTATGTCTTTGGCGTTTACTCTGTGCCAAAAAAAACGGGGGGGGGGTATGTTTAAACGTTTGG
This sequence comes from Mya arenaria, assembly GCF_026914265.1. Taxonomy (NCBI): domain Eukaryota; kingdom Metazoa; phylum Mollusca; class Bivalvia; order Myida; family Myidae; genus Mya; species Mya arenaria. The sequence continues at coordinate 55,425,144 of NC_069131.1, forward strand.
CTATTGGGCGTGTTACTGTAGCTTTTCATATAGAAATTAAAAAGTTTGGGAAGGATTCATGAAGGTTAACATGTGATTTCTTACAACAAAGCATGCATTGTACCTAGCCCTGTTCCCTCCTGTTTTTAGGATACAATAGTCACAATGTCGATGCTTGCCTAAAAGGGCAATCTTAAAACATAATTTGTTTCACTGTCATACCAAAAGATGAAAACCAAAGTTGTTGGTTCCCGCCAGTAAAATATATAAACAAATGATTTCTCTAAGAAAGAGAGTTTAAACGTGAGAATATTTTAAGGAAGTCTGGATGGATCCTTTATTCATAAATGTATGTCGCAGACTGATGTAAACATACATATTTCAAGTTCCTTGCCTATTTAATCTTTAAAATGACACCAAAAATTAGATTTGGCAGCGAACATTTGTAAAATGTGTCAGGATCTTTATTTTCACAGAATCACTGTTTTTGTGGCAAAACGTAGTCTGGCCACGTTTGTCACCATAATAATTAAAAAGGTCATTTTCATGCTTAAGGCTATTTTGCATCAGCCTTTCCCACCATGCTTTGTAAAACTGTGAAAGGGAATTCTTACTAAATCGACAAGATTTGGTAGTGATTATCAGCCAATTAAATGAGCATAATCTGAAGGGGTCTCTGTTGGTTTGGCATTAACTATACCTGATGCATGAAATATTACGATACAATTAAAATGAACAGAACATAAACATATATCACATTAGCCCTATCATGTACATAATGAATATGCCCGACTGGTAAGGATAATCCCTCTTGTCTGAAAGATCTGGATTAAAACTTCTAATGTATGATAATTTAAATTTAAGCTCGAGGGTATTTTTTCTGGTTAAGAAGATGCTACGTAAAATCATTTAAATATTTCAAGTTATATATAATTATTAGACTGTTATCGATAGTTAATAGACTGATATTTGTTTGATACTTTCTATCCATTTACGGGATTGTATCCCCTGTTTGTGGCTTAATTTGAATTGTAACTTATTAATGAAATGGACATGGTCCATGACTTTTTTATAAATACGCTGGGAAATTTATATAGTTACAAAAACATGCCCGTTTGGTGTAGCTCGCCCGAGTCATCCATATATATATATATATATATATATATATATATATATATATATATATTCATTGTCGTTGTATATATACGCATCGATATACGATATGTTTTAAACATATATAATGCAGTATTCCGTATCTTGAACCCAAACCCAGCACTGAATATGATTCAACTGTTCATTGCTGTAAGTGGGTCAGTATCCTCGCTGCTTCACAAATATGCTTTTTTGTAATCATAACGCGAGAGCTGGTTTCTTCGACAGTCGTATGACTTTTATATGGAAGTTAAGGTAGTCGTTTATATTTATCTCCAATGTTTAAATATATTAATTAAATATATACCGTTAAATATATTTCATGAAGAAGGATATGAACATGTCCACTATTTTTGTGAAATACATATTTTTTTAAGTTTATTCGTTAACACCTTATTTATATATGTTTTATATTGTCATTGTTTAAATATGTTGATTGTGTTCATATCCATGCATGAACTTGTTTGTATATTCATCTTGTTTATAAAAGTCAATGATATTGTAAAATACTTTGCTTCATGTATAGCGGATATGCAATAGAGTAGTAAGGCAGTTTTTGGTAATAAAAATATTATTCCAGATTCAGGTCTTAAAAAATGAGAGATGAGAACACAAATACATGCGCATCAAACCCTAAATGTAGCTTTACAGTCCAGAAAAATTTCATAACCAATTTAAATGTTAAGGAGAAGAAACAACGTATTGCTTTGACTAAAATGTAAGAGCATAACTTCTGAGATAAGTGGACCTTCTCATAATACTCGAACATTCGAGCAGTTTGATAAAATTCCTATTTAAAGTATTCTTATCAGTTACGTTTTGTGCACCATTGACTTTGAAGTGGTACCGGAATTTTATGCACGATACACATTCAACAGGTGCTTTTCCATTACGCTTCATTGATATTCAATTAATGATGATAAATTATAGTTAGGACAGGATTTGGGGAACATAAAACCTGGGTGTGGCTGACGTTTGATATGAATTGTATGCAACCGATAGTCATAAACAAATTCAGAAGTGTAACTGATCTCCATAATTAATATAGTTAAAAAGATATGGACGTACAAAAGTGATATTAACCTTTGGAAATGAACAAGAATTGTATGCGTGACATACCGTCCCATGGTGCGCTACATTTCGTAAAGTGATGATATAGTTCCAAAAATGATATCAAAATTTTAATAGTGACAATGTTGTAACACGTGGACGGACGGACACACGGACAGACAATCATAAGCTTTGTTTGTGTGTAGCTGTAGAAGCACTGTTAACGAAATGTAAAACATTGAACTGTCCTTAATAAGTGTTACATAACTTGGAACTAAACATAATGTTTATTTTAAGTATGTACTATGAAAAAGCACAAAAAAGAGTACGATATATTTTGCCAAAAAATATATCGGGTAAATGAACAAACGTTTATACTCTCAATAGCGGCATTTGTTGTAAACTTGCATTTATATATCATTCTACGGGAACCATCGGTAGCAAGAGTGTTGGTAACTTACAGAAATGTGTATAAATCTTTAAATGTGTTCGTGATTAGGGTATAACCGGTTTCAATTTGGGATCATTCTTTTCGACTTATGGGACATCTTGATTAATGAACATCTTTACTCACGATTCGTATCCCATGTTCTGGGCGCTTTCCACGAAGATAATTTTTGCCAATTATTAACTAGCTGGTTGGTAAGTTACCGGCCATATTAGAACAAGCACCGTAGTGGGAGAGACTTCATAGAGCGTGTACCACAATGTAATACAAATAATAATAACTGCTTTTAGAAAAACATAAATTTTACGACCTCATTTTTAACCATTACGGATATATACCTATATTGTATGCACGTGGGTGATCGTCCGCCCGGTTGGCTCAATCGGTAAATCGGACTGTGAATCGGACATCCCGGGCTCGATTCCCGGGCGGACCAGGTTACTTCTGTTGTGATTAGTTATGAAATCCTTTCTACGACTATTCGCACTGTACCACTGCCCCTGGCATGTACAGAAGTTGTCAGTTCTTTGCAGAGGTGAAGGCACCTAGTACTGGTAAACCGCCTTATAGTTCCCTGGATTGGTGTGCGATGGTTGAACTGTCACTCTGGGACCCTTCAATGTGCTCACGCCGGGACCCGGAGTATAAACTACTAACACCACCATGTGGGTGATCATTTCTTGGTGTTTACTTCTGTGTAAAAAAATCCATTGAGTCGTTAATATTGCTGTATTCATGTGCATGTAACACTTATTATTTTCAGTCTGCTGTCATTGAGCGCATTTGTGACGGATCGATTTACTTCCGCTGTCTTTGATGTGATCCCCGTTGACAACACTGACATTACAATTTTGCATAAGGTCGTCCTTTTACACTTCTTCGCCAATACAAACAGGACTCCACAGGTATAAGATAAAAAATAAATCGGTCCGCCTAATTAACCTTGATAGCAAGGCTTTTTTGAAATTTGTAAATCAAAGTTCTTGTGTCACAGTTTAGGGTTGTTCAATTAAATTTAGATTTTGATAATTGCTCAAGTTACTTCAACGTCAATCTAGTACAACACTGTTTGCTGTTTAGGCAGAATTCCCTGGATTTATTTTGCGTATATATGAATCTCATTTGGAAGACAAAATACGTTTTAGTTAAGAAATAAGGTTGAGGAACAGATTTTGTTAATTAAGTAAATATTGCTCATGTGGTGTTCATATTTTGTTTATTTCTCTAGTTCATTGTCGTTTTGGCCTATGCCATCTGCCCATTTTCTGCCCAAACTGTACCACAATTCTTATCCCTGGAATTAGGGTTTTCATACCTTTAACAAGGTGTTTAGCATTTTCAGTTTAAAGAATCATGACTTTGCCACATAAAGATATATAATATCGTGAATAAGAAGGCTGATGTTGTCATTGACTTTTGAATAAAGAATTTCGCAGCTAATTATCCGTTTTTACGCTGATGAAACCAACGTATATATATGGTGTTAATACATTTATATCAGGAACTACTTACGGTATTGAGAACATTTTCGGAAAGCGCTTCAAAACCCGCTGATAAAAACCTGAATTATACTCTTGATTTAAAATTCAGTACAGTCTCATGCACTGAATTTATAACGTTGTGCTAACAATGACATTCAATTTTTACACACAATGTTCTGATTAGAGATCATGTGAAGCTGGATGAATGCATTTTTTGCAATCCATGGCATTGAGAACATAGTCGTATTTCACTTTAACAACCGTCGAAAAACACTGATAAAAAGTCATGTTTTATTATGCAGATCAGTCTTATTTTCGTGGCATTTCAACACGTAGTTTCGTGATAAGAGATCGTGTAAAGCTGGACATAATGTTTAAATTAATGCATGATCAGGGTAAACTGAAAAGCTTGTATGGGAGTTAAAAAAGTTGCATAAAGCTGTGTTACTAACTTGAATATTGCAGTTGCAGAAACTTATTGTAAATGTAAAACTCTTTGCCATCACAATGTTTGGACATTCAACTGCAAGATCATCCCTTTAATGAACAGCGTAAATACGTTTAACATGGACCGTTTGGAATATATTCGACAGTTGATTAAGTAAAACAAGGCTATCATGTAAACAATAGTGTTCCTTGGTATGCATATTATATTTTCTAAACAAAGATAACATCACTAACCAATGATGTTTATAATTTCCTCAAGGGCATCCGTAAAAGATGTAAAATGATTAAACTTAAACCTTCTTCAATGCAAATAAAAGATGCGACTAAAACATCTGGCAAAACACCAAAACCTTATTTATAGGCATCAACCCTTTATGTTTAGAAACAAATATAATTATATTGTGTTCAAAATTTATGATGTAAGGATAATTTGAATCGATCTAACGCATCGATTACGTTCAAGGTAACAAAAGTGCGGTTCGTACTCGTACAGTTAAAAATGTGTTAACATGCAAAAGAATACGATGAGGCACAACTGACCTATGAAAATGAATGACTTTAAATTAATGAAATTTCACTTTGAACGCATTATGACATAATTCATTCACAATCGAAGAGGTAGGGCGGGGATATTACGATCATAAGCCGGGCGTTATTGAAAAAAAAGCATTGTTTAGTAAAATCACCTGCCGTTAATAACCGATTTCTGTTAGTTTTACATACTCGCTATCAGGGCCCGCATCATAACATTGGACGCTAAGCGAACTGAGTTTTAAATTTTCAATTACAACTCTTGCCGACTGATGCTATTTCTGTGATTTGATTCATATCAAACGACTTATAGGAACAAGATTCCATAACGTCGTATGTATTGAACAAAGAAACTTTCTTACAAATATGTCTTATTTATGATGCTGAAATAAACAGATGCATGATTACATTCAATGAAGATTTTAGCCGGACAATGTGTACAAATGTTTCCGGTTAAAATTAATTACCAAAACATACATATGTAATAAATAGAAACATACCGATAATAAATCGAGTATCCGATAGGTATTGTGTGTAAATTTCAAGTAATCAAGTACATTTTCTAAAAATCAACACTCAATCGACTGAACATTGTAAAACTACGTCGATGCAGACTTGCAACTGTTTTTTTATTGTTTCGACCCTGATCGAGCGTATTGTAAAATCTTTTCGAAATTACCGCTAACGACGTCACACAAGTACATGTTAAGGAGGGTTTTTACATTTGTATGTCTTTAACCGCATTTTGAATCACAAATGTAAATGAATGTGTGTATAAGTGTTTTCGTAATGGAAACCAAATCACTATCGATTATCGAATCGAATCGGCAGAGGACTATCGATTGATTATTATTGAAACATAATTATGTATTCACTCTCACATAAACGTTAGTATATTTAAGTGTATTAATTAAAACTGTTATAACTGTTCCATTCATGTTTTATTATCTGTTTCTCATCACATAACAACTGAAAATAATGAAACCTATTTTTATTTCTTTTTGACTTAAAGTGATGAAGTCTGTGCCGTAGCTTTGTGTGACACCGCTTGTCCAACCATTAAGGCAATGCGACTAGAGGCTGAAAGTAGCTCATTCTGAGCCCTGTTTGTCATAGTAATCTTCATTTTGGTTAACGAATGCATAATTCCATGTTTGTTGAGGGGATGAACCTGAAAACACCACTTTTATAAAGCTTCAGAATATAGCGTAAATAAACAGGCTGAAGTTGATTAAGCTTACAAAGTACATGGATTTAATAATTTAACAGTTTCACACATAAATGCAAGTATATTTTGTGTCGAATCATGTAGACTTATACACTTTTTTTTATCAAATTCACAAGTCTCCTTTCTTTTTTTTACGATTTTGCTGATCTTTTAAACATAATGATAATATTTCTAATATCATATATTTATTGATTGTTGGATCCTTAGCTACAGGCAGTAGTCTGCCATAATTACAATTTGTTGTGATTGTTATTGTTATATTTTTGTATACACCTAAGGTCTAATGCATTGGTCAAGGCCTCAAAATGCTTATTATGCTTATTAAAATGTCCAGAGGGAGAAATGTTTTAATCGTCCAGCTATCTTTTTGGCTCAGCACTCAAAGGCACAGCTTTTTCCTTTGACCATCCTGAACGGCACCACTTTGAAAAGTGTCAAGTTAAGTCTGGACCAGTATGTTCCTCTCTTCAAATTTAAAATTTAAACAGTGGTTATTGTTTATTTAACTATAACAAATATAATTGTTTACGCTGTCTCAACAACAAACATTTCTGGGACGAACATAACCTAACGTTATTTTCTCGATATCAAAAGTCTTCTCCGACGGAGGACCCTCTTTTACTTTTAGTAACCCAAATGTTTCCAAACATTTGATCTTGTGCCCTAAGGATAAGGGTACATTGTATGCGACGATTCGGCATGCTTCTATGTCCGTTAATATTGTTTGACAAATAGTTTTGCACCCAATGTCATTCTCCGCCATTGTGACAGCTGGAAGTTTAATAAAGTAATGATAAAGAGAGAAGGAAAATTGACGGAAAGAATTGCGATAATACACCGTTTTGGTCGTTACCACTATGCACTCGAATTTAAGGCTGTTTTGCAGGCCTTTGCAGATGGTAACGACCGAAAATTGGTGTATTTTCACTTAATCATTCGAACTGATTCTAATTTTCTCAAAAAATACAAGTCAAATTGTTATTCACAATTTACGTGCGAACAGATCCTGGCCTAGTTATTGGTACTAAAGAACGGTCATATTCACACTGTTAGCTATTTTACATCAGCCTAACATCAGCCTTTCTCATTATGCCTGTGAAATATTAAATTACCCTTTTTGCTTGAGAATTTTCCTGATGGAAATATATTAATACATGCTTTGTTGTCTTAAAAAGGTTTATAGTTAATTGACCACACTCTTTTATATTGGATCTACTGTACTTATTAACATTTACGATAGCCCATCAGCCAAATCATGTACATTATTATTATGCCAGGCTGTCGATGTTTAGTATTAAACGTCCAATCTTTTTTTCCAAAACCCAGTCTGGAAGATCCATGGCTTTATAAGGTCTGCAAAAATATTATAATCGAAATCGCAGGTTGAGGTTTACACTATTTGTTTTATTCGTTAGTGTGTTTTTGTTTAAAAAGCAGCATTCCTCAAGTTTAAAGTAATGATTGAGATAAAAAAGAATGTGAAATCACGCCCGTTTTTGAACCGATCGCATGATTAAATACATTAAACATGTAACAGGGGAATATACAAAAAAGCTGATGTTCATTGTGCAGACGAAGCGTTATTTTAATAGTGCTGCGGGGAATCGAACTCGCGACCCCTGGATTGACAGTGAAGTGTGTTACCGCTTATGTTTATGTGGGATTTTATTTGAATGTAAACTCCGTAAAGTTTAAGTTTGTTTGGTCCTGATTACGGCTTATATATATCGCATGCATATTTGAAAATGAACAGCACAAGCTATGCCTGCAGATACTTTATTTTAATGTTAAATTGTGGTGTTTTATTTAAGACAGTGGTTAAATCAATGCTCGAATGATGGCGTCATCGGAAGATTATACCGAATTGTTTAAACTAAAAGAAAATCAAAACTGGCTGAAAGTATCGGTTGGATTGATCTTTACCAAAGATGGACTTAAACCATACGTAGAAAAGACCATGGAAAGTTTTAAAAGAAGGCAAGGAAGCAACTGCTCCGCGTGTTCTACTGCAACCATTGTACCATGTAACAAGCGAAACAAAATCTGTAGGAGTAGACCATGCAAGCTTCATAATGGAGTTAAATATTGTCCTTGCCCGATCAATGTTTGTGATGGATTTCGAGATTCAATTATAAGACAACATAGATTTGGAGGTCCATCATGGCTAAATACAAATGCCTGCGATTGGTGCTCAAATGCATGGGAGGTGGCTAAAGCATTTATGCCACCAGATGGATATGACACGATCAAAACCTCTGATGAAACAGATTTGAACGGCGTCATCAGTGTTCTTATCAACTGTCGTCTTTTTGAGAATGACATCCCAGACCTAGCAAACCCGATTAACGTTTGTACCAAGGTAAAATAATTCCGTTTTGATTTCGCAAATCGTAATTATAAAAACAGCATGTCACCCTTAAACTTAATATTAATGTAATACAAAGTGACGTTGTTGTTGTTTTTTAAATTGAGTTACACATTCTAATTTTATACAATTACAGGTTCGGGACATTGGAAAGAAATTGCGCCACGCACCAAAACTTAAAGTAACGGATGATCAACTTAAACAATGGTTCGGACAAATGCGTGCTTTGCTCCTTGTGCCAAACCATCTCGCTGCAAATACCAAAGCGCAGGATACCGTAAACACGTTGAACAAAGTAAGATTTTTGTTTGTTTTTATATCCTGCCATTTCATCTCAACAGTAACCTAACAACAGGTTACTTGCATATGTATGTTTTTGAAATGATGATCTTAAAGTGACAATATATGTACACCTTAACTTCAATTCCTAACATGAACTGCATTTCGTTAATTGCGAATATTTTCCGATTAACGCAACTTCTTCGGATATGTTCTAATCGCTGATCACCGATTATAGTATACTTTTAAATTAACATTGTAATTGTTTGTATTGTGTATGTAGGCCATGAAAACTTACATGAACATGTTGGAAAGAGTTAATGGATAATATGTTAAATGTATTGTTTGCTTAAGCATTTAAATGGTAGTGACTAAGTTATAGTTATTATTAGGTAGCGCAAATTAACAACTTTGTATTCACACTCACAATGGTGGACGGGTTTAATATCATTTTGATTTTGGCAAGATTTATGAGGGTTAAAAAAATGAAAACCAGTATATGCAAATGGCAAGCCTACAATAACCTTACTTGCATGTCCAATGTACTTCATATGACACCTGATTATGTTCAAGATAACTAAAGAGCCATTTATAAGTCTCTTAGTATTTAAACTAAACAAGGATGAAATTTACAATGTTTAGTATTTTAAGTGACTGGTAACCCAATTAACAAAAACGATTTCCGCATTTGTTTTTGCAGTTGGAGTTGGATCAATTGCAAATCGAAAGGAAGGACGCCATGGCTGCCATTAACGATGTCATCCCTCATCCAAAGCATCCAGACAATGAAGACCTTGACGAAAATGTTATCATGCTTAACAAAATCATCAAAAGCCTATGTAACGGTAAGCTTTTTTGTTTGGAATAGCGGAAAAGTGCGGCAACGTTCCAGAATGAAACAAAAAAGCTGTTAAAAAGAAAATCATTAAAATTATTCCTCAAAATCATGTGACTTTATATGTACCTGTTATACTATCAACATCGTTTTTCCAAACATCACTCTGATTATTAATCTTATTGCAGTAAATCCTTTTAGCAAACCGAGTTTTGAATTGTAATAAACAGCACATTAAACATCTAGTTTATCCATTTCAAAATCATAGGTTAACAGAAGTTAAAGTAGGATATTATACTGGCACCAAAAACAGTACTTATATATTTGTAACCTTTTAAATGAAGCTAATCTCTGAACAAATTTCCTCATTGAATTAACGACACGGCGCTGTAAGAAAGAATAGGCGATCATTATGTGGATTCTAAAAGACCCATAAAAATAAATATTTAGCTATTGATAGCACAACAGATGCCGTGGAATTTTGAATACACAAAAAAAACCCCACACACTTCAAGTCAATGAAGGATTCAAAATAGAGCGTGCAGGGTAGCCATAACTGTTACATATGAATATAAATAATTCAAGTTTGCAATCAGTTGACAGAATGGCCTTTCGTGTCAACTTATTATTTTTTCCAAAAAATGCTTTACAGGGGAAAAACACCGGAAAAAGTATACTGCTATTAATTTGTTCATCATTCCATGAAATAAATAAAAACATTCATAAGACTAATGTACAGAGTGAACACTATACCGTTTTGCATCTTTTATTCTATAACACTCTTGAGGAAAATGTTTAATCTTTAAATGTTTTAACACATTTCAAGTATTAAGCCACTTGTTTCCAATAAAAACTAGAGTGATAGCATATTTGAACGGTGCAATTCGAAGGCATTCAATCGACAACTGCTACAGCAGGCATTCTATTTAAAACAAATGTATTGCCTGTTATCTATTGTCTTGTTTCGAGCAAGTATGAAGAGCTTGAACTTAATATCCTGAACATATTCAAGTGTTTGCATAGTCTCATGCCTGAATACTAATGTGAAGTATTTCCATTTACCAATAACACAAACTACTCACTGTGGTCTGCTATACATAACGATTCAAACCATAAAAGTCTTATTATTACTAAGTTAACAAAGGGCTAGACATGTGATAATGTTGAAATATAAGTACAGAATGTCAGCCTGAATGTATTTTAAGTTTTTTTATGTTATTAACAAAACTATACATGTAATCAGTTCTATTATACAAAAGGCCATAAATGTGAAACTCTTTGCTCTATGTTTGTAGTCTATGTTTGTAATATCTCAATTAAAAGCCACCATTCTGAACTATAACAACATGTTTTAGTAAATTAAAAAAACTTACTTTCAAGTCATCAGTTTTGTTTGGTCATAGTTTTGTTGTTCACTGCTACAGACTCCTGATTTTGAAAGGAATCCGACACACGAATACACTAGCTCAACAACAAATTTGTAAGTACGAAAATATACTAAAAAACATTTGTTATTACGTTTGTATTATAACTATAAGTTTACACATCGTCTTTCTGACAACTAACAAATACAATCGCATTGAAACAAATAATTTAAACAGACAATCATTCACTAAAGTCATTGTTTTGTCAAAAGGTGTTTTTGAATTGTGTTTTGAATGCAATTAAAGATGATGGTTCTCGAATAAAAAGCGGTTTGGAATTCCATACAACTTAAGCAAAAAAACAAATGACTTCTTACCATAGTAAGTATTGTGGCAAAGGAAACTTAAATCATTATGGATGGCAGACCACAGTGAGAAGTTTGTGTTATTGGTAAATGAAAATACTTCACATTAGTATTCAGGCATGAAATTATCTACATCTATTTTCAAACGATAACCAGCCTAATTACTTGAACAATGGACGGTTTTCGTAAAATTATTTTTTGCAACTTTTTAATGAATAATAGATTTATAAATCTGCTCCATATTGAACAGCAATAGTTCATTGTGGATAACATATACGCATTGTAAAAAAAGTTTTTACATGTTCTAGCTCAAGAGGTAATTGATTCGTTTTAGAAGTGCTATTTTAGATTTTAGTTTCCTACAAACATTGAAAACTTGCTCTTTCCAATTCAATTGGTTATTAATTATAACTCCAAGATCTGTATGTAACTTGTTCAAAACTCGTCTTATAGAAATGTCAAGGAGATGGGTTTTGAATTGTAACCTTTGTTAATCAACATGCATTTTGATTTTCCTAAATGAATTAACCAGTTATTGTTAAAGCACCAAGAAGCTACTAAATCCAAATCATTCTGCAATGTTTTTTGACTATTTGTCACTCTATAACCCGATGTGTGCAAAGTAGAATCATCTGCAAAGAGGTCAATACATAAGTTATTTAGTGAAAGGTATGTATACGTATATCATTGATGTAAATCAAAAAGAGAAGTGGCCCTAGAATTGAGCCTTGTTGAATACCACTTTTAAAAAATTGAAATGTAGATTTGCTATCTCCTACTTTTACTCATTGACAACGCATTAGTTAGTATGAAGGTATAAGCTTAAGGCTGGATATAGAGAAATGATATACTCTAAATTTATGTAGAAGAATATCGTGATCCACAAAATTGAAAGCTTAACGAGGATCTAGAAAAACAGTCCCAACAATCTTACCAGAGTCAACATCTTTCAACCAAGAATCAACTAAACGTATTAGAGTTGTTTGACAAGAGTGATTCTAACGAAATCCCGATCGATTGCAGATCATGTGATATGTGATATTAATCATGATATTTTCTCAACTGATTTGCGATGTGTTTTTAAAACACTTTAGAAATAGTAGGATGGATTGATATTGGCCGATAGTTGTTGAGATCGTTTATGTCAGATCCTTTGTGTATTGGAATGATACACGCCTCTTGGGATGGTCTGGAAATACTACATTTAAAATGCTGCTGTTTATGATGGAAGTTATAGGTCCAATTATTATACCTCCACAATATTTAAGAATCTTAGGTCCTATTTCATGAAGTCTCTGTCAACTGTCTTTAATTTTTAGAACTTTAAAGTAAGTAATAAATTCGATTTTAAAGTATTCATTGTTAGGTTTATTATCTAAAACAGATTTGAGGGTTAAAAATTTACTTTCATCATATTTTACTTTCTGAAAGAGATTGGGAATGTTTGTGAAATGGGAATTCATAGCGCATATTATGCTATCAGTGTCCTCTCAATATATATGTTCAGCTGATTGAACTAGACTGAGCATGATTTAAGGCTTATTTGGTTGTGGGAATGCATTCATATTATTCCATAGATATTTGATACCTTTATTTTCCTTGATAGAATGGCTATAAAAAATCTCTTTTTTTTCGAATAGAATGTGTTACTTTATTTTTGTGTTTCTTGTTCTTATCTAGTTAGCTTCTTTTTTAATTTGTCACGAAGCCTACTTGCAGTTTTTATATTCTCATTAAACCATCCTGGTAGATGGAGTAAATTTTCCCTCTAACATTTCTTTGGGGCATGTTTGAAATAAGTTTATGTATAATATTGGTTAGAAATTTTAAGGCTTCGTTTGGATTACAATGTTCCTCAGTATCCAATTAGGCTGGAATTAGAACTTCTGTTATCCTGTCAGGTCTGCTAGAATTTAATAGTCTATTAGAGTACTAGATGATTTTGTAATTCTGGTTGGGTTGATCACAAGCTGTGAAAAACCATTCGACAATCCAACAGACGACCACTGATACATCTTGTCTCTTCCCAGTAGTTTGACTCGTGGACTTCATAAATAATAACGTTATTATGGTGGTCAAATAACGAAAACATTGTAAAAGTGTTTTAATGTTAGAAATGAAATTAAAAGCATTTATATAGTATAAATGAAGAATTATATTTATCTTTAAACTGATTAGTTTTCAATTTGATCGGCTTCATGGTGATATCAAGAACAATGGAAACAACATTTGTACTTGTAATAGCAAATATTCGTACTTTGTTAATAGTTTTCGCGCGGTTCTGTACATTTTTCTAAACACTCTGGTGTAAAATACGGCGCTGTTGTGCGTGTTGCTTTTTTGGCATGTTACTAAATGCTAATTACATTTACTTCCCGAAAATGTTGATCGATTGAACTTTTCTCACGTGTATGAAACCTACAAAGCGATGAAATGTAGACATCTGAGGATTCTAAACGACTTATGTACACATTGAATACCAAAATGCGACTAAAAAAGTAAATAAACTATTAGTGTGGCATGGAGTTTAAAACAATGAGTAAATTGAATAAATCACATAATATCATATAAAGGATGTTCACTCTATAGTTACTCAAATAACGAATATAGGACTGAAGAAAGCAAGATGTTCAGGTAAGAACGCAAAATCTACTAGTAAGAGAGCAACATGAACATCTCAGTAAGCAAAATATAAAGTTTGTTTCTATACCATTCCAACTTTAATGATCAGCATTTCCTCAAGGGGATGACGTCATTAAGATTGTGGAGCTTTTTTCTACTGAATATGAATTGCCATTTTAAAATAGTTATCACAGAAATAAGTGAGAATGACTTATTTTCATTTAAAAAAGAGAAACAAAAAATAAATTATAGAAATAATGTCTTGATGAACCTTCAGATCACATGCGAATGAAATGATTACATTTTGATACTCACTTGGTGCATTCAGATTGATATCCAACTGAAACGGACAATTATCCTCTATTAACAATATAATGGTGTTCTATCTTTCAGACACATTTCAGACACATTCTAATCTTTGCTTTCTTTCTCAGATATCCTGCAAGAGGTCAGCGAAAACAAAAAGTTACAAAATGGGGTCGTTGATTTTATAAGTAAGTAGGAATTATCCCATACTTAGCCGGCGTAGTTTTAAATTGTTAGTTTATCTTAAAAAGAAAATAAACAATACGCTTGCCAAAGTAAAGAAAGTATCAGTCAAACAACAAGTATGCCCGATGGCTCGAGTTTCGATTATTGAGCTGTACCCGTAAGTATAACTCGAGGATTTCCCAGAAAAGTATAATAATTTACGCGGAGTAAATATCAGAAAGGTCCACGTGCTCTGCTATTGCAAGAAAAATGTTTGGAATGAGTAAGGTTGCTCGGGTTGCGCAGCGCTTCTTTCTTATAGCTGTCTCATACCTGAGCAATCAAACAAGATAATCGATTTTACATTGGACATTTGTTTTATCCCGTGTACGACTTCTTACAAATGTAACCAGCTCGGTATTGAGTTGATGTAGATGTCCAAATTGATGATGATATTAAATTTTTCGGTATAAATGTGTATACATATTATATATAAAAAAAACTAGGTATGTTTATCAAGGATTGTTAGGTACCGCCTTGGAACGGTCAGGAAAATGTAAATTTACTGAGGGTTTAAACCAGTTGTTGTGCACAAACCTCACTCTTATCCCAACAATCCTAAACAAAGAAAAAACGCAAAAGTTGATCTAATAAAAGTATACATTAACTTGAGGAAACTTAACAATAAAACAAATAATAATAAACTTATAGGTGAACCCCAGGTACTTCTATGATTAGAGATCCCCACTCTATCTGCAGACGGAGGAATACAATTCAGAGCACCTAATGCAAAAACTTTTCAAAGATACGATGCAGTCATTGTTTGAAACTATGAACATCACACACAGTCTGGCTTATAAAATAAAAGGCTTAAAACTGTGTGATCATAGAGTTTCTAAATAAAAGCATCATTTTTCTAAAACTGTGAACAAATAAAGAAAACATTATCAAAAATCTTCTCCTTCTTAGACACTTGACCAATTGCAAACATTTTTCGCAGGAATAATCATTAAATGGATATACTCTAGCGTCATTAACATAAAATGGTTCAATATAAGAATTGGTTGCTTTAGCAAAAAAAGGAAGAAATCTTTGATATTATTTTCTTACCAAACCGTAATCCAGATTTCAACATACATTAACAAAAGTGTTCGCAATATGGTCCCGTATCCAATTCTTTCCAGCCACCAACGGCGGTGGCTAAAAAACTATGAAAATCTTTGTCTCAGACATTTTCTTCAAATTTCACAGAAACGTTCTTTTCATGATATGACTATATCGAAAACTTTGAAATCAAATCTCATATTTGTATTCCAAATTTTATAGATTTGTAGGTCGTCCTTAATCCTCAAATCCTGAAAGCTACGTTGTTGTTTTGTTAAAAAACTTGGCCGTGGGACGGGGATATTTTTCCTTATATGACTCTTTGGAAAAAAGTCCTTAAGCTATGTTTGCTTGTTTAAAACGTTGCCAACAGGGGAGGGGCAAGTTTTTACTTTATGGGAAAAATCTTTTCCTTAGAAACCGCTGGCTAAAACTTAAATAATTTCACACAAATGTTTCTTATGAGATCCTTTATCAAATTCCTTTAAAAACACAATGAAAACGGCAAGGACTTAGTAGTCGAAAATTCAAAATTAAACCTTTTTAGGGGTATTAGGAAAGGGCCCTGCTATGTTGGTTCGTAGAAGAAAATTGCTGACATCGGTCCGGGCTAGTCTTCACTATATTATTTTATCGAAAACATTGAAATTATTCTCCTCAGAGACAGTTGGCAAGAGTTTAAAATACTTTTGAGATATGATACTTAAAAGTGGTTCTATTTTCCCTAAATGAAATTTTCAAATCTATTTTTCCCCGGTGCCACTGGCAAGAGCTCATTATCAATTTAAGGAAATGTTCTTAGGTAATGCTTTATCAATATCCTTCAAATAATGTCGGTTCATAAAAAATGGCCGCTAAGAAAATCATACCCATAATCATAAGGCCTTGTGAGAATCATTTTCTCAGGTGACCGTCAAAGGTCACCTAGGCCATCTAATTTTTTTATGAAATGGAACGTTAAAACGAAATAAGAAATATTATGTTAAGACAAATATGGTATGTTATATTTAGTTGTGTCAAAAAAGCAACTTTCATTTCATGTCTTTCTTATTTCATAGAAACAGGATCGAAGCCCCTAGCATGGTTATTCCAAAAACTGTTGTCAAAGTCCATGACTACACATGTTACAAATCGCTCCAAATACACAATCTATGCGAAGTACAGTTTTAATGGACCTGAAGTCAACATTGCAAACCAGAAAGCAGAAGCGAGTGCAACTGCTGTCGTCGGAGGGGCATATGGAGCAAATGGCATCATTGGTCGCGGATTAGAATATTCGGCAGCTGCAGCATTTAGGACAATTGCCCCAGGTGCCCATATGGCGTTCGAATATCCTACTACAATCAAAGATGCCGTGTATATCTGGATCTACTACGTCGATGAAAACAGTGAAAAGCAATGGGTTTGCGAGGGGCTTCCAAAGAGACCGGATTACAGTGTCTTCGTTGATCAAGATGGCAAAGTACAAAATGCTAAGCATGGAACACTTTCCGAACCAGCAGATAAAAAATGATATAACACATATTTTTGAAGTGAGAGGAGCATATTCACTCGATATATACATATATTTTTCAATATAACCAATTCAAATTATAAATCATTCTTTTACAAGAAAATGGTTCTAGCACGTACAATAGGCATTGAAATTGCCTGAATTTATTACGATCGTTAACTAGACGAGTTCGTCAAATGCAAGACAACAAAACACTTCTCTGTAATCAAAGCTATCAATTTCATAGCTTTTTCAATGATAATTCAACATTAAGTATTACGCACTTATGGCGTTCGTATTTTCGAACGTGTTTGTCCCTGCCGTTTAGTATGTTCACGTTATTTGCTAAAAGAAAGTATGGGTCAAACACAACTACAAGTTCTCAATAAATTACAGTAGAATAATTCAAATTATAACGCAAAATGGAAGATCTTAGATGTTATTGTTTTATGTACCCTCCATTCAAACAAAATAATTTTTCGTCATTAGAGCTGTTTGCATGTATGATTTTTGTGCTCATTTTGTGATTTTGTTTAATTTTTGGTTTGTCCATTTAAATGGCATAACAAAATCCACATGTTTGTGGGTGAGTTTGTACACGATTAAGAGACTTGATTACTTTGTACTTGTTCGCCAGTGAGTTCGTACTCTATTAAGAGACCTTATTAATGTGTACGTGTTTGCCAGTGAGTACGTACTCTATTAAGAGAACTTATTAATGTGTACGTGTTTGCCAGTGAGTTCGTACTCTATTAAGAGACCTTATTAATGTGTACGTGTTTGCCAGTGATTTCGTACTCTATTAAGAGACCTTATTAATATGTACGTGTTTGCCAGTGAGTTCGTACTCTATTAAGAGACCTTATTAATATGTACGTGTTTGCCAGTGAGTTCGTACTCTATTAAGAGACCTTATTAATGTGTACGTGTTTGCCAGTGATTTCGTACTCTATTAAGAGACCTTATTAATGGGTACGTGTTTGCCAGTGAGTTCGTACTCTATTAAGAGACCTTATTAATGTGTACGTGTTTGCCAGTGAGTTCGTACTCTATTAAGAGACCTTATTAATGGGTACGTGTTTGCCAGTGATTTCGTACTCTATTAAGAGACCTTATTAATGTGTACGTGTTTGCCAGTGAGTTCGTACTCTATTAAGAGACCTTATTAATGGGTACGTGTTTGCCAGTGATTTCGTACTCTATTAAGAGACCTTATTTATGTGTACGTGTTTGCCAGTGAGTTCGTACTCTATTAAGAGACCTTATTAATCGTGTTTGCCAGTGAGTTTGTACACTATTAAGAGACTTTATTACTATGTACGCGTTTGCCAGTGAGTTTGTACCCGAAGACATAATTAAAAATGTGTTTGCCTTTGAATTTGTACCATATTGCGATTTGTATTACTATATGTATGCCCCCCTTCGAAGAAGAGGGGTATATTGCTTTGCACATGTTGGTCGGTAGGTCGGTCGGTAGGTCGGTCGGTCGGTCCGTCGGTACACCAAAGTGTGTCCGAGTGATAACTCAGCCATTCCTAGACGTATGGTCTTCAAACTTGACATGAAGATTGGACCTGACCAGTGGATGACCTCTATTATTTTAAGGGCTCGTCGGATCAAAGGTCACAGTGACATTTAATGGTAAAATAATTTTAAAGCTTGTCCGAGTGATAACTCAACAATGCCTACACCTATGGTCATCAAACTTGATATGGAAGTTGAGTCTGACCAGTAGAAGACCCATATTGTTTTTAGGGGTCATCGGTCCAAAGGTCAAGATCACAGTGACCTTGAATGGTAAAAGGTTGTCCGGGTGATAACTCGACAATACCTGCACCCATGGCTCTCATACTTGATTTGGAGGTTGGGCCTGACCAGTAGAAGACCCATATTGTTTTTAGGGGTCATCTGGCCAAAATTCAAGGTCACAGTGACCTTGAATGGTAAAAGGATGTCCGGGTGATAACTCGACAATGCCTGCACCCATGGACCTCATGCTTGATTTGGAGGTTTGGCCTGACCAGTAAATGACCCCTGTTGTTTTGAGGGGTCATCGGGCCAAAGGTCAAGGTCACAGTGACATTGAATGGTAAAAGGTTGTCCGAGTAATAACTCGACAGTGCCTGCACCCATGGCCCTCATACTTGACTTAGAGGTTGGGCCTGATCAGTAGATGACACTTTTTGCTTTTGGGGGTCATCGGGCCATAGGTCAAGGTCACAGTGACCTTGAATGGTAAAAGGTTGTCCGAGTGATACCTCGACAATGCCTGCACCCATGCCCGTCAAACTTGACTTGGAGGTTGGGCCTGACCAGTACATGGCCCCTTTGATTTTAGGGGTCTTTGGGCCAAAGGTCAAGGTCACAGTGACCTTGAATGATAAATGGTTGTCCGTGTGATACTTCATTATTGCCAGCACCCATGGCCCTCAATCTTGACTTGGAGATTTGGCCTCTTGTAGAATATAAGAGGTATCAACTTGAAACTTCATAGCTAGATAGATCTCAATGAGGGCAAGTGCAGTGCATAAGAACCGTAACTCTTGCTTCCATAAGAAAAATTAGGCAGAGTGGACTGCTTTTGAAGATAAAATAATAAACAAAAACCCATAGTGCTTCTTTATTTCGATTTGTTTTCTAAAATGTTGTCGTAGGTATATTCCAGATACAAAAGAAGCTGAATATTACTGAAAACGTATTAATCCATTACCGTCAAATTATTTCTCAATGTTATTGATTTCAGTATTTTTGTGCTCATTTTTGCTTATATAACCAACTGCTTGCTCCTGGTTTATCGGTGTTACCTTCAGTTCAAATGCCACCTACACTTCAAAGTTAAATGGCAACATCATTGTCTATAAATGAATTAAATGCCAATCTAACAGCTTTAATGACGACAGTAAATAATTCGTCGGGCGACACATCCAACTCGCGGAGTTTTATTTAATTACCTGTACACAAGCAATACAATTATGAGATGAACGCAAACAAACCATATCCTAGTACGTACAGGTTTATCAGTTAACATAAGCTGTTCTTAGATTATGACGAGCACTTATCGGTTACAGTTCGGGCACTCAAATTATTAGTTTTTGATTCGATTTTTTGCATACGAGCAGATTTGTAAAAAAAAGTAAAATGAGGCTTGTTGCATTTACAGCTTTTGAACGCTTTCAGCACTTCCATTGCATATAAGTCTTTCATAACGTATCAACTACATGATGAACGAATTATCTTTTTAAGGCTTTCCGAACAACCCTCGGATGTGATGTATTTCTGAATTCATTATACTAGTTTATGGAACATGATATATTTGTTCAAATGTGTATGAAAAACCGTAACATATTATATTATATTGTATTTATTTAACTGTGAAAATGTACACAACCTTACATTAAAGGTTAATATATCATAAACGCCACTATTTACGTGTAAAACTACTGCCAAATGAACATTTTTAACTATTCCAAAATGCTTCCATTTCTAAAAGCCTCATCGATTTGCTGCAGCAGAAGATACACAAAAGAATGCGCGGAAATTCCTGTTTTTGACAAGAGAGGTACAATTTAAACGAGTTTAGGTAGAAAACGTCACAATCCGGTTTTTCGGGTTTTTCTTTTCGTTAACATTAAAAACAATCGAAACAAAATCGTCAGTTAAAAATCCATACACTTCTTACATTCCTTTTGACTGAATAGATACACGCTGAACAATGTTCGGTAAGTCAAGTTGAAAGCCAATCCACTAACCCCATACCTCAGGAAATACGTTCGATTTTAGGGGAAATCGTTATTTACATTGGATGCAATAATGCTGCAAATCATAGAGTCTAGACGTCAGAGATACAACTAATGAGGTGTGTGAACTTGTAGCTAGACTGCGGTTAAGGGTTCGATCCTCACCAGGGGTACTTTCTCATGTTCTCTCAAAAAGAACACAGTGCTGGTTTCTGCTCACGAAACGAACTCGAGAGTGAACTCATAGGCTATCGTCACCATCGAGCTTACATCAATTAGTATAACGATACGATATTCTACGAGCTGGCCTTAATTGTTCCTTGTAAGGCATGTGGCACTTCTTATGCCTCTTTTGTAATGTCACGATTGGGTGCGCCGTTGTACCTCGTTTCTGACTCCAGCGATGTGGACATAACAGCCGGTTGCCACGATGTAGTACGTCGTCGCCACCTGCTAGTCACTCTAAACCTCGTTGTTATCCCGTTGTGAAACGATGACTCGTGACAACGAATATTAAAGTCGGGTCATACCTAGCTAACGCCTCGCCTCCGCCACGCTGTCGTCATTTTCTCGCCGTACTGTGCTTCGTTATGTTATTACTCACTGCTGCATGGATTGTAAACATTCCTCATGCATTTGCTGGCAGGATGGCTTGCTGAACTATTGATCAACCATAATTGATTTGACTTTCGAGCAACGTATATGTCAACTGATATGAAAAGAAGAAAACAGATTACCGCCAATTTATACAAGAGGGCTCACACCAAGAAGAACGGAAAGAAGATGGATCAGTGTGTGTGTGTATGACACGTGATAAATTGCGTCTCACATGCTACGTCGGACGGCAAGATTTTGCTTACAATGAAGACTGAAATCACGGATAACTTTTCTTTTACTACACCATTTTAAATCAAACAAAGGCCAGTCTATGCCGCTTAAAGAGCCCCGTCTTCGTTTATTTATCAAAGTTTGATATGGTGATAAGTTTCATCAAACACTTCGACAAACCTGTTCCCAAAATAATGTTTTGACAGTGCTCCGTCAGACGGCCGTATTGTGAAAAAGTTTGTCGTAGTGTTTTAAGAAACTAAACTCTCAATCAAAATCGGGTAAAAAAACGAAGGTGGAGCTCCATAAGCGGCGAAGACAGCGCTAAGTTTCATTTAAAATGGTGAAGAAATAGTGAAGTTATCTTTGTTTAAAGTCTTTATTCGAAGCAAAATATTGCCTTCCGACGTAGCATTTATGACGTAATTTATCAAGTGGTATACACACACTGTGGATAAGCAGGTCAAGCAGCCTCTGCAAGATGGAGACCATGGCAGTGGGCGATGGGCTGTAAATCAGTAGAACCTTGAGAGGGGCAGTGAAGACTCCTGGTTGAAAAGACCAGTCAAGAAGAGTTATTGATACATGCGCAACCAACCTGGCCCCATTTTGATGTCTGCAGTCCAAAGGGGGACATCATGGAGTGGATACATGCACACGAATAACATCCTATACAACAACGATGAGTCTATTTTAATTGTTCATTCATAAAAACAATATACGGGAGATTGCTTCACAGCTGCAGGTCCTGCAACAGCAGGTTCCACAGCCCACGTGAATACTCAAATCTGACGTTTGCCCAACTACCAATACATATATCATAATTCACAAAGTCAATTTACAATAAATAAAATTCTTCGGTCGCAGTTGCGCCTTCGAAATTAGCAAGTTAGAAAGCTTAGAGAACTGCAGCATGTTGACTTTTTTGAAGACAATACATTGTACATGACAGTTGGGTTCATACCTTATATTATAAAAATGTATGCAAATTAAATGAGTTTCATTTCGCGTCATATGTATATTATGTGGTTTAATTTAACATTGCAGAGCAGAGCCGGTTCAGGAGATGTTAACAGCCTAGATAAGTTAAGGTCAGGTAAGGAATGTTTGGCATTATAATCCCCTGCTGTGCATCTCCTGTTTATTGCATAGGTGCCACAATAGGATCAATTTCCTGTGTATTTGTTTATTGGCTCAGGACCATTTCGGGTTGACACTTTTACAGTAGATTAACCCATTGTCTCACTAAAACATATAAACAATATGCATAGCTAATGTATTTTCAATTAAACCGATTAGAAATAAATAATATACAAATAAAAGTGATGAGTTTTTTTTTAATTAATTATATAGTATATATCTTTTAAATCCATTTTAAATGCATGGTCACCATTGTTATATCCAAATTGTGAAGTATCCTGGTTTAATCGTAATATTGGGATATTTAATATTACACAATTATTCTAAGGCATTGTAAAAATAATATAATATTTATTTAAATAAAACAACAACAACAACAACAACAACAACTAAAAGACAAAATGTTTTGTCCATTTATATAGTAAAACCTCTAGAGCATCACAGCAGGATATTCAGATTGGTGACCTGATAAACAGCACAAGGCAGTTACGAAACAAATCAATACACAAAAGATGCGTCTTTACACGGAGGGGGGAGGGGGTCATTTATATAAAGCTTATCTTAGGCATTTAAAAAAGACTTTGCCTAGTACAACATCCTCCTAGTGTGGTAGAACCAGTACGATTACCCCACCGCCAACCGCAAGAATGTTGATGGTATGCTTACCAGACACCGCTTTATCATCATCAGCGTCCTGGAGCAGCACCACCATACCAAGCTCCGCGACCCTGTATGAGCCACCGCAACCACTGCTGCAAATCACCATGCCATAGATGAAAATGTCACAGTCTGCTCCAACTGTGACCTCATCGTCTTTACCTGAGTCATACACTGTGGTGGCAACACAACCTATTCACGCAGTGTCAATCATCAGCTTCACCGTCAGTTGTTCATAGTTTGCTTGTAGGGCTGTGCCGCAGACAGTGTCAAAGACTGTGTTAGACTGTTTTTTCTTTTGTATTGTGATTTTGTTTTACACTTTCCATGTGGTTTTATAAATGTCATATGGTGTAATAGTGTCCTTTCATTAACCCTCATTTGTACTTTGTTTATCTTTCATTCTTCTTGGTTTTAGATTCACTGATTATAAAGTTGATGTGCCCCCAAAAGGGAAAACTTAAATTTGATTTTATCCGTACGTCTGTCCGTGCCATAGGTTTGTGTCGCGCGCTCAGCAATATTATTACACGCAAGCCCTTAATGTATTGACAATAGCTGTATTTGAACTTGTGTCGAACACTGAGCAACGTATATTTCTTAGGAAACTTCAATAGTGATCACCATACAAAGTTGTGCATCTTTAAATCTAAGATTTGCGTTTAATTTAAGAGTAAATTGCACAATAAAACTTGGATTATGAATAACATAAGTTGAAAAAGTCTTAGTCAGACTAAAGAGTCCATTCGGTCCTGCCATGCCACACCGCCTGCTAGTAGAGGTTGGGCTTTATGTAGAGGCGTTGCTCTTTGGCAGACCTGTATTTGACATTGCCGCCAATCTCTTGTTCCATGTCGTTCAAGTTCGCCCCCTATCGCCAGGTACCCTAAGTGACCTGGTGGTTGTTGTGTACTTCGTCAACCAGGCATCTTTCTCGTATGCATAGCGAACTACTATGATGTTTTGAACACAAACGCAGGCGAGGACACTGGATTAGGCCGTTCTTGGAAGTGCGACGACGATATGTGGAAACATTCCACCTAGTGTTGAAGAATTCTGCTGCACCTCGGCAATCGTCTAGGGTGATACAGAGTAGTTTGCTTTGATGGACTTGCACTCTTCCTTAACCATTTCGGAAATAGTTATGTGGGGTACTCTGAATAGGTTCATAAGCTAGTGATAGCTGTTAAAATACCTCATATATGTCTTTATCAGCTGCTGACACGTTTCCCTTGCACGTATGATTGTAAAAGTAATGTTGAAAATAACATGGATTTCACTTCTAGCGAATTGCTTGGTTGCATACGAAGTACTTACTGAACTCTTTGGCTATTATATGTTTCAAATTGTGATAACAAGGTGGAAAAGTGATGACATATTTTACGAGAATTAACCATATTTGTCTAGAAAGAAAAATCAGGGTTGGAAGGAATTCTCAAATGCATAAAAAACATAACCGTTAGTAACGAATATACTTCAAATCTATCGAGTTCATTCGGAACAAGAGGCACATCAGTGCCTGTGCTCCACTGGCCAAAAGGTTCAAGCAAAGACCACCTAACGAACATTTTCGTCAAGTTTCATAGAAATACAATCATCAATTTTTGAGGAGAAGTTATTTTTTTTTTTACTTTAATAGCTCTGGCTGCAATGTTGTGCAGTGGACCGAAATGATTTGGGCAATTTGAGTAAAGGAGCACCAAACAAACATTTCTGTCAAGTTTTATCGAAAAAAGGTCATCGGTTTCGACGACAAGTCGTATAAAGTTTTTTTTATTTTTTAGCTCTGGCAGCCATGGTGTGCAGTGGACTGGAACCATTTAACAAATTTTGGTTAATGACCACCCAAGGAACATTTCTGTCAAGTTTCATCAAAATCTGATCATCGGTTTCTGAGGAGAAGTGGTGTAAAGGTTTTTCCTATTTTTAGCTCTGGCTGCCATGTTGTGCAGCGGAACGGAACCATTTGGGCCATTTTGTCAAAGATTTTGTTGAGATGACCCTTGTTATTAAGTCTCATAAAGATTATGTCAAAATTGTGACGCAGGCAATTTGTGGACTGACGATTGACTAACATGTAATCTTGTCTTGTCATATGACAGGCGAGCTAAAAATTACAAACCATTGTTTTCCAAATGGAAATGGAGACGTCGTTTGCTTTGTACAAAGGATCAGAAGATCGCAAAACAAGCAAAGAAATAAACCTTGGAATTGTTCTTTTTTGTTATTACTTTTGATTTATCAGAACTGCTATATAATCATAATTGTGGTAAATCAGTTTCAGACTGGTTGTCAGGTGTACCCACACAGCACATGTCATGTGATACCTAGCAGGAAAGATGGCTTTGGTTAAACATTGTAAACGAAGAAATAACAGCACATATCTATGAAAATAGATGTTTTAATGTTATTTGTGCAAGCAATTGAATTAATTTTCATACAAACCATACAGTGCAGTTAAATTTTTCAATTTTTTAATGACCAAGGTTAATGTCATTTGGAGGTCAAGGTAATGATATCATACCTCATAGTGTGTTGTGTCAAGCAACAATGTGTGCAAGTATAAACAAAATCTGTCAAAAAGTTATGAGCAATGTTTAATTGTTTTGTTGAAGTTTTTTCTTACAATGTGAATGACGATGATGGTTGTCGAGATGAGAATACCTGGACTTTTTCTTCGAAAAGCCGAGCTAAAAATGCAGTTTTCAAACAACAAAAATAACTGAAATAAATTGAATTACACAGTGCATTCATGATTATGGCAACTATAAGAATTGTTATAACACTGTTAGGAACATTATATTGGGAAAAATTGTATGAGAGTAACATGTAGTACTGGTTAGATATACACAACAATATGCAAGCTACTCGTCATACTTTTATTGTGTATAATAACAGACAAAGAAGTTGTTTGTTTGACATAATAATTTGATAATTATTCAAACTGAAAAAGAACAACAAATACACAATTTACATTAAAAGCTTTAGTTATATAATAATGATCAAAGAAAATAATTGTTTAACTGTGAACAGGTATATAGAAGTTTAACATGTATGGGTATTGCTGAATTGGTTAAAACAATGGCAATGTGGCATACATTGTGCAATAGTAGGGGAGGCATTTCTCAGCTCAATGTACAAGCTAACTGTATGACATACGAGTTAAACATACAATAATATATTTTTTATAGCATATACATGAAAAATATATTGTTTATATTAAGAAAATATGGAAGATGGTTCTTAAATGTAACATGTCCACATAGCTGAACATGTTGCATTTGTTTAAAGGATATGAATATTGAATTTGTTACTGGATGAAACCAAAATAAAGAAAACACACATTCAAACATGATCATTTGTTAGTTCATAATTTATAAAAAATAATTGTTTTGTTAAATGATAGCTTGTTGTTAAACAATTAATAAACATTTAATCTGAATAGATTATGAAGCAAATATCTAACCTGAACAAGAACTGACGAGATAGAATCGACTTGGTGTTTCACTTACACTTTTCGGCCATTTAAGTTACTAAATATAGCTGTTTCATAAACTTTCAGAATGTCACTTAAACGAAAATTAATGTTCAGTCTATATATACTTTCCTATGTATAAATGTAAGGTTTTTAAATTGATCTTTTTGTGAGAACTTTATGCTTATATGTTTACTCATAAATTATTATTGTTTAAAAATTATTTAAAGATGCTATACGTGAAAAATTAAGACATTTTTTTTTTTCTATTAAAGGGAGGTAATTCAGTAGTAAAATGTAATCAAAGCTATTAAAGCATGGCATTTCTTTTCTAACCATGTTAATATTATTACAGTCTATTCAAGCAAGATGCCTTTTGTTTTTACATAGTACCCATAGGTTCTGAAAAACAAGGAGCACTATTCCCAACAGAAGGATGTCACTCCCTATCACTGCATGAGCATCATAATAAAGAAATGTTTACTCAAACTGCAAGCTGCTCAATTGAAATAGGTATTTACCTCAAGCATACAGTTTTATAATGTGGCAAAATAGTCGGACTACTAGATTGTCATTCGGACTAGTAAAATATGCCATTATGCTAGTCCAACTGGCTAGTAGGTTAAAATGTTTTTCGTGAAGACTGCGGACGAGAAGTCCTTAAAGGTTTTTCTATTTTTAACTCTCGCAGCCATGTTGTGCAGCGGACCGGAACCATTTGGGCAATTTTGGTTAAAGGGCATCCCGATGAACATTTATGTAAAGTTTCATCAAAATCTGATAATCGGTTTCTGAGAAGATGTAGTTTAACGTTTTTTTTCTATTCTTAGCTCTGGTGCCCATGTTGTGCAGCAGACCAGAACTGTTTGGGCTATTTTGGTTAAGGACTACCCAAGTAACATTTCTGTCAAGTTTCATTGCAATACGATCATCGGTTTCTGAGGAGAAGTCGTTTGAAGGTTTTTCTATTTTTACCTCTGGGGGCCATCTTGTGCAGTGGACCGAAACCATTGAAGCAAATTTGATAAAGGACCATCCAAGGAACATTTCTGTTAAGTTTCATCAAAATCTGATCATCGGTTTTTGAGAAGATGTTCTTTAAAGGTTTTTCTATTTTTTTGCCCTGGCAGCCATGTTGTGCAGCGGACCGGAACCATTTGAGCAATTTTGGTTAAGGACCACCCAAAGAACAATTCTGTCAAGTTTCATCAAAATCTGCCTATTCGTTTCAGAGGAGATGTCGTTTAAAGATTTTGCTATTTTTAGCTGTGGCGGCCATATTGTGCAATGGACCAAAACCATTTGAGCAATTTTAATAAAGGACCACCCAAGGGACATTACTGTCAAGTTTCATCAAAATCTGCCGAACCGTTTCAGAGGAGATGTCGTTTAAAGATTTTGCTATTTTTAGCTCTGGCGGCCATATTGTGCAATGGACCGGAACCATTTGAGCAATTTTGGTAAAGGACCACCAAAGGAACATTCCTGTGAAGTTTTGTCAAAATCCGCTTATCAGTTTCAGAGGAGATGTCGTTTAAAGTAAAAGTTTACGCACGCACGCACGCACGCACGCACTCACGACGGACAATCTGTGACGACATAAGCTCCATGGCCTTCGGCCAGTGGAGCTAATAAAAATTATGTTTCATAAAAAAAACTCATTTCTCATGAAACTGTTTTGCAGGTATGGTATACATGAAGACCTGGCAAAAGAAGTACTAATCCGTATTATATCCATACCGGCGTAATTTCTGAATAAATATCAGCAGAGTAATTCTAACAGCTTGGATTAAGATGAACAGATCTGAATTGTTACCGTGCTCGGCTTTTGAATTACTAAAGATTGGTCATTATGAAGGCTTGACTTTTGAATTGCTCATCAAAATGATATGAGTGCAGACTTGGCTTTTGAATCACTTATCGGAATGACATAAATGTACGATTGACTTTAAATAAACATTCAGTACGGTATGTATGAAGGCTTGGTATGTGAATTACAAATCAATAATATATACATGCAGGCTTGGCTTTTAAAATATCAATCAGTACTGTATGCATGCTTACTACTGATCAGTATGTTATACGTTTTTTTCCCGACGAGCATAAAATTGAGACTGTTTTGATAACGGTAATTGTCAAGGGTGAATAAAGTATTATAAAAGATACCCTTAAAGGTGAACTGAACTGTAATTTCTAGTTCTTAATTTTATTCAATGTTTCTACTAAACGCGCTCAAGTTTAATATACAAAGCGTAAATTTTGCTTCTACGGTCTACCGTTTCCACGGAATCCGGCCTCTGTTCTGCCCATTCTATGGTTGCTAGATGAATTAATGCCCTTGAAATGAGTTGACACTGTGTTGTCTCCCTTTGTTTTACGTGCGCATGCCCAGCAAGTACCACAATGCATTGCACCATTTACCACAATGCATTGGTTTAATTTCCCTGAAAATGTTAGATACGAGGGGGAGTCAATAAGTTCGTGAACGAGCGTTTTAAAAAAACAAATGCGCGTTTGCGTGTAATGAAATTTAATATACACAATAACAAATATGTTTTCAAAACATGTACAAAAAATAAATGTGAATACAATAACAATTACTAATATAAATTAAAAATACAAAATACCCATCTGCAATACCTAGGCGCCCTTCGGAACAATGTCATGACGTTGACGTTATGGGCGTTACTGTTTCTCAAAATTCTCTCCACTCTCTTGGACACATTTCTGATGGCGGACGACCCATTTCCGGTACACCTCTGTAAACCATGTCTCGGACAGGGACGCGAACGATGACTGGACTGCGCTGCGGAGCTCTGCCAGACATTCGAAACGTCTCCCGCGAAGATCGTATTTCTGGGTTTCTGATATCGCCTACAAATTAAAATAAGAATTAAATCTACAAAATCTACGTAGTCGGTTTGAATAGCGATACGAAGTGTTTTATATGAAGTCAGTCTGTATCCTTGCGATACATATAAACGTGTTACTTCCCTTGGATTAAAATAAGCCATTTAAAATGGAGGCCATGGCAACACTACTTTCAGAAACCGTCAATGACAGTCAAGTCAGTGGCACAAAATAAGCTAGCGATAATGAAATGCAGACAATCTTAAACTTTTACGACCGTGCTCGTATATTGGGGCAGCTGGTTGAAATGGATTGATTTACCAAACAATAATTTCAGTGCCATTCAATCGTAATACTTGCGAGGACTTGGACAGGTTATAAACATTGGAGATTTTTTGATACAAGGAAATTGGAACAACCAGCATTCCATAATATTGCTTTACATTTGGCTGTTTTAAGTCAGCATTTTTAATGGAATGCTGTGTTGCACTATACTTAGGAAGATAAAATTGTGAGTGATAAAGGTGAGTGATTTGATAATTACTTGTATTTTATCAAAGAATGACCTCCACAATAACAGTTAACAGTAAATCTGTGAGTAAAATTGGGCCCAATGATGGGCTCGAACCTATGATCACTAAAACACTAACTGATGCCCCATGTTCGTATAGGATTACCCACAAACTTCACCCCTCTCCCTTTTATCTAAAGACTTATCAAGACACCCTTGCATTTAACATCAAAGTTAACCTTGGATGAACAGTGTGTCCGGTGTTGGACTCTAGCCAAAAAACACTCAAAAGTTAGGATGGAATTCTTATTAACTTAGCTAACCAAGCCGCTGCTTCCCCAAATACAATGCACACTACAACAATAAGGCAACTATCAATTCATTGATGGAATTTCATACCCCGACATCTTCGTATCGCTATTCAAACCGACTCAAATAGAAATGTTGATCTAGTGTACCGGTATGTATTTGCATATCGGTCCAGGAACTAGGTCTAGGAACTGAGTTTATTCTTCGATGTAAAACATTGACTTATAAAAATAGGAGAAATGTTATGATCTTGATTGTGGTTCGTCTAGAAACGCATGTTTATGGCCCCTTATGCATTAAGAAAGAGCATGAACATTCATCTAATGAACAACAGAATACCCCCATTTAAAACAATGGTTGAAAATCAATATATTGGCCAAAAAGAGACTTTGAGATTTTAAAGACCGTCATTCACATCTTAAATACAACAATGGTTGGTTTTCATTTAAGTGATACTCACTTATTTTGCCTATTTATTGAAAGTATGTTGTAAAATAAATCTGTAAACAAATCATTGAGCTAGAGTTATGGGCCTTTAGCCCCCATTATCACATGATTTAACACTTTTAGGAACCGCTTAAAAGGAAGTGATCCATAAAAATAATCATAAATCAACAACTTAAGAGTTTGTGGAAAGTTCAGTTCATAATTCTGGGTGAAAAAAGGTTCACTGATTTTAATAGAAATTTGTACTATTTACAGTCATCAAAAGGCTGTTGATCCTAGCTAAAAGGCTGTTGATCCTTCAATTGTGCAATTTTTAATAGAGGCTTGATTTACAATGGGAAATTCAAGGGCGGATTCAGTATTTGATACTGGGAGACATAATTTAGGGGCAAAAACATTTAATTTGCGGTCCTACATCAGAACTGAAATGTATTTGGTTAAAAGCATTGGCAGTGGTGTTTGAAATTTTCACAATTTCTTGATCGAAATGGTGCATTTTGGGGATATTATTTTATTACTCTTTTTCTACTATATTGAAACAAAACTGATCTTAGATATTGGGAGGGGGGGGGGTGCCCCCATCCCACTGGATCTGCTTGTGAAATTCTCTATCAAATTGTGACAAATCAGAACACTTAAAATATTGATTCTTTAAGACAATCTTCGTTTTTTTTCTGAACTATTCTAATTAATCCCCACTTGAAAATATATGTTTACCATATTTACATGTATACAAATCATTTTGTGAACAAAAAGCAATCAGCTGCTATAAATGCATTGAATACAAAGAGTGAAATGGACAATGGCTGTATTCTGTCACTCCATAATAATAACTACAAATGCACTGATTTGGAACTGCCAGTGCATAGTACATTCATGGCATACTAATCATGTTCAGATGTTTGTAGTAATTTCACCAATTTCCTATATAGAGAATACATGCGGATGGACAAAGCCAGCATGAACCATGATGAAGTTCTCTCACCTTTAGAATGAACAACATATGCGCTTCTTTGCAAATTTCACAATAGATAGTTTTGCAAAATTAATGTTATAAATAGATGCATACATTTGAAGTTTCTGCTAAATGATTTAACATTTTGTGCAGGTTTTATCTAGCTAACCTTGATGTAAAATTTGGTTGACATTTGAGAACTTTTGCTTAGCAAATAATCTATTCCATGGCTAATTTACATAAAAGGGGTGTTACTCTTTAGTCAAGCCGACGGTTAGAGACGGCCTTTCTTTAAATACAAACTTTGATAGTACTCCATCGATAAATACCTAGGTTTTTAAAGCCACTTTTGTTGTAACATAGCACGACATTCCTTTTGTCAGTCAAATGACTGTCACTAAATCAGCCTGGTATTGCCATTGTTTTGCGTGTCACTACTGTTAAGCCAAGTTTTTCATGAGAATTTAAGTGCCTAAATTTTTAATGGCTGGCAATTTTTTTCTTGGTCTTTTAACATCACATCTGGTCAAAGGAGTCGATTGGACAGAGGCAAAGCTGTTGCCTATTTGGGCTAACACACCGATCCCAATTGAAATTGTATAACCGCCCCTGCATATTATACTGATACTGGTACACTAAATTATTCACAGATTCAGACTTCAGCCGGTTCAGGAACACAGGATTTATCGTTAGTTTAAAACTGTTTCAAACTTTCTGTGTTTCACTTGGTTAAACATATTGATTCGTTCCATTTCTTCTGTTAACTTTCAAATTAAAGCGTCTACTTCGGAAGATTAAGCAAAATCCATATGTTTTACTCGTTATTTTGTTGATTAACCATGTGGACTGGAAATCTCGGAAAGTCCATGTTTTTTTACTGAATTTTCGCGGACGCGGAAGTTGATATGTCGATTGACTGACTCCCGTTTCATCTTCATTCTCTATCAAAACCGAGAGGCAGTACCAAGGGAAGCAACTACGCATGTATAGCAACGCCATGGGACGCAAGTCAGTCGAGTTTTTTTGGAAAATGCGGAACAGGGGGTAGTTTGTAACAAAATTGCCAGCTTATGAAAATGATTTGAACTGAATAACATATCGTATCAAACTTGACAATTATCTAT
Source organism: Mya arenaria (assembly GCF_026914265.1). Lineage (NCBI taxonomy): Eukaryota > Metazoa > Mollusca > Bivalvia > Myida > Myidae > Mya > Mya arenaria. Next base: position 55,458,390 of record NC_069131.1, read on the forward strand.
CTTTTATATCATTATGTAATAATTAAATGTCAAATATCAGTTCAGTTCTACTTTAAGTAGAACTATAACAAGTGTGTAGTATGAAGGTATGAAGCCTTTATACCATGATTACTGTTGTATTGCTACAGCATGTAGGTTTGAAATTTAGAATTTGAATATATCTAATATCCATAACAGAGAGTGATTTCTTAAATGTTGATTATAAATTTATCAATTTCGAAACGCTGGTCAAAAAAACGACATAACTACCATGAAAGAAATTGGCACGGACTTTGTTGTGTAACATGTAGATTAAAACATATTGCACCATATTGTATAAACAAACAATTTAATTCATTTGCACATTGAAATATATAATGTATCAATATACTAACTGGCAGACTTTCCACTTGGTAAGCGTTGTGTTTTACGGTACAACAATGCACGGTAATGCTCATACAAATCCTGATAGTATGCAACATTCAAACGAATGAAGTAATGGAATACATTTTCTTATAGAATAATCATACAAGAACCAAACAATATGTATAAAAAAACTACAGAATTAAGCTCAGTAGCCGAAAGTTTAAACATAAACCCCTTTTATGGCAATGGGTAAACGCCAAAGACATAAAACACAGGAACAAAAATCACAAACCAGAAACTTGTGATCATAGATAAACAATATTTTCACTCGTGAAAACATGTTTTTCTATGACACTCGTGAAATAAAATACTGAAACTGAATTTGACTTGTTCGTCTGACTGTCCACTGCACACTGTTTTATATGTCATTTAGTCATTATCAATAAGGTAACAATAATGTCCTCAATAATATCATAGTTGTGGATGTTGTTTGCAATGACTACCAAATACCACATGTTTAAAAAGGTAAAAACAATAGGTATTCAACCGATTGTGACTGTATACATCAGTGATATTGTGTTTTTAATTTTTGCCTTTCGCTTTCAATAACAGTAAATATACATCATGTCTACTTAAATGAATGTATGAAAATAACTCATCATGATTTACTAGCGGTGCATTCATAGCTAAATTGATATGTAAAGGGTCTGAAACATTTTATTGAATTTATAAAGTATATTTCAACAGAAAAGCATGTTTACATTCACCGGAAGTATCGACATGTACAGGCAAACAACATCTTTTAAGCACATAGTGCGGATTCGCCGCTTTGTTTCTTACTGTTCATACAAATAGCAAACGCCTAGCCAAACAAAGACTCGTGTGCATTTTAAATTTGATGAAATATGCAGTAGTTCCCCTAGTAGAATTATCCAGATATGCAAATCAGATATTAAGCTATGGGATTAATTTCCTTATTTCTTTATTGTTTCATACCACCACTTGTATTGCACATATCCGGACAACGAAGGAGCAAACTGGATTAAACAAGACAGATATGTTACCAATAGGCCGTCCGGTCACATGTATACGGATACATGGCCAACATTGCTTTGGGTTAATGTTCAAAACCCGTTTCCGTACAAATTATACTTTTTACTACATTGAACGAAATGGGTTTGACAGTATATATCTTAGGTAGGTAATAATGATATGCCATCTATAACAGTATAACTTTAAGAACCGTTGTCATAGTAATTGCCACTTGTATATTCTGTTCCAATAATGTCTATTTAAATGGTATTTTCTACTACGTTGTCTATATATGTCTTGCCATAACCACCTACGCCATTAACGCATAATCTCGTGAACATGTATAATGTGTTTTTTTAGATTTACAGAGAAATTGCATAGCTTGTTTTGTTCACATAATTGGTTCCGTTTTACAAAATGAGAATTTCATTTTGAAAAAGGCACAAGTTGTTTTAATTGTGTACGTCCAAACAGCATTTTTGGAAGAGATGAATCGTAAATATTTTTCCGACTACGACCTGTTACGTGCTATCGGATTTTAAGAAGCGGAATGGAACGTTGAAAGCATTGCAAGGCGCAGGGTGCATTGAACTAGTTTGGGATGTTCTTGGACGCCGCGTTTCTTTGCGTATAACGCCACATAGCAGCCTAGTAGACCTTTGAAGATTTTTTGGAGAGGAATGGGATGCGGTTCCACAACAGAAAATGAAAAAAAAACTCGTTTAATCTTCAAGAGCCAGAATGATTGAATGCAGGGTAAATTTCTGGGGATATACACATTATTAACGTTTACAAAAAGAAAGAATACGAGTTTATTAACAATATAAACTTAAAATAAGGCTTTGTAGTCGTGTAATATTCTGTTGACTTTTCATTGTTTTACATATTTTTTATTGATTTTGTTACTGTATATTTCATTCCAGTGGTTGAATATACAAAACGGTTATACGCCGAAACGAGCTGTATTGCGACTTTAACACCCTGACCCCTATATTGATCAAATCGATAAGGTGTATTATTCACAGCAATAAACTTCATTAAAATTTGTAATAAACGATTGTCATTGATTTATTCTTTCATATTATGTATGACATTAAACTATTTTTTTTAATACATGCAAAAGTATGTACCATTATATACCTAGTCGCATAACTCATTTTGCCGAGTATAAATTACTTTTCTAGATCTATCTAATTCTGTATTTATATTTTTGGGGTACATATTGCATCGAAGCTCTTGATGATTCGCAATGACATGGTATCGGGAAAGGAAAGGACAATCGTGTACTTCAACAGTGTTCCTATGCTTGACCTGCTTTTAAATGAATGCAAGATCTCGGTTAACTGCAAACGAACAAGTAGTGGACTTTCTTCGCTCATGTTTATGCATTGTAATTCACTTATATTTTCCTAATGAGTAATGCTAATCAGTATATTGGATTTTTATTTTATTATTCTAATTTAAGCGGGAAAATTATTCTTCTATACAAAAATTAAAAATCAAAAATACTTACACAAAACAAAGTTATTAACTTAAACAATGCATCATGCTTGGAATTACTGTAAAGGTTAAAATAAGTCTTTGGGAAAACCTTTAAATGACACCCTACACACATTTTACTTTAAACATTTTGAAAGTAATCATAAAGGTAACAGCCTAATAGGTGATTTCTTAAAACAAAGCATGCATTGTACCAAGCCCTGGTCCCTCCTATTTTTTAACAGGATACAATAGTAAAAATGTAAATGCCTGCTAAAAAGGGCAATCTTGAAATATAAATACTATAAATAGTATAAATCTTTCTACTACTTTCTATCTTTACGGATATCTTCATAGTTTATATGCATGTGGGTTTCTCTGTGAAGAGTGTTGACCACTAAGTAAAATATTTCATAGAGTCGTTATCGTTGGTTTGTTGATTGACAAGAAACACTTTATTTTATCAGTTTGTTGTCAGTGAGCGCATTTGAGACTGATCAATTAACTTTATTGTGATCCCCGTCGACAACAACACCAATACTTTAATGCATCAAATCATCCTTTGAAACTTCCCTGCCAATACAGACAGGATTCCAAATGTATGTTGCCTATGAGAGTTTGTCATAAGCAGCGATGTGATGTGATTTTCAACATATCAATTATCACCAGCATCGTCTGCATCAGCAGCATCGCCAAAACCATTATCATATATGTGAGGACAGGGTCCTACAAAAGGACATGATTCCACAAACGGGCAATTTTGGTGCTTTTATATTCCTATCCCAACAAACGTTCACCTTTTGCTATATTTTAGTTCATTTATCATCAGCGAGCTGCGGTTTAGTTTTAAGATGATCTAAAATAGCAACTCCATTATACCCATTGCAGCTGTTATGAGCGAATATATGCACGGGCAGATCCATGACAAATCTCTTGACGATATCTTACATATGGCTGCATAATATTCAAGGGCACCATTCACTTTGGACTAGGCTGTAGACAAAGGTCCTGGTAAATAATTTTAGTCATATAATTGTTATCAGTGTAAAAATGTCTTAAATATTCCATTAACATTAATTAGGACTATTTGCAAGAACCTTGCATACCCATATAATGACGCAAATTACGTGTCTGGGCCGATTCATTCTTTTTCGCAAAATGTACTTGTGTTACAGACAAAACACATGATGATATAACAGTTCTAACGTTGGAGACATGAATAAGAGATTTGAGAACATAAAAGAGAGAAAATGTAAGAGTTGTACACTACTTGGCTCATTGCAAATTGATACGCGCTCGATTTGAATAATTTCAATGATGCAAATCGTATTAGATGAATGGAATTTCATTTCCTAAAGAGCCGACGTAATCATTTAACTGCCTTCAGTATTGAGACATTGCACTTAAATGACATTCCATGCAATATATTTGTCGGCATGTGAATGATCTGTTTTTAACTATTATTTTCAACAGTTACTGTATCCATAAATATTCAGGTTTAGCCTAGTATTTTATCCACTTCTATTTTCGCCTACTTTTATCATTTCTTGAATTAGTAATTGCTTTGATACTGTTACTACTTATTCGAGTAAAACTCGTTTCTGTACATCTTTTTATTTCAGGTCTACATGAACATTGAACTAGTATTGTATCAGCAGCCTTAATGTCGATATATGAGAGGAAAATCTAATTGTGTCGTCAATTTTACCAATTTTTGTTATGTACAATTATTGATCAATAAGTCATTGCATGGCATGTAAGGGGAAGTCTCGTACTTAAATGGACTATGGCCAAACTTGTCAAAAATTATTTTCGTTTAAACTAGGGCTTTTATCTCTCTAATAAGGGGTCTTACATTTGCAATTTCTCTATGGTTTTTGACACTTATTTATATGTGATCCTCAATTAAAAGGACTTTTTTGTCATTGATTATTGAATGAAGCATTTCGCAAATAAGGCCTTTTAGTGGGCTGATGAAACCCGCGTATTTTTCGGGGAGTTTTGTTTCTACATTTATACTAAGAAATAGTTATAACATTGAGAACATTGTCGTATTACGCTTCAAAAGCCGCCGAAAAAACACCTGATTAATATATGTTTTATTATGCAGATCAGTTGCGTGCACTGCATTAATTAATCGTTTTATCTTAATAACATTATGATTTCAGCAATCAATGTCGTGATAATAATTGAGGTGAATCTGGAAAAACTGATATAATGAATGCATGATCAGGGTTATCTGCAAAGCTTGTATAAATGTTTTGCAAGTTAAAAATAGCTTATTAAGCGTTGTAAATAACTGGAATATTGCAGTTTGCGGAACATTATTGTGAATGTTTAATTCTTGTCTTTCACTAGATTGGACTTTAACCATATATTGATTAAACACATACTCATTTTGCGACTAAAATTGGTATGTTATCAATGCTGTATCCCGGATAGCTGTCTTCTTGATGAAATCGAACCCCTTCGACAACTTTTATGTTCATAAAGACATATAGGGCCTGACCTAAAGGCCCTCTCAAAACATTAATAGGGTTATGCGTATTAAAATCTACTTAACTTGATTTGTACTCTATTTCTGGTGTGATGCGCACACATTTCTGGTCACAAACGACTTTGGCCTCTCAGATTACATAATAAAATCGTTAAGAGATAAAGTAAAAGATACCATTTATCATATATCATTTTTTAAGAAAACCGTGAAAATACAGTTCTTCGCCGTAATCTGGTTCAAGGCCGAGATAAGAGGCCGAAGGTTTGTCACAATCCCTGCAGTTGTATAAAAATGTTATCTTAACTAGCAAAACACTTGAGCTGGATGCTTCGACTGTCGTGCGGTTATTAAATTGGCTGAACGTTGAGGTAATCTTGTTTAGTTTATACTTAATATTTATTTCAAACATTGTATTGAACTATTTAAAAAAACAACTGGTAAATTTCTGATATAAGGAAGGATAACAACATTTATCTCTTTTTTAAATACACTTTATTTAAAGTTTAATCTTAAAACCTTATTTATTGTTTTATATTCGTCATTAAATGAAAGTGTTGTTTTGTACATAATTATGTCTATGTTCACTTTTTTTGTTATTTTTATTATAATCAATATTGCCTTGTTGAGGCGAACTATGCACAAGACAAAGTAATTGAATGACCTTAACGTACCTTTCAATAGCTAGCATTGTTGCCCCGGCGTTATTCATTTCATGCAGATGATATTTGTATATGGTCGATGAGTACTTGAAATTACTTAATGAGGCATTTTTACTATATTCTTAATTGTTTTCAAGTTGATGCTTGCTCTGGTTAGGCTTATATTCTTAACTTAGCAAAGATTGATAATTGATGGGACAAGTGTGAGGTAATGGCGTCATGTACACTTTGGTCCAATGAACTTGGGTTTCACGGACCGTTCAAAGGCGGTTATCCCGTCAATTATCGGTTAAGCTGATTAAATGAGTGCAAGTGTGGTCCGTGCATAGTGTAATATTTGTTTATCTGTTCATGTGTTTGTGTCTCTAGTTCATTGACGCTTAGGCCTTAACCTTGTGCATATAAAAAGGGTTTACTGTTAAATTGTTTACTGCTTGGCTTGTCTAAATAGTTTTCATTGTATTATTGTAATATGTTACGAGTAATATATGGCAGAAAAAAGAGAATATATATGAACAAGTACAAAATTGCTGTAGGATACAACAAAAAAGGCTCGCTCTAAAACGATCCCTAGCAATGTACAGATAGTGTTTTGTGAAATGGGCGGTTTCAGTACTGACACATGGTTCGTTTTATAACATATATATAATGCAAACATGGATGAGTTCACAAATCGTATTCAAATAATGCAGGACATCTTTCAAGCTTTATTTTACTTTAAGACAGATTTTGAGTAATATACATTGAAACGTTTTGTAATGACAACTTTGTTGGAAGAAATAAAATAAAAGCTGCACTTTGTGTATTTGGAGTGATGAAATTAGAACGAATGGGCACTATAAATGACTGTAAGGCTATTTTGTTCTAGTCATGTTAGTCAGGAAACAATGTAAAATGGGGCAAAATGAACTGAGAAATAAAAAGTGGCACTTTGATTCAAAATTTGAAATTGAAACAATATAAATGCAAGTTAAAAAATAAGTGACCAGAATTGAGTGTGACATGATATTCAGAATGCAACTAGCAATATATGGTTTTGAAACACAGATGTGTCCTTCAAGAATGAAATATGCAACATGAAATACACACTTCCATTACATATACAGGTACTAATAAAAACCCTGAGAAATAGCAAACTTAAAGTCTTAAAAGGGCTGTACTCCGTATGATAAAATTGTGGAAAAAAGAAAATTGTCGAAAACTGTCATAAACTTGGTATTAATGTGTACAATGCATTGAAACCTACTAACTGAGGTACCACATAGTTTACAATTTATTTAAGTTTAGCAGTTATTTCATATTTTCCATTAAATTAGCGTGATTGGGTAGTCGGTGTTATCACGTGTTATTACCGAGTTAGGTATATAGCTTAATTATGTCATCAGATCAGAGTAAGCCGTCGTAGCTCAGTGGATACGACGCTTGGCTGCAATTTTGGCGACGCGGGTTCGAACCCGGTCTCCGACACATTTATTTTTACATTTTGGTACCTTTTTTACAATTTTGATATCAAAGCGTAACACCTTCTGTTAATTAATTGTCCTGCGATTTGTTACCAAAAACCCCCACCTTTTTGGTGCCGATCTGGTGTACAGTCCCTTCAAATGAATAGTTTCAAATGGGATAAATGGATGTTAACATATATACATACTTATATACAACAAAGCACAACACAGTGAAGCAGTCTTTAGAAGAGTCCAATACAAAAGGCAGGATGGTTTTGAGAAATAAACATTAAAGTACAATAGTATTTAAGATGAAGAATTTCAACAACAACATACAAATAGCTGATTTTAAAATTTTAAAAAGAAATGCAAAACAAATGTTGGTAATTTTTGCATGTGAATAACATTAACATACAAATGAATGCTTTCAAAGGGTAAAGAAGCAGAACAATTTGTAGGAACAGTTTTATGAAATGAACATTTGTTGCAAATGCGCAAGGTATTTACATTTTATTCTAGCAGTTCGATGATAACGAATTAAAATGATCATGTCAGAATTTTTAAAGCAATAGGAAAGGATTATTGAAAAGTCTTATAAATGGAATAAATGTAGTTGTTTCCACAAATGAATGTTATCATTGTGTAACAATAGTTCAACAGAAAGGTTGGTATACAATAGAGTGACATTATGAGCATTCCTTAATAGAACAAAAAAGCAACTTTATACGCAGTTCTATACATTGGCAAATAGTTATTGAAGACTAAAGAAAATGTTTAAAAAGGACGTGTAAGAAAAAGAATGTGTGAAATGATCATATTCGAAGAACACGAAGAAACATGCAACAGCTATTACAGTAAAACATATCTCAGAGGGGAAAACATTTATTATAATAGTACATGAATGTGTGTGTTTGTTCGGTAATTTGACCTTAAAAGGGTAACATTGCTTCTGCAGTATTAAGAAACAGGAATTAAAAGCATGTAAATCAAACTGCGGTCTTCAATCGTCAGATATTATACAACAGTTTGGCCAAAGTGCTGTTGGAGATCCATACTGAAAGGCAGTTAACAAATGCATGTAAATCAAACTGCGGCCTTCAACCGTCAGACATAATAGTTTGGCCAAATAACTGTAAGAGATCAATACTGAAAACTAGTTAACAACAGTATGTTAATCGAACTGCGGCATTCAATCGTCAGAGATTATACAATAGTTAGGCCAAAGTGCTGTTGGAGATCAATACTGAAAAGCAGTTAACAACAGCATGTAAATCTAACTACGGCCTTCAACCGTCAGACAATATACAACAGTTTGGCCAAATAACTGTAAGAGATCAGTACTGAAAAGTAGTCAACAACAGCATGTAAATAAACTGCGGCCTTCAATCGTCAGTGATTATACAACAGTTTGGCCAAATTACTGTAAGATATCAATACTGAAGAGTAGTTAACAACAGCATGTAATTTAAACTGCGGCCTTCAAGGGTCAGACATTATACAACAGTTTGGCCAAATTACTGTAAGAGATCAATACTGAAACGTAGTTGACAACAGCATGTATATCAAACTGCGGCCTTCAACCGTCAGACATTATACAACAGTTTGGCCAAATAACTGTGGGAGATCAATACTGAATGGAAGAATGAACAATAGCATGTAAACCAAACCGTCAGTGATAATACAACAGTTTGGCCAAATTACTGTAAAAGATCAATACTGAAAAGTAGTTAACAACAGCATGTAAATCAAATTGCGGCCTTCAACCGTCAGACATTATACAAGTATAAGTGTGGCCAAATTACTGTGGGAGATCACAACACAACAGTTTGGCAAAATTTTACTGGTGATCAATATTAAGAAATCAGTAACAATAGCATGTATATCAAATTAACATCATTAACAAGAATCTTTATAATGATACTGCATTTTTACAAAAAGAAATGAAACATAATTGTACATAGTTAACTACATATTTACTGATTGTGTTTAAATTTACACATACAAAGTTAAAATAGTGTCCATTAAATAGCATACATGTATTTAAAAGCAATCTGTGTATTAATGTGCACATCGTGTTAATATTGGTATCAAAATGCAGAAAGTTTAAATATGAGGAGTGCAAAAGTTGTTGTGTCAATGGTTGATAAAATAGATTAAAATGCACCTGTTCAAAGTTTGTTCAACATGTTCGAAAGTTAAAATACTAAAATGAGCAAAAGTTGGTGTGTCAATAGTCATTATTTAAAGAGTGATTAGCTCCTGTACAAAGTCGTTGTTAGCAAAAATAGAAACTTCAAATACAAAGTTGTGTAAAAGTGGTTGAGTCAATAGCTATTATGAGGGATTTGCACTTGTGCAGACTATTTATTAGCAAAAAAACGAACGTGTGCAAAATTTGGTGATTTGCACCTGTGGGAAGTATTTGTGAACAAAAAGCGAAAGTTTAAATACTACGGTTTACAAAAGCTGCAATGTCAATAGCCGTAAGAAGTGATTTGCACCTGTAGGAGGTATTTAAAAACAAAAAGCGAAAGTTCAAATACTAAGGTTGGCAAAAGTTGCAATGTCAATATATAATCGTAAGAAGTGATTTGCACCTGTGGAAATCGCTCTAACTTAGCCTAATAAGCAGTATTCTGGATTCCAGTCCAAACACAAACCGTCGTCGAGATTGTATGAGGGGAAGGGGCAAAACTTAACATCTATTAAATATCAAATAGTCTTGTGTTTATCTCAATCCCAAGGCGTTGCGCAACATGCTATCCTATTACGTATTGTAATATAATGATAACAAGATAGCGCGCAGACAGATCTGGGTGAGTTTCTAAATTTCCTATAATGATATTAACGCAAGGGCACAGTCAGTACATGGCAGTTACTGCCTGTTATCAGTGATGTAAAAACACTGTCTTCCGTCATATGACAGCTGTGATTACTACGCAATCATATGTTATTATCTTATTATTAATCATGATTTAAAAAAGTCGCGTACTTACAGATAAGGTACGACAGGAGTCCGCATTAACATCAAAATCAGAAGAGTAATCAGAGAAGTGTCAGCATCAAGTGTTTACCAAACACGACAAGACATTGATACACCAAAAGTGCCACCAAGACGTTCATGTCGGACGTTAACATAGCATACAATTATGGTGAATAAATGGTGTCATTAAAATTATAAAAACAACTTTTAAATCGTGTTCAATAAACCTATAAAATAGTATTACTTACTGACAAAAAGTTACGGCTCAGAATTTCTAAACATATTGTATAACATTTGAACATGGCTTTCTACATATGGCATTAACCTTTGAGATGAGAGCGCAAATGTCATGCGTAAGAAACCTTCAGATGCAGCTTTATACTCCAGATATTTTTTATTGATAGATAACTGTAACTTCTCATGATGCTCTACCCCTCATGATTCTAGTAGTCTGATTGAATTCATCTTCATATTATTTCAATCAGTTAACTGACTTTTAAGTGAACCTTAAAGTTACACTCTTATTCAAAATTAATACATACACAAGTTTAACAAAAATACATTTTGCCTGATAAACCTTTAACTCCTTACTAAGTAATGCACTTACAGAAAATATTAATTACTGATAACAAGATTGTAACCGTGTATTTTGATAGCAGAAAGTGCAAAAATATTAAAGAATTGGTGAATGCTAAAAGATTTACTGTGGTCTACTATAGTCTCATAACGTTTTTTATGCTCATTTCTTTCAAATTAATCTCGGTAACCTTCATAAGAACCATTGTTCTCGACATTTATTCATCCTTTTTGGAATATTAAAACAATATTAATAATTGTGGTTAATCTTATTTGGAAGTAAGAGTGCCTATTTATCTAAACAGGAATTTTATACACGACACACATTCAACAGGTGCTCTACAGTGACTGTCATTGCAATCCTGGGGCGTTTTTGTTGATACCAAACCAGTTTCAGTTTTAGTTTCAATGGTTTCAGCAGTTTCGGAACCGGTTTTGATAGTTTTGCTTGAAGTAACAAATGCATGGTTTTGTGTACAGTTTCAACAATATGCTGCATGAAACGCATTATGTAGCCATTATTTCTAATTATTAATATTACCTTTTCATTTAGCTCATTTGCCTATTGTAAGGCATTGTTATCAAAAAGATTGAGTTTCAAGAAAAGTGGTTGACCACTTTCCGCCATGTTGCTTTCAAAGTAAACTAGTTTTCGGATGGAACGAACTGTTGAAACCGCCTCCGGTTGGGGTTTCGATAGTTTCAAAAACCGGTTTCTTTTTTTATTTTATAAAAACGATAAAACTGGTTTTGGTTTTATTTGAAGCTGTTACAACAAATGCACAGTTCATGAAACCGATATTAACACCGAAACCAGTTTATTACCAACAAAAACGCCCTTAGCAAAAGTTATGGCTAAGACAATATTTTTATTAAGTTCATGTTGCGCAACATTGAACTGACTGATTTCGAAACAAATTGTATGCAGACTATAGTTTGAAATTTTGTTTAGTATTACTGAGCTCCGATTCAAAGTTTAAGTTTAAGCGTAATTTGCGTTTAAATGTGATCTTAAATTTTTAGAATGAGCACGAATTGTATGTGTGGCACACGCTCCATTTATTTAAGTTAAAATAAAATTACATAGACGGATAAACGAAAGCTTTTTTTGTGTGTTTTTGTGACGGCTTTGGAGGCGCTGTTAGCGAGATGCATAACCTTGAATTCTAGACTGTTATTGTAACGACACTTTGAACTATACGTAATATAAATAACATGTATTTATATACTATGACAAAACACTTAAAGGATACGATAGATCTTGACTTGATATACATCGAGTAAATGAACAATCGGTTCGTCCTTATGCGGGGCATTCGTTGTAAGTTTGAAAGTTTCATAACATATAACTGCTATGGCAGAAACAGGTATAAATGGTAAAATGTTTCGTGATTATAGTGTCACCCGTATCAATTACGGCTAGGCTTTATGGACAAATTTATTAATGAACAATTCTACTAAAGATTTCAATCTTGTATTCCGGGCGCCTTGCAGGAGGGCATTTGTACCCAATATTAACTAACAATAATGATAAAAATAGTAGTAGTAGTAGTAGTAGTAGTAGTAGTAGTAGTAGTAGTAGTAGTAGTAGTACTAGTAGTAGTAGTAGTAGTAGTAGTAGTAGTAGTAGTAGTAGTAGTAGTAGTAGTAGTAGTAGTAGTAGTAGTAGTAAAAGTAATAGCAGTAGCCGTTATAAGAATAATAATAATGATTATAATAATAATTGCTATTAGAATGACACAAATCGTTTCTACCTCTACTGATTTCATTCTATTTCATATGCATGCAGGTGATCATTACTCTGAAGAGAGTGATGACCACAGGGTTAAAAATTCCTTGAAGTCATTATTAGAGTCGTTATTTTTGTGTCTTTTTGAGGTTTTAGTTGATTTACAAGTAAAACTTTATTATTTTCAGTTCGCTGTCGGTGAGCGCATTTAAATATCGCTGTCCATAATGTGATCTTGGTCGGCAAAATACTAATAGAATATTGCATTTGGTCGTCCTTCGAAACTTCATTGCCAATACCAATAGGATTCGACAGGTATGTTGCCAAAGATTATTTTGTTATAAACAGTCAACGGATCCCACGCACTTTGACCAGCCCAATCGCGTTCATACCCCGATAATGACGTCAACCCTGCAACTCCTTCCTTAAGCATTTCCCGACATCCATGTTAAAGCGTTTCTGACAACGAGTTGGCCTTGTTATTACATACATGTAAACGATGACAAAATGACGTCGCACTAATGACGTCAAATAAGCTTAGGTTGCCACGTAGCACGTTGCGCCATACTTAGACGTTACCTTGTGCCTAAATTAGAAAAGTGACTAATATAGTATTAAATTCATAATGGATTTAGCACAAGGTTTGGCACAAATAACATGTTCGAAGGAGTGGTGCTGGTTGAACCCTCTTAAAAAGTTTGTTTGCTTTGACTTAAAATGAAAAACGCAAATTTCACAACTTGAAATAAAATCGTCATTCGGCAGAGCTTTCAAATATTTTTCTGCCGAAAGTTCGTTCTCGGATTGATACAAGCGGAATGAAGCAAGCGGACTAACTTAAGCGTAAAAGCATGTAGCACATAGCACAGTGCACTTGACAGTTTGACACTAGTAAAATATCAAATTAATTTCACTCATAACAATTTTGATAACAAAAAAATCATTTTAGAAAATATAGATTACAGGAAGATCAAGCAGCGAACAGGAAGATCAAGCAGCGAATAACTATAGTCCTATAGTTGAACGTTATGTGGTTAGATATGACAAAAGTTGATGGAACAACAGAAAAGAACAGAAGAGAACTTTTATTAGGCATACACATTAACATGTTCGTAGCCAAATGCATATATATACATTCACGGTGGCAATATAAAACAGTATTGACATAAATGTTGTATGAGAAGAGCATAAACAATGTAACAACAAACGGAATGGCATAAAGGCACGGTTTTCTGACATTTTAAAAATACACAAAGAAATGTCCTACAACAGTATTAAGAAAATCAATACGAGGATTTGTATTATGATCCCTCTGCCCTTCTATAAATAGGTACACGAACTGAATATATTTGTATATGGTATAATTATATGTTTGTTTTATAGGTTAGTGGTTTAAGTCTTTCAAATGGCGTGTTCTAAACATTATACCAAATGGTTTGAAGAAAAAGACAATCGCAATTGGCTGAAAGTTTCGGTTGGATTGATAATTACCAAACGTGGACTTGCACCATTCGTAGAAAATACATTGGACACGTGGAAAAACGTCCAAGTCGCGCCAGGAACCAACTGCTCCGCGTGTTCTACAGCAGAACTGGTACCATGTGACCATCGAAATAAAATTTGTAAAGGAAAGCATTGCAAGTTCCATCAAGGTGTAACATATCGTCCGTGCCCGAACAAGATTTGTGATGCATTTCGACAAGAAATTATAACACAACATAGATTTAAAGGTCCATCCTGGCGAAATACAAATGCCCGTGATTGGTGCTCAAATACATGGGAGGTGGCTAAAGCTTTCTTACCGCCAGACGGATATGACAAGATCACCACATCTGATGATACAGATTTGAACGGCGTTGTCAGTGTTCTCATCAACTGTCTCCTTTTTGAGCAATACATCCCCGATCTAGCAATCGATGGAAATAACGTTGGTACCAAGGTAAAATTATCAATTTTAATTTAAAAAATACCTCTCAAATAATATTTATAACAACAGTATGTCATGATAAAAAACTTTTAACTAAATAATAATTAAAAATAGAGAAATGGTGCAATAAAAGTGAGTAACCAGGCCATATTAAATGCATTCATTTATAGGTTCGCGACATTGGAAGGAAACTGCGACACGCATCAAAACTCGAAGTAACTGATGCTGACCTAAAACAATGGTTCGACGACATGCGTGCATTGTTCCTTGTACCGAAACATCTGGCGGCGAATACCAATGCGCAGAATACCGTCGACCTATTGAACAAAGTAGTATATTCGTTTATTCTAATATCCTGCCTTTTGTTCGTGTGTATGTTTTCGAAAGAGAATCTTAAAGTGACAATTACATAAATGACATTCAGAATAACATTCGAATAATATGATTCCCTGCTTATGCAGTGAATTTATATTATAAAAAATAATAGAAATATTAGTATTTTTCTTATTATGTATTTAAATATAACGGATAGATAAAAGTTGTATTCTGTCTTAGTATACAATAAACAATATATAAATATGAATGGTTGTCCGGTAAGCGTAGGGGTAAGCGCACTTGCTTCTCACCTAGGCGAAATGGGTACGATTCATGGCTCGGGCGCATGTGGGTTTGGATTGTAGTCACCAAACCGGACAAATGGGTTTACTCTGGATACTCCGGTGTCGCCATAACCGAAGACCACACTCTCGCGTTATATCCATTCAACGAGCGCGATAAATATAATGTTGTAAAAACTTGTTTCACAAGCGTTTTCAAAAATAAGTTAAAATAAAAGATAATGTATAGATAAATATGTATAAAGAATATGTAACAAGTATGTATATGAGTCAAACTACAGTCATAAAATTGCGTCAATTCATGTCACTGGCTGCCTGTGTTGGAAAGGCCATTAGTTCAGACATGCTGCATGCTAGGATATGACATGCAGTGTAACAGTGTAGGGATATTCAATTAAGTAAGCAAATAGAAAATGCACCCTGAATTACATTTTTAATAAATAAAATCAAACCATCAAAGGCAAAGCTTTCGAATATTTTTACAATTTGGATGCGATCTGAGTTACAACGTATCTATTTTTATAATTGTAGGTTCAGGTAATCCGAAACATATTGAATAAGTTTTGGACTTCCAAACTCCTGATAACGTCGAACATTGATTTAGGTTAAATCATACGTCTTATTGAAACGTTAAAGATTAAGCCAATGAAAGCAACAGGAACAAACACAATGGTCGAACATTCACAAATAACCACTGAAAAGAGGCACACGCTAAGGGACCAAACGATAATGAACTAGATACACAGCCGTATAAACACCATATACACGAATTCAAACACACAAAAAACAGACCACGTAAGCATACAATAGCTCTATAAATATATGAAAGGACTATCGCATTGGAACAGTCAGTGAAACACGAGTTTCCTGAAACAGAAGTCTACTGGGGGCTTAAATCAGACTGATATTTCGATAATATTCAAACGCTTTACGTACGTGAATGGTTTCCATAACCTTAGAAAGACCTGATAAAAAGTTGTATGCTATTTAAGGCGCATTGTTTCATACGCATAAAGATCATTGTATAACCTATATTCAGTTATTCATTCCAAAGGGAGAAATTTACACTGAAAAGTAGTTTAAGTGTCTGTTCAACCCACTTACATAAATGATTACCACATAATTTTTGCAGTTGGAGACAGACAATTTGCAAATCGAAAGAACGGACATCATGGCTGCCATAAACGATGTAGTCACTTCACTAGAGCACCTTTCATCTACCATAGATCCTGAAGCTCTGAATGATACCATTGACAAACTTCACGAAATCAAGCAGGAGATTGAAAAAGAAGCTGAAGAACATAGACGTACCATTGATGTTTTGGCCAATGAGAAAAAGACTGAGTTAAAACAGCTTGCCATAGACTTGACGGATGACATTGAAAAAAAAAGTCAAAATGATCAGCACCGTCAAACAAAGTTCGAAGAAGGTAAGCTTTTTTGATTCGACTATTTTGACCACAATTTGCCAAGAAAAAGCTCCAATATCAATACAATCTACGTATACCTCGTACTTAAATTCCAATTCGAAAATGCCTGCACATTTGGTTGAGTTAAATTCCCATTGTTGAACTGATTTCTTAAACAAAAGAGTCCGTGTAGTTAAATACCATACCTACACCATTAAAATTGTCAATTTATTCAAGTGGTTTGTCATTATTGACCTTATAATACAATAAAAACTACAGGGACAAGCCAGTATTCAAACATTTAGTTCACAATGCAAGTGCCATTACTGCAATGAACTAGAGACATAAACGTATAAACCTCACATCCATAAATACAAACACCATAAACAGACCACAAACTCAAAATAGCTCTAACGGTAAAGAATCGGATGACCGACTTGGAACGGCCACAATTAATTTGCCCTAACTGGGATTTTTTTCACATTGAATTTACATCTTAACCCCGCGTATGACAAAAGATCATCATTGATACGGCCAAAGATCTTATAGTTTCATATTGTTATCATAGCCACAAAAATGCACGTTTAGAAAACTTTTTTTCTACATTTGGATATTCATTTTGTTCCCTGAACGCCACAAGTCGACTGATCCATACCAATGTTAATTAAAGTGACACTTTTATTCAAAATCAATACATACACATTTATAACAAACATAAATTTGACTAATGAACCTTTAACAACTTACTAAATAATGCATTTATGCAAAATATTAATTACTGATAACAATATTTTAACTGTGTTTTTAATAGCAGAAAGCGCAAAAATATTAAATGATTGGTGAATGCTAAAATATGTACTGTGATCTACTATAGTCTCGTAAGGTTGTAATAACATGTTTTATGCTAATATCTTTCAAATTAAACTCGGTATCCTTCATAAGTACCATTGTTCTCGACATTTAATCATTTTTTGGAATATTAAAACCATATTATTAATTGTGGTAAATCTTATTTGGGAGTAAGAGTGCATCTTTATATATATATTCTTCAACTGTAACTCCACAATACTTAACGCTTCACTGTTAAATAAAAACACAAAAGTTACACATTAATTATTTTAAGCTAATACCTTTCTCTAATTACACTTAAGTGTAAACTACAAATAATAAGTTTGATACAGATCGACTTCTGTCAACAAAGCATCGCCATTTCGGAACCATCTAGCAGCTGCCCATTATCTTTCCGCTCAATATACTTAGCGCTGGGATCTGTCACTCTTGGCTAGGAAAACAACAAGTGGGATATAGACGCATAGAGTCGCCAAATCAAAAAAATCGCCAGACTCTGAAAGGGATATTTATATAGACTAATTGTTAACAGTGGTTTATAAACATATATAGAGGATATTTGTTTATTTCAGTGTCAGATCGTATATTATTTCACGAGTGTCATGGAAAAAGATATTTTCACGAGTGGCGAATCTCAATCTTTCAGATACATTATAATCGTGTTCTATCTTTCTTATACATTAAAAATCTTCAGATAAAATATAATGGTGTTCTTTTTTCTAATACATTATAATTGTGTTCTATGTATAAATACAATAAATGTTGTACTATCTTTCAGATAAAATATAATGGTGTTTATTTTTAGCTCGACTATTCGAAGAATAAGGAGAGCTATTCTACTCACCCAAGCGTCGGCGTCGGCGTCGGCGTCACCCCTTGGTTAAGGTTTTGCGTGCAAGAACACATAGGTTAATATCTCAGCAACTACTTGAGGTATTGCATTGAGACTTTATACATTGGTACTCAACCATCCAACCTACTTAATTATTCAAGTTTGATAACTCTACTTTGCATTTAATGCCAATAATAGGACTTTATTATTTGACTTAGAAATTCTGGTTAAGGTTTTGCGTGCAAGCACACATAGGTTAATATCTCAGCAACTACTTGAGGTATTGCATTGAGACTTTATTCAATGGTACTCAACCATACAACCTACTTAATTAACAAGTTTGATAACTCTACTTTGCATTTAATGCCAAAAATAGGCCTTTATTATTTGACTTAGAAATTCTGGTTAAGGTTTTGCGTGCAAGCACACATAGGTTAATATCTCAGCAACTACTTGAGGTATTGCATTGAGACTTGATACAATGGTACTCAACCATTCAACCTACTTAATTAACCAAGTTAGATAACTCTATTTTGCATTTAATGCCAATAACAGGCCTTTATTATTTGACTTAGAAATTCTGGTTAAGGTTTTACGTGCAAGCACACTGGTTAATATCTCAGCAACTACTGGAGGTATTGCATTGAGACTTGATACAATGGTACTTAACCATCCAACCTACTCAATGAACCAAGTTTGATAACTCTAGTTTGCATTTAATGCAAATGATAGGCCTTTAGTATTTGACTTAGAAATTCTGGTTAAGGTTTTGGGTGCCAGCACACATAGGTTTACATTTCAGCAACTACTTGATGTATTGCATTGAGACTTTATACATTGGTACTCAACCATCCAATCTACTTAAATAACCAAGTAAGATAACTCTAGTTTGCATTAAATTCAAATAATGGCCCCTTTTTTATTCAACATAGAAATTCTGGTTAAGGTTTTGCATGTAACCACTTTTAAGTCAATGCTTCAGCAAGTATATCATGTATTGCATTGAAACTTTACACACAGGCTCCCAACCAATTAACCTTCTTAAGTAATCAAGAAAGATAACTCTTTCTTTCATATTTTATAATTTTTGCCCCTTTAGTATGCGACTTAGAAATTCTGGTCAAGTTCTTGCATGTTAGCACACATAGGATAATATCTCAGCAACTACTTGATCTATTGCATTGAGACTTTATACAATGGTATTCAACCACCCAACCTAATTGAATAATCAAGTTAGATAACTGTGTTTTGCAAATAATGGCCCTTTATTATTACACTTAAACATTCTGGTTAAAATTTTGCATATAACCACATTTATGTAAATATCTCCGCACATCATGTATTGCATTGAAATCTAATCTAACAGTGATCCATGCATGTTTTGCCAAACCTTTTCAATCCTTACACTGAAAAGCGGTGGAATAGTCGAGCGCGCTGTCTCTGTGACAGCTCTTGTTTTTGATACAGTACAATAGCGTACTTCCTTACAGATACACTATAATGATGTTCTATCTTTCAAAAGGGGTATAATGGTATTCTATCTTTCGGACATAATGATAATAATGGTGTAGTTTATCTAAGATACATTTCAATGGTGTCCTTTCTTACAGATATCCTACGGGAGGTCAAGCCTTGTAAAGAAGTAAATGAAGTTTTTGAAACAATAAGTAAGTAGGAATCATTCCTTACTTTACCGACTTAGTGTTGCAAATTATACATGTCCATGAATATTTGTATATGTATACAATGGGTTTTAACTTATCATTTCAATTTCGTGCCAAATATTGCTGTAAGCGGGGTAAAAAACGTAACTAGCCGATTGCAGTACAAGAAGGTTTTATGGTCGTATTAAGACTTTTTTACTCGGGCTGCGCTGTGGTATTTTCTAGAAACTGTCTTATACCTGTACAATGTACAAGATAATCGGTGTGGATTTGAGAGAGGTTTCGTAACGTAACGACTTCTGACAATAGTAAATGAATTACTGAATTGTTTTATTAAAGTTTACAGATAATTGACCACTAAATAATTATCAAAAACAATTAAAACAATATTTTATCCTTATTCGGTATTGAAAGTTCATCCTGCTAATACATAAACTTATTTCAGGTATATGCAGTAGCGCTAGTTGATTTATAATTTGTTCTCTTGTTTGTCACTTTAACAACATTTTATTGAATATTACTCAATTAAAAATGTTCATTAATGGTAAAAGGTAGTCCTAAACGTACACATCCTTTGAGCAGTGTTTGAACTTCTTCGAATTAAATGCTTGAATGAGTACAATATATATATATTTTAGTTTAAATATTACATGGAAATGCAGTTATCATATTGTTAAGTTTGTTAAAACTCAATAAGAAATTCTGTGATTGTTAATAATAAAGGTATGTTATATTCAATTGTGCCAAACAGTAACTTTCCCTATCATGCTTTTGTTTTATTTTATAGAAGCAAAGTCTGGACCTATCATTTCAATGTTCCAAGACCTGTTCTCAAGAACCTTGACTACGCATGTTGGAAATCAGTTCAAACACACAATCTACGCAATGATCGATTTTGAGCTAGTTGTAGTCGACAATATTATAAAGGATGTGGAAGCGAGTGCAAGAAGCATAGATGGCGGTTTTGAATATTCGACAAAAGTATCTAGTAGATACAGTCAAGCAGGTTTTAAGGAAATTGCCCCAGAGAGAAATGCCCGAGAGCCGTTCAGGTATTCTTCTTCAGTTGCTAAACCCGTGTTCATCTGGATCTACTTCGTTGATCAGAATAATAAATACTACTGGTTGTGCAAGGGGCTTAAAAGGATACCAGATCAAAGTGTGTTCGTTGATCGTGATGGCAAAGTAAATGATGCTAAATATGGAACTCTGTTCACGCCGGCAAATTAAACTTTTATTTCACAGTTCCGCATGATGCGGAACTTCAAGTGTGCGAAATTGCTAAATTTATAACGAATGTGAACACGTGTTTGTCAAATGCACGAAGAACAATTTTCTATGATCAAAGCTTTCATTTTCATAGCTTTTTCTACTACTGTCCGCATTTTTGAAGGTGTTTGTCTTGTCTCTCCGGATGAGTATGTTGAGTTTGCTAAAAGAAAGTTTGGGGAAAACACAATCAAAATTTAAGTACAATAATTCAAATTATAACGCAAAATCGACGCAAGAATCTGGATAATTTTTCGTAATTATAGCTTTTTGCAATGTGTGCTTTTAGTGTTCAGTTTGTGATTTTTTTATCTTTGGTTTGTCCACGAAGAAGGCATACAATTTTCCACAAGAACACAGCTGGTATCAAGTGACAGAGACAGTTGTAAATAAATGGAAAACACTATTAACTGTAATCTCTTACGAGACGACATAACTATCTACTAGTCGCCAGCGGAGATTTCACCAAATACAGAGCTATATTACTATGTACGTGTTTGCCTGTGGGTTTGTACCCGAATAAGAGACACTAATCCTATGTACGTGTTTGCCAGTGGGTTTATATCCGAATAAGAGACTGTATTACTATATACGTGTGTTGCTAGTGGGTCTGTACCCGAGAACATAGTTTATTACTATATACGAGTTTGTATCCGAATAAGAGACTTTATTACTATATATGTATTTGCCAGTGAGTTTGTACCGAATAAGAGACTTTATTACTATATACATGTTTGCCAGTGAGTTTGTACCGAATAAGAGACTTTATTACTATGTACGTGTTTGCCAGTGAGTTTGTACCGAATAAGAGACTTTATTACCATGTACGTGTTTGCCAGTGAGTTTGTACCGAATAAGAGACTTTATTACTATGTACGTGTTTGCCAGTGAGTTTGTGCCCGAATAAGAGACTTTATAACTATGTACGTGTTTGCCAGTGAGTTTGTGCCCGATTAAGGGACTTTATTACTATGTACGTGTTTGCCAGTGAGTTTGTACCGAATAAGAGACTTTATTACTATGTACGTGTTTGCCAGTGAGTTTGTGCCCGAATAAGAGACAGTATTACTATATATGTGTGTTGCTAGTGTGTGTGTATCATAAAACGAGGCATTGTTACTATCTTTGTAAAATAATAAATTAATTCTTTATTACTATATTTGCATTTGCAAAGGAACTTGTAACATAGTGCGAGACTTACCTTCTACGTTTTTACCAGTGGATTTGTACCGCTCCATCATCTATTGTAATGTTTTTACCGCTTGTTTGCTTGCAGTTTTCCGCTACTTTAGAAACAGTCTAATAAACAGTCACAATATCACTACTTTGTTGTTTGTATATCTAACAAAAATACAAAGTACGATTGTCATATTGACGTTTGCAAAAGGCAGTATATAACAATATTATACATCATCATGAAACTGAACATGGGTGGCGACAAAGGTAAAATGTGCTTTAAAGGAACAACTTTGTGTTGGATATTGAATCATGTTGATAATATTGACGAACATTTGGTTCAACTGTCTTATTAAAGGACCAAATGAAATTAAATTATCAAATTTTACATTTTTACAAGCTTTAAGAAACGTGTTCTTCAAAATACATCCAGTTTTTCTTGTCAATTCAAAAACGATTTGTTTCAACTTGAATCTATCAGCTTAACAGACGTGAAATCTGAAATTCTAAATATAAAATGTGTATTCCCTTCAAACAATTGTAAAAACAATTTGAGATACGTTATTGACTTCATAGTCAGTTCTTCTGCTTAAGGAAATTTGGATCTATTTCGCTTAAAAATCATATCAGTATACGTACGTACACAACTGACCATTTGTACATTTAAATACTTTCTTTTCTTTGCAACAATAATAAGTCGATTTAAAACTCTAAAGCTCATTATATGCCGTTTGATTTGATATCAAATAAGAGTGGATATAAGTATTACTCCTCCTAAAATTGATAACCCCGCATTATTACCTTCATAGTTGTTAGGCTAAAGGCCGCAGGCCTGCAAATTTAAGTACCGCAAATCAAAATCAGGTATCGTTAGTTCTACGCATTGACAATAGGGAAATTTCAACCAGGTGCCCGATGTGCTTCCCCGCCGTTACGTGCTGGCCACGCTATCGCCTCGTTGTTATCAGTTGAACCTTGAGAGGGACAACGAGGTTATCTGGTGAAAAAGACAAGTCAAGGGATTGAAGTTGATACATTAGCAACCAAGGGAGACGTCTAGCCTCATTTTGCGCTCTGAGGACCAAAAGGGGGACATCGTGAAATTTAATACAGGCACACGAATGCCTGTACAACAACAATGAGTATATTTTAATTTTTACTTTATTTTTGATTTTGATTTATTATAAAATTATTATTTTATTGCTATTTATATTTGCAATTTTTTTAAGTCAATAAGCTTTGCGTTTTCATGGTATTTTACAAATACATTGAGTGACGTTTAAAGGGCCATGGCAGCGGAACCAACTAAAACTATATAATTTTTTAATGTGTCCCTTTTTATATCATTGTACAGTTTGAGGACAATAGGCATTATGTTTACATGTAGATGGTAAAGACTACAGAATTGGCCCTCACTTCCTAGTCGCTGAACCAGCGAACCATATTTGACCGCCTTACCATTTCTATAGGCCAAGTGGGTTTTGGCGCAAGGTAGACAGCGAGGTAAACAATTGGTGCCACTTTATATGTCACTTTTACGAAAACAGTGTGATCTTTCTTTTTAACAGAACAGTATAGTTCCCTAGTGTACCACCGCCCCGGTCTCCACCAACGACACCGGAACCGCGACCCACATGAAAACGATAAAGCAGTGGAATCAGTAGGATTCCTGTACGTCAAGGAACTGCATGAGGTCATAAAGCGGACTGCAGATCCGGTGCAGGTGGCCAAGAAGATGGCCGGTGGCTCTGACAGCTGTAGCAGGCATGGATGTCTTAAATACAGCAGATTCATGGCAGTCTCTAGCAGAGATTGTTCAACCTTATTTATGCTGTTCTTTTGTTCTTAAAGTACAGTTCAGTACAGTACGATGCAGTGTATATATTCGCCAGTTCAGAATTTCTTTCAGAATTATCATAATAATGTCCAACTGATTAAATTATAAATGTTTCAATACTTCTATATTATCAACAATAATCTTTTTACAGCTTTATGACTGAAAGGCCAGAAGTCAAGCCATACGGGAGATTTCCACGCTGCAGCGGCAGGTCCTTCAACAGCAGATCCAACAAAATCAGTTGAATATTCACATTTGAAGTTTGCCCAGCTTCCAAAAAAAATATTATAGTTCACAAAGTGAATTTGCAATAAATAAAATTCTTCGGTCAAAATCGCTCTTTCAAAATCGAAAAATTAGAAGTTGACTTAGAGACTTGTAGCTTATAATATATTTGGTTTATTTTAGTTGTCTGTACATTAACGTTTTGAACACGGTACATAGTACATACCAGTTAGGAATATACATTACATTATGAGTTTATATGCAAATTAAAAGTATGTCATTGTGCATCCTATATGTTTTATGTTTTGTAATTTAAGATTGCAGAGCAGAGCCAGGCTCAGGAGAAGTTAAGGACTCTTTGATCAGTACAGCATCCTCCCAGCGTGGCAGAAGCAGTACCAGGATCCCACCGCCAGCCGGAAGCATTTTGTGGACATGCTCACCAGACTCGCTTTATCCTCATCCGCGTCATGGATTAGCACCTCCATACCCAGCAACGCGACCCGGTATACGTTTGTCGGCACAGGTCGCTCTACCTCCGAAACCACTGCCACAAATCACCATGCCACGCGGCTAACGCGGTCATAGTATGTTCCTCCTGTGACCTCCCCGTCTGTACATGAGCCATAAACTGGTGGACACACATCCCATATTTGCAGCGTCTATCATCAGCTCCAATTTGAATTGTTCAGAGTTTGCTGACCTTGAAAACATCACAGTTCACAAGTGTGGACTGTACCGCAGACTGTGTCAAAGATTGTGTTAGACTGTTAATGTGGTTTTATAAATGTTATTAGGTGTACGATTGTCCGTTTAAAAACCCTCCTTTGTACTTTATTTGTTTCTCTTTCATTTGTCTTGGAATTTTATTGCATTCATTAATTATAAAGTTTCTCTGCCCCTTAAAGAGAAAACCTAGATCCTTTCATGTTCGCACGTCTGTACGTCCAAGTGTTCGTGCCAAAAGGTTCTGTCGAATAGTGTTCACCAAACAGCGTTGTGCACATTGAATTTTGCACCTCATTAAATCTGAGGACAGAGGAGTTGTTGAAACAACAACGGAAAAATGTTTACAATAAACGGTATATTTTTGCGTTTAATTTGTGAGTAATTTGCACAAAATCAGAGTCAGAGCACAGAGTCAGGCCATGTGGACCTACCATGCTTTACTGTCTGCTTATTAGGAGACGCTATATGAAAAAGCGTTGGTCATTGGCCGCCCTGTATTGGACATTACCTCCAATCACTTGCTTCTTGTCGTCCAAGCTCGCCCCCTGTCACCAGGTACCAGGTACAAAATTGCCTGGTTGACAAGCGGGCGACAACCACAAGGTCCTCAATGTGGTTGTCGCCCGCTTGTCAACCAGGCAATTTTGTATAACAGACGTCTATGGTGTTTTGCGAGCAAACGCAGGCGAGAAAAATGAACTCGACCGTTTTCTTGTTCTCTCAAAGTTAAGAGCAGGCAAGTATGCCAATTGAATTATCCACCACTCTTCTGGCTCTCGACAATCGATATTTGCATATTCTCTTTTCTTTTCTCTGTATGGCGCCTAGCAATTATGTTTTAGGTGCTGTCCGTGTCTTTATGAGTTAGAGGGCCTGGTTGTGGCCAAACGATGTAGTCAAAGTTTTTCAAGATCAGTGCATCTGAAAAGGAACCATGTCAACTGACATTGTCATTATAGTCAGCTTCTACCAAAACCATAAGGGCGATAAGTGGTACCCCTTGTAGTAAAGGAACATAGATTCACCCTTCTTCAGTTTTCGTAAGGCCACACTCTTCCCGCGTAGTGCACCGAAAGTATGTGGAAAATGCCACCTCGTGATAAAAGATTCTGCTTCACCTCGCCACTCACCTGGTGATGTTGATGTATATTAATCTGCTACGACTTGCACTATTCTTTGCCAATGCAAGAAATGGTGATTTGGGCTACATTAGCAAGTGGTATATGTATCCATCGTCAAAGTGACGGAGCTTGAACGCATTTAGTTGATGATACTTGCTTAAATCCTCGCGACATCGGGACCAGCACCATAACTCTTTTACCCACTTCCCTCTATCTTTGAACATGTTCATAATACAAATGTTCGGATAGATATTTTTTAGTATTTATTATGTTGTAGCCACGTTGTTCTACGTTTGCTGATGCTGTAGCCACGTTTTCGAACTCAGCATAACGTAGCGGTAAAAGCGTGACACTATGACTGGGGCATAAGATGCAATGAAAAATTAATATTAGTGATAACACTTAAACGCCTCGTCGTGGACGGCGCATGGACAGGCAGTTACCATACCACGTTTGACACGAACATAGATATTCGCTTTCAGTTCGTTATGTCACTGAGTAAATCAGGAACTCAACAGCAGACATCGTCCAAATGCATATCAGGTTTGTATATATACGTAACTGTAAAAATATGTAAAAAAGTTGTGAAATATATTCTGTCAATCAATATTGCAAATATGTATGCAAGAACTCCAATGAACAGTTTTGAAATATGATGCAAAGTCCTTACTTAACTCTGTGGATATATGTGTTTTAAAACTTGAAGAATAACATGGAGTTAGTGGTGAGTATTTTTTTAATCAATCATATTTGTCGAGAAAGAAAATATTAAAGGGTGCATGGTACAGAATATACTTCAAAACTCTAGAGTCCGTTTGGAATAAAATTTTGTTTCATAAAACAAACACATTTCTTATGAAACTGTGATTTGCTTTAGGTATTGTATACATTCAAACCTGGCATTAGAAGTATTAATCTGTAGTGTATCCATGCAGGCTTGGCTTCTGGATAAATATTAGTAGGGTTATCATAACGGCTGGGGTTAAAGGGAACAGATCGGAATGGTATCCGTGCTCGGCTTTTGAATAACTGACTGGTGTGGTATAAATGTAGGCTTGACTTTAGGATAGCTCATCAAAATGATATAAATGCAGACTTGGCTTTTGAATCACTTATCAGACTGATATAAGTACATGAATGATTGGTTTTTAAATTAACAATCAGTACGGTATGCAGCAGACCTTATATTTGAATTATCAATCGGTATGATAAACATACAGACTTGGCTTTTGAACTATCAATCAATATAGTATGCATGCATGCATGCTTTGTTTTTAAAGTGACACTCTTATTCAAAATCAATACATACACATTTATAACAATTGTTACAATTAAGGCAGTTTAAATGGGGGTAAATGTCAAGGATGACGAAGTATCCTATAGGTTACACTTAAAGGCCTAGTTTAAGCCTTCTAAAAGTGACCCCCCCCCCAAAAAAAAAAAAAAAAAAAAAAAATAAAAAAAATATGTGTACAGTACACAACTTATGTTTATCGATCTTAAACTATTTGCATTGATCCCTCTTATCAGATCTGAGTATCCTGCTGTGCAGTTTGGGAGGTTTTATTATAGAAATGGACCCTAAATGGCCCTGTGCCAATAATCAAGTACACAGGAAATAGGCCCCTACTGTGATACCAGTGCAACTAGCAGAAGATGCACAGCAAGGGATTATCATGCCAAACATTTCTTAAACTATGCCTTTAAAGTTGAACTATTAAATGTTTGTAGAACGAAGCCTTTATACGAAGATTACTAATGTATTGCTACAGCATGTAGGTTTGGAATTTTTTTTTTCATATATATTTAATATTTATAGTAGAGAGTTATTTTCTGTTGATTATAAATAGATAAATTGCCACACGCCGGTATAGACAATAACATGGCTAACATAGAAGAAAATTGCACGGACTTTGTTGTGTGTAAAATGTAGACTTACACAAATTGCAGCGTATTGTATTAACCATTAATATAATTAATTTTCACATTGAAATAGATAATTTATCAAGAGACCAACTGGCGGACTTTCTACTTGGTAAGCTATGTGTTTTATGGTACAACATTTCACGATAATGGTAAAGTCCTGACAGTATGAAACATTCAAACGAGTGAAGTAATGGAAAGCATTTTTATGGAATAACCAAACAACTTAGAAACAAAGTTCTTAATGAAGTCACATACATAAATGAAATATGAAAGACACCAGATCATACTAGAGTAGTCTATGCTTTAACAGTAATTATCTGGTCAATGCATGCGCCCTTTAGTGAAATTCAAATACATAACATGGCCTAACTTTTCTCACGCCACCAGTAAACGTTAGTATTCAGGAACATTGTTTTCGAATAAAACATGAGAATAAGCCCGAAGCAGAAAACGCATCCTATCTATGTTGACCACTAGGTGTTTGCCATTTCGAAGATCATAATTTGTAACACTTTTATAAGCACGAGCAGCTCGTCAATACAACAAGGCGAATTCGCTTCATCGAAAGTAATAGCGATTGACTAACAAACTTCCCTCATATAATGATCGAACATTCACTTTTGTAGAAATGGCCGCATTACGTCTTGACGATTTATTTATACTCGTTAAATAAGCACCGTTAATGTTGTTGTTTTTTTGTACTGTGACATTTAATAATTGTTTTCGTATAAGAAATGTGTTTTTTCTGCTGAGATATAAAACCTTGTCTTCTAAGTTTTCTCAATAAAGTGAAATCTGTAACTTCTGACTTGTTTCGCTGGGGTAGCCTCCCTTAACATTAATACACAAAAGTACATATTCATACGCGCAAGCCATTCCAAGTTTGGACATTTTACAGATAGCGGTAAATTTAAAGCACATTTTAGCCAAAAAATAAAAAGGAATGTACAGTGAGGTATGTAAAAAAAAGTATCACGATAGGATCTGCATCACGTCTTGTTCGGTGTGTAAACACGTATCAGTCTCGACCTGCGGTCCGACGTACACGTGTTTACACACCGCACCCGACGTAATACAGGTCACCAGAAAAGAGTCCTATCATAATTGTCTCTATTTAGGTTTAAATCAGCAGGTATTTTCACCGGAAGCGGAAGTCCATGTTTGAATTGTTCAGTTAGTGGTTTCCGTTTCCGCTTGGCTTCTGAAGATCTAGTCTGTATGGAATGAATGTATACTCGGTTTTAACATTGATGGTCAGCATTGTACATATACAGTATCTTCAGAAAAGCTGAACATGGCATCAATGTGGCTTTTGAATTACTGATTGGTATCTTATATGTGTATGTAAAAAGGGCTTATGAAGAACTGTTCATTATGGTGGCATCCATGCAAATTGACTTTTGAATAATTGATCAATACGGTTGGTATGCAGAATTGGCTTATGAATTTTTGAACGGCTAAGTATAGATGCAGACTTAGCTGTTGAAGAACTTTTCATTGAAGTATCGATGAGACCAAATTTTTGTTGAATTTATCAGTATGTTAGGCATGCAGACTTGGTTTTTGAATTACTGACCTATATGGTATGCATGCAGACCTGGGTTTTGAAGAAATGTTTATAATGGTATTCATGCAGACTTGACTTTTGAATAAGTGACTACGGTAAGCATGCAGACTTGAATTTGGAATTATTGATCAGTACGGTATGCATGCATAATTGCCCTCTGACTTATTTGTCTGTATAGTATACATGCAGACTTGAATGTTAACTAATTGATCACTATGTTATGCATGTGGCAGAAAGGTCCTTCTCCTACGTCTTATTCGTTATATTCAAACACAACTCCCTATACGAGTATGTATGATAAAAGGGTTTAAGGTAGAGGGTTTTGGGAGGATGCTGCACCCTGTTTTTTTTGTTTTTTTGGGGGGTGGGGGGGGTGGAGCAAAATGTTTAAGATTTTAATTGCGTCTACTTAAAACTTGGAATGAGATTAAAAATTCAAACAAACTTTACATATTGGGTAGTTTAAAACATAGATATATATATATATCCACCAATTATGAAGAGCAAAACGTATTTACAATTGACAAAAATTTACGGTGATATTACTTAATATGTGCGTATAGTACATGTTCGAGCTGTTAAACATTTATATATGCAATGTAATCGGGTGAATTGCCACTACTACATATGCTTAAATAAGTCCCTCTTAGCGTAATACAAGCTTCGCGCATTGATACTGTAGCAGATAGATGTGTGTTTTCACATACAACACCCAAGTGCGTGTATTAATCAACAGTGGAAACTAAATTCTGACCATGAAAATGTTAGTCGTTCAGGTAATGCTGCTTGAGAAATTACACACAACGACTGAGAATTTACTTGGATTGTATGCACTGTGCTGCTTGTGGAGTTTTGTGCTGTTCTTCCTTGTTTCTTGTTTGTGATTTTATGTTCTAAGTTATTGGCGGTTACCCAGTGCCATTAAACCGTTTTTATGTTTAAACTTTTTGCTACTGAGCTTGTTTCTGTAGCTTTTGCATAAATATTGTAAAAATATCGCCACCGTCTAGAGTAGTCCCAACAGATGTCTAGCATGTTATCCAATCCAGTTTTAGAAAAATACACCAAGACCATGTCGTCCGCCACTGTCGGAGAGAACATCTTCAGGTCATGGATGCAAAGACCATTGCCACTACTTTCCAATTCCTCGATTTATCCGTCTTTGAAAATGAGGTACATTAACGGTGAACCCTGACTTATCAAATTATCAATTTCGACAAAACATGTTGTTTCGAAAGTGAGAAACTCTTTTTGGGTCAAAGGGAGGTAAATACAGTTTATCTTAAAATCAGGTCTTAAAGTTATTATTTTCACTTCTTAGTATTCTTTCTCACTGAAAAAACTCCATATTTCACCGAAGAAGAGTTTTCTGTACACTTTTGATATCAAGGTTCAAAGAAATTGTCTAATTTCAATTATATTTGATATTAATTTACTTGTATAACTATAAAAAACTAAAACTAATGCCATCATTTCATACTTTAATTCCAGCACCCTCCTTATGCTTACTATTTCCATTAAATTGGAGCAGTAACTATAAGCAACATACTTACAATTTGAGTAGGACACTAGATGCTCAGACATATATAGTTTCATGGCGAAATAAAAACAATGGACACTATGGTAGCAACCCCAGTAGCCTCTTATGTTTTGCAAGAAGCTGTCTTGTTTAAATACATTAGGATCAAGTTTCAACAAACACCAATCACTCACAAAACCCTCACAACGTCAAAAGCCAACGTTTAGAAATATAATACATAAATGATATTGTGGGACAAATCCCCTTGTTACATTTTGGAATATTACAAATACATGATATTTTGGAACAAATTACCTAGCTACGTTAAGAAATATTACACATAAATGATATTTTGGGACAAATCACCTAGCTACGTATAGAAATATTACACATAAATGATATTTTGGGACAAATCCCCTTGTTACATTTTGGAATATTACAAATACATGATATTTTGGTACAAATTACCTAGCTACGTTAAGAAATATTACACATAAATGATATTTTGAAAAAAATACCCTTATTACATTTTGGAATATTACAAATAAATGATATTTTGGGACAAATCACCTAGCTACGTTTAAAAATATAACACATAAATGATAATGAGGGACATATCCGGTTGCTATGTTTAGAAATATTATAAATATATGATAGTGAGGGACAAATCCGGTTGGTACCGTTGAATACACAACACGTAGAAAGGATTATTTTATCATGTTAGATTAAAAAGAGTGTTTTCAATTTCGTCATACCCAAAGTGCTATCACATAATACAAATTATCTTTGTAATGTCAGTTTATACCGTTAGTATTTATGACGTAGTGATATAAAGTGACAAGATTAACACAAGAAACCAAATTTGTATAAAACTGTAATAACGAAAAATGATTTTGTTTAAAAATAAGGGTACATTTTAAAATAACGTGACTATTTCTTATATAAATTATCGTACTGAAATCGGTTAAATTATTTTTGAGGCATTTCGCCCAAAATTTCTTTGGCAAATATTCCTTATGTTTAACATCCTGTGATATCTACAGAAAGCGTATTATCCGAGACGTTCAAATATGCGTACGCGCTTTAAAGGGAGTCATTCAAACTAACGCTCAGTTGTAAACAGTTATTTAAATATGTGATAAAAAATGAGCCATCTTGCTGAAAGGCGTTTGTAATGTTATTGAAAACTGAATGATTTGAGTCTTTGATTTACAAATATCTATTCAAAAGAGAAAATGACAGTTGTTGTTTGTCGTTTGCTCATAAAAGTAAGTAAAATAACATATGTTCAACACAGTTTAATTAGAAATCGTAGCCGACATAAAATCTGTGTACGAGTCCCTTATTCCTGTATCCAAATTTCTCCATGTTTGGTATAATTTATTTTGCCATCCGGTCCAACCAAGACACTGTAATCCGGTTTCCTTCCTAGCCCCGAGTATAACCAGTGGTATATATTGTTTTCATCGACGTAGTAGATCCAGATGTACAGTGTTCCAATGACTGTAGGATCATATTGAATTGCCGTAACGTCATCTGGAATAATTTTCCTAAATCCTGCTTGTGTGAATATAGTAGATACTCGTGGCGAATATTCGTAACCACCATCAATACTGCCTCCGATGACGACTGCGCTTGCCCCTGCAATTGCATCCTTGATAACAGTGTCGACTCTAACGCGCTCGAAATCGCACTTTGCATATATGGTGTACAGGTATTTATTCGCAACATGTGTAGTCATGGACCATGGGAACAAGCCTTGTATCCATGAAAAAATGGTTTGAGACTTTTTTTCTATGAAAGAAAAAATGAATATTTAATTAAGAGATATCGTACCGGAGATATCCAGGTAGTCTTTTAAAGCAGTTAAAGTGACACTCTTATTCAAAATCTATACATACGCATGTATAACAAACATAAATTATGAGTGATAAAACTTTTAACTACTTACTAAATAATGCATTTATGGAAAATATTAACTACTGATCACAAGATAGTAACCGTGTATTTAAAAGCTGAAAACGCAAAATATTAAATGATTGGTGAATGCGAAAATATTTACTGTGATCTACTTTAGTCTTATAAGGAAGAAATACCGTGTTTTATGCTCATTTCTTTCAAATTAAACTCGGTATCCTTCATAAGAACCATTGTTTTCGACATTTATTCATCATTTTTGGAGTATTAAAACAATATTATTAATTGTCGTGAATCTTATTTGGGAGTAAGAGTACATCTTTAAGAGATATCGTAGCTGAGATATCAAGGCAAGATGTCTCTTTAACATAGTTAAAAATAATGTTTATTTGCTTTTATATGTCATTGTATTTCTCATTTAGTTTAAATGTTCAGTTTCATAATAAACAGAACAAACACACACAGATATCTGCTTTGACAAAGAAATGCAACAGTTGAAATATCCACATTTTCAGTTGCATTAAAGTATATTTTGTGCTTTTTTTCAAGCATAATAAAAGAAGACGGGATGATTCAAACACTGAGAAATATTAAGTCAAAAGCTAACAAGGGTTTAAATCAACAGTTTCAATTGTAATGATTTAAAGTTAATGTCAGTAGTGCAAACAACGTAATGAAAACTCGAACTGAAATCATTTAAATTTTGATTTATGTTTAGAGAATAAAAAATGCAAGCAGTATTTAATCACACTGAACGATTTTTATGCGTACGGGCCACTTACACAAGCAAACAATTGAAAAAAATTATAATGTCAAAGTATATTAAAACTTATTCAAAATGAGCCGATAACATTATTTTTTTACATCAGTTTAAGATTGTATTAATGTAGTGCAACAAATACCATAACATGCTTTGTAATACATTGATATGTTTAAATGGTAGACAAAATCTGAGAAGTTTGATTATATTAATAACGGCAAATTGAATTTATCAATTCTTCTGCAGCCTTAGTACCTTATATATATATATATATATATATACTAACAGTGTTTTTTTGGTGCAATTTACTGCCATCTCAAGGCTGTTTCTCCTTGCGAAAAACTGTCCTTTTTTCCCAAAATTTTATGATTTTCTCCCAATTTGATAAATGCACATTACGTTAATGAATAAAAAAGCAATGAATTTCTTGAAATCTAAACTCAATCTTAACAAGACCTACTTTTTCACAGCATAATGTATGCATTAACAAGTTAAAACATGTATATTTTCCATTATATTAGCTATTTTGGCCTTATTTTGTATTTTTCCCAAAGTCTTTTTTCCCGATTTGCATGGCACAGGCGGTAAAAATAATTCCAAAAAAATCACTGACTAAAAGCAAACATATGGAAAAGTAGTACCCTTAAGTGCGGAGGAAATGTTCTGGATGTTGACACCATTTTTGCCTTGATATTCAAATATCTTCCCGGGAAACGCTCTATTAATTCCAAGCTCCTCTTTTGTAATATTTTGAAGAACCAGTGTTATTAAACCCCGGGGAAGTTGAACCATTGCATTGTTGGCATATTTCTGAAACTGGTCACTGGTTTCTTTTGTAAAAATAAACAATCCGAATCTGAACACACGACACGAATCAACAAAATGCTTTAGATCATGTACACCAAACCTGTCCATAGTCGTTATATCCATCATTATTGGAAAAAATCCAAAGGACTTAAGTCCGACCTCTATTTTATGTGCAAGGGCTTTATCGGCTGAGCAATGAAATATGAGTACTGCCGATACGTCACCTGTAAAGATATAACGAGAGTTTTATCGGCTGCACAATGAAAATTGAGTACTGCCGATACGTCAACTGTAAAGATATTACAAGGGGTTGATCGGCTGCACAATGAAACATAAGTACTGCCGATACGTCACCTGTAAAGATATACCGAGAGTTTTATCGGCTGCACGATGAAAATTGAGTACTGCCGATACGTCATCTGTAATGATATTACAAGGGTTTTATCGACTGCACAATGAAACATCAGTACTGTCGATACGTCACCTGTAAAGATATTACAAAGGTTTTATCGGCTGCACAATGAAACATGAGTACTGCCGATACCTCACCTGTAAATATATTACAAGGGTTTTATCGGCTGCACAATGAAAAATGAGTACTGCCGATACGTCACCTGTAAATATATTACAAGGGTTTTATCGACTGCACAATGAAAAATGAGTACTGCCGATACGTCACCTGTAAATATATTACAAGGGTTTTATCGGCTGCACAATGAAACATGAGTACTGCCGATACGTCACCTGTAAATATATTACAATGGTTTTATCGGCTGCACAATGAAACATGAGTACTGTCTTTACGTCACCTGTAAATATATTACAATGGTTTTATCGGCTGCACAATGAAAAATGAGTACTGCCGATACGTCACCTGTAAATATATTACAATGGTTTTATCGGCTGCACAATGGAACATGAGTACTGCCGATACGTCACCTGTAAATATATTACAAGGGTTTTATCGGCTGCACAATGTAACATGAGTACTGCCGATACGTCACCTGTAAAGATATTACACTTTCTATTTTGTTCTAGAGCTATCTTTAAATAACAATACCATTCGGCTAGAAAATTTAATATGAAACATAATTTAGGATAAAAGTAATGTTATGTCATATATAAAATACAAAATAACAATAAAAGCACGAAATTCCATTAGTTTAGTTTAAACTTATGCACCAGTCAATTGTAACAACGGCCCCCAAGGTCCTGGGGTATACCGGGGATAGCCGGGGAAATGGGCCGTGTTTTTACCTTCCCGGTGGCCCCGCAGTGCCGGGTGAATGCGGTGGTTTTGTATTCGCGCCAAATATAGCGGGGAATGTGCCTTACTTAGGGTCCCTGGGATGCGGGGGAATTTGGCGGGGACTTTACCATCAGTTCGACCCCGCAGGGCAGAGGATTTACCCGGGCTTGGCTGGACCGAAAGTCAAAGTCCCCGCAATTCCCCGGACCTGGAGTGGCCGTGGCTACAATTGACTGGTGCATTATTTAATGTTACGACAATTGTGAAACAAGCCATTGCAATTCATATAAATCACTCTCGTTGGCACGATGTTGC
Source organism: Mya arenaria (assembly GCF_026914265.1). NCBI lineage: Eukaryota > Metazoa > Mollusca > Bivalvia > Myida > Myidae > Mya > Mya arenaria. Next base: position 55,494,850 of record NC_069131.1, read on the forward strand.
GCGTGAGTGTGGTCTTGTGTTGTGGGAGAATCTGGAGTACCCGGAGAAAACCCACTTCTACGGCTTGGTGACCACTAACCAATTTTTTTATGTAACAGAACAATATATGGCACCCTTTAAACTTGAAATACCAAGTGTCTCGGGGGTATCCAGAGCAAAACCACCTATCTTTCATACGTAAAGTTAGCGTATTGATATACATTTTGAGAACTATATTATATATTATACTATATAAACTATATTCCCTTCGAAAACAAACCAAAGACTATTAAATGATAAACTTTAAAAAAAAAAATACCACGTAGTTACATGTAAATAAATGATATGTGTGAGCATTATCCGATATGAGAATTGCACAAAATGAAGGACAAGTCAAAGTCTTTTTTTTAAATATTTATAGTCCTTCATTTTAGTACAAATGCACAGCTAATTTCCGAAAGCTGCGTTGAAAGTTTGATAGCCATGCAAAAAGTATAACCACAAGAGCTATTTTGGTAGGGTGAATACCACCAGACGCCAAACCTTTGCTTATATGAAGCATCTTTTCTTAGCCGGGTGCGTTTAAAGTGAGTCTTTGTTAAATTTGGCATTTTAGCTTTTCCCTGTTGTTTTCATTGTAGTATCAGATTGTATCGATGTGAATATAGCAATTACTACTATAATATATTTTACAATATATTCGTTTGTTCAAGTGTAACCTTGAACAAAAACTGAACATTTTTTGCAGATCAAAAACATCACTAACAGCAACTTGATTATATCAACCCTGCCGAATACAGGTACAAAACTGATAGAAAGAGTAAATATATAGAAAACATACCGTTTATTGCAAGGGAAATGCTCTTGATGTTGAAATCATTCTTGTCTTGATATTCAAATATCTTCCCTGTAAACGACTCATCTATCCCAAGCTCCTCTTTTGTAATAGATTGAAGAACCAGTATTATCAATCTTGACATGTCAGGAGGCAGTCCATATATTACTTTCTTGGCATATTTCCGAAAGTGGTCACTGGTTTCATTCGTGAAAACAAACAAACCCAGACCAAGAATACGACACGAATCAACTAAATGATTTAGGGCATGTACACCAAACCTGTCCATAGTCGTTATATCCATCATTATTGGAAAACATCCAAAGGACTTAAGTCCGACCTCTATTTCACGTGCAAGGGCTTTATCGGCTGCACAATGAAAAATGAGCAGTGCTTTGCTTTCTTCTGAAAAGATATACAATTTTCATTACCAAATTCTAAATTACTCGACCATACAGTTAAAATATTATTTATGGGACATATTTCAGTAAAGGAGAGCCCTTCCAAAGATAATGCTACATTGTAAATGATATAAAATTATTAAAAGATTCACGAAATTCTCATATGTAACCAAACAATTTATGCACCCTGAACCCAACATTTTGTAATCATTCATCTACATGCTTTAAAGTAACCTGTCCTTGGTTGAATGCACCAACATATTATGGCTATATGAAAATATAAATGGACAATCAGGTTTCCTCAGGGCATCTTACAAAGTACCACGTCTTTTTAATAAGACGTATTTTTATCGTCCTATGGTATTTTTTGAGAACTATACTTTGATAAATCTTTCATCGAAAATAAATTATCAATAAAAAATTCAATTAGAAAACAAACATGTGCTTTAAAATTCCAAGTACTATCTAACGGCATAAATACAAAGCTTATCCTAGGAATTATGGTATGAGCACAACAACCTTTGTCGACCAACGCTACCCTTGGTGCTACACTTGACATAAAAAAAGTTTCAGACCATTTCTTTTAAATGAAAGGTCCACAACTCTTTAATTTAGCTTTTTCGGGACTTTTTATCGGGCAATCTTGGTCAGAACAAGTCAACGAAAACAACTTACCATTCTCGACATCTTTAAAGCGTTGTTCATCTATAAAATTAATGGCTTCCATGACGTCCGTGCGTTTGACCTGCATTTGTTCAGTCTCCAACTGCAAAATAAAAGTGATATATTTATTTTGGCATTACTAAGATAAACGTTTAGTTGTAAATAAATGAAATTAATATGCACACAGAACTATGTTCATTATCTGATCGCAGAACAACAGCACACAATTTAAAGACACATATACAGTGTGTATACCACGTGATACATTACGTTATATATGCTTCATTAGAAGGCAATATCTTGCTTAAAATAAAGAATTAAATCAAAGATAACTTTTCTTTTACTACACCATTTTAAACGAACCAAAGTGCAGTCTATGCCGCTTAAAGAACCGCGCCTTTTATTTATTCCGGTATTTTATTACCGGAATTTCATAAGGTTATTAGTTTCATCAAACACTTCGACAAACCTGTTTCCAAAGTATTCAATGGTGATGACCAAAAAAGTCACGTGACCACAAATGCAAACGCAAGTAGTTTTCTGGCTCGACTGATTGTCAATCCAGGTAACTTTCTTATCGATAGTTTTGTAAAACGCGAAAGTTCGTTAAAGTGACATAGCGCAAAAAAGAATGCATTGATTTATCCTTCGATCGGTGTATTGGTCACAATTCATGGTTGCGTAGTTTCCAAGAACACTTCGATAAAAATAGTGTCCAGGAATGCAAACGCACGTAGGTAGTGTTAAAATGTCAAAGCTTTAGACAAAAACCCACGTTCAAATGTATTTATTGTAATTGCTCAAAAATGGTTTTAATTGTTTTATGAATATTTTGTGCGATATAATTTGTCCAAAAATGCATTTTTTGAAAAAATAAATAAATTTGGCAAACGCTTGTTGGCATTTTCATGAGGCAAACGTACGTAGTCTACCTAAAATGGCAAACGCACGTAGGCATCTTATAATAAGATCCTGGGCAGAAACAAGTACTGTGTTCTTTTTAAGAGGCCATGAGAACGTACACCTGATGGTGATCGAATCCACAATCTCGGTGAAAGGGGGACCCCTATACCACTAGACAACTCTCACCCCCTTACCTTGTTCAATTGAGCTACGGTAGCATGTGCAGAGGCATTCACAGCTAGGTGTTGTGGTGCAGTGAATAAAGCTCGCATGTTCTCAAAGCATTGTTTAATCTCAACGTCAGAGACTTCAAATTTTGATGCGTTGCGTACTTTCCGTCCAATATCGCGAACAAGTGAACTTCCTAGTGGGTCTTGGTCGTTTTTCAACGTTTCCACTGTCTGTTCTTCGAATGTTGCAAGTCCACTTTTGGTAATAATCAATCCAACTGCTAGTTTCACCCAATTGCGATTTTTTTGCCGTTCAAACCAGTAAACAGGAGAAGCCATTTTAAAGAATATTCACCGACAGCGCAACTTTATTTAACTAATATCCTAAATAAACAACATAAACCATTCAAAAATACAATCTGCTTTGCACTCGTTGCACAGAAACAATAAATTTCAATTAAATGACACTTCAGGTAGTTTTACTGATATAGCATGTCTTTTGATGATATCTATGAACTTGCATAAGATACGTGTATACATTTAATGTCATGCATTTCGCATTTTCAAATACAGAATATGACGTCACAAACATGACGTCAATACGAGAGAACATTATTGAAATGACACGTATCAGTAAAATGTTTCGGTATTCTTACTAGCTTATAATTTTAGATTCTACCCTTAACACTGAAACTTTATCGAACATAGATAAAAAAGGTTTGATGATTTGTTTGTATTTTTAATAAGCGGCCGTTTTTAAACGAAACTATGAATGCAGTTAAAATAAGTAATCAGTCAAAATCATGTCACTGTTATTACAAACTCACCCGAGGTAGCACGCCTGTGATGGCATTGGCAAAAAGTGTCGAATGTAAACCTAATGCAATAACAGTGTGTGTATACCACGTGATACATTACGTCATATAAGCTACGTCGGAAGGCAACAATTTGCTTAAAATGAAGACTTATATTAAAGATAACATTTCTTTTACAACACCATTTACAATAAAACAAGGCAGTCTGTGCCGCTTAAAGAGCCTCGTTTTTGTTTATTACTGAAATTTGATGAAGTCATTAGTTTCATCAAACACTTCGACAAACCTGTTTCCAAACTCATGTTTTGACATTGCTCCGTCAGACGGCCGTATTGTGAAAAGGTTTGTCGAGGTGTTTAAAGAAACTAAACTCTCAATCAAACTTTGGTAAAGACCGAAGGCTCCGTAAGTTGCGTAGACTTCACTTTGTTTCAATTTAATGGAGAAGAAATAGTAAAGTTATCTTTGTTTAAAGTATTTTTCAAATCAAAATATTGCCTTCTGACGAAGCATTTATGACGCAATTTATCACGTGGTATACACACACTGAATAAACTACTGTTTTTTGTCGACGGGAGTCACATCAACAAGTGGAAGTTAAACTGTCCGGTACAAATGCACGCACTGACAGCAGACTAAAACAAATAGATCGTTACTTGTAATTCAACAGACCTCCTTAAACCTCCATACAAACAAAAACATTAATGGCATTCGAGTTTGTTTTAAAACGAGTATTTCCATTCTATAAAGAGATATGAGCCCCACTGACACATGACTAGGGCGTAGAAAATGAAGGTGTAATGCACCAGTCAATTGTAACCACGGCCCCCCAGGTCCGGGGAATAGCGGGGACTTTGACTTTCGGTCCAGCCAACCCCGGCTAAAATCCCCGCCCTGCGGGGACGAACTGATGGTAAAATCCCCGCCAAATGCCCCCGCACCCCAGGGACCCTAGGTAAGGCCAATTGCCCGTTATATTTAAAGCGACGACAAAACCACCGCATTCGCCCGGCACTGCGGGGCCACCTAAAAGGTAAAAACCCGGCCCATTTCCCCGGCTATCCCCGGTATACCCCGGACCTGGGGGGGGGGGCGTGGTTACAATTTACTGGTGCATAAATTTATGTTATTCTATTAATAGCAACATTATGGCCAAATTTCTCGAAAAATCGAAAGCTTCTTACAGGATCGAGCTTAGCTCAATATTTAATGGTGATATGAATTTGTGTAATGTTCTTATTTTAAAGAGTTCTGATACTTTTAAGAGAAGTTATTCTAAAAATGAAATGATACTACTATTTGTAAAATAAAAAATAAAAAAGCAGTTTTGCTCACCTTCCGAATTTTTGTACACTGCATCCGAAAACACGTGTAATTATAAGATTACAAAATAAAATGTGACTTCATTCTGTCAAATGTCTTGAGCTTGAGATAACGTATGGTTACTGAATATTTATAGATGACATGCTGGCATATCTATATATATAAAACAATGATTTCAAACAAGATAAAACCAGCAAATGAAAACACAATTATTTACAAAGTACACAAAAACAACAACATTTATACAATGACAAATTTTAAATGATCACCTGGACGATTTTATTCACATGTTCACAAATGATAAATCCGAAACACAAAACTCTTTTAAATGTGGTGTATGCACACCAAACATATTTCATACTTCCCTGAAGAGGTGCTTGAATGTTGTTATTGTTTAAATTGGAGATGACATGTTTCCAAGTATTCTTGATTGGCTAACTTAAAACGGGCGCTGTTATAAGTTTTTAAGAGGGTAATTACTAACACTTTAAAGCTGCACTCTCACAGATTGAACGTTTTGACAACTTTTTTATTTATTGACTTGGAACGAGCCAATTTTTGTGAAAATGCATCGATACCAGTTATATAAGACTAATGACAAAAAATAAGAACGCATATTTTTATATTTAATTTCAAAATTGATGTTTTATGCATTTTTCTTAAACCGTTAGTAACGGTTTAAGCCACAAAACATTGATTTTCGAACGGAAATATGAATATCTGCGATCTGATCTTTTGTCAGCAGTCTTTTATCACTGGTTTGCAGATATTTATGCAAAAATTTGCTCATTCCAAGACAAAAAATTAAATAGTTGTAAAAACGGTAAATCTGTGAGAGTGCAGCTTTAATGCTGCTGTAAAACCATGTACCTATTTTGTACAAAACATTTTTTGAAGTCTATTCTTAAAACTGTATTTGATTATTTGTTCTATATGTGTCATTGGTAAAGTATGTTTCAAAATGTACATTGTAAACAATTGTGTTTATTTCTATTTTTTGTCTTGTTTGAAGTTCTTGTTTATATTTTATATATGCTTCACTTTATATGTGGAAAAGAGAATGAGAACATCGAAAGGAAAAAAATAACAGTATATTTCATGAACACACTTCATATCTAACTTCAAAAACAACTCAGAAGGCCAATATCATTTCAAGTATTCCAGATTTAATACTGGTTTAAGCACTTGAGCAACCATCTGCACATGTCAAGCAACACAATAATATATTCAAACTGAATAAAACAGGATTTCTAAATCATATTAACACCATCCATGTTTATGACTTTTATTCATGTTATACACGTATTTCTACCAATCCATTAAGTATTAAACTTTCAGCACAAAATTTCAATATACATTCAAACTTAGAAAATTATATTGCCAGATACTAGTGCATTATTAAAGATGCACTATTACTCCCAAATAAGATTAAGCACAATTTATACAATTGTTTAAATATGCTAGATGAAAAGATGTCGAAAACAATGGTTCTTATGAGGGATTCGGAGTTAAATTTAAAGAAACGTGCAGAAAACACGGTTTTTCTGCCTTCTGATACGATATTTGATCACTGTTAATATTTTAGCACTCACCAATCATTTAATAATTTTGCGTTTTCAGCTATTAAATACACGGTTACAATCTTGTTATCAGTAATTAATATTTTCCATAAATGCATTATTTAGTAAGTAGTTAAAGATTTATGGCACGAAATTTATGTTTGTTATACATGTGTATGTACTAATTTTGAATAAGAGTGTCATCTTAAGCTGAATTCTGGATTTAAGTTCACAAACGAACGTTCTTCATATTTCAATCAAAAGGGAAAGGGGCGAAATGTTGACATGTGTTCTATAAAATATTCAATAATCATGCGTATATCTCAAGACGTTTGTCAGAATGCAGTCACATTGAATTGTGTGATGTAATGATTATGCACCAGTCGATTGTAACCACGGCCCCCAGGTCCGGGGGTATACCGGGGATAGCCGGGCAAATGGGCCGTGTTTTACCTTTCAGGTGGCCCCGCAGTGCCGGGTGAATGCGGTGGTTTTGTCTTCGCGCAATATATAGCGGGGAACGGGCCTTACCTAGGGTCCCTTGGGTGTGGGGGCATTTGGCGGGGATTTTACCATCAGTTCGTCCCCGCAGGGCGTGGATTTTTCCCGGGGTTGGCTGGACCAAAAGTCAAAGCTCCCGCTATTCCTCGGACCTGGGGGGACCGTGGTTACAATTGACTGGTGCATTACACGTTTTCTTTCAGATGCAGTGTTCAAGAGATCGGAAGTCAAACCGGGGATAGCGCGTAGACAAACAAGGGTAGTCTGGTTCCCTGCTTACTGAGAAGGCTAACTTAAAACGGGCGCTGTTATAAGAGGGTAATTACTAACACTTTAAAGCTGCACTCTCACAGATTGAACGTTTTGACAACTTTTTTTATTTATTGACTTGGAACTTAGGGAAAGGAACTCCAGACTAAAACAAGGGTTGCTAGTTTTTGTGTCTTTGGCTTTAACCCTTTGTCATTAAACGGGGTTTATGTTTATTAATTCGATTACTGGTCTTGTTTCTGTTGTTTTTCATATAAATATTGGAGTACTGATTCTCGAATTTGGGCGTTGTCAGTAAAAGGTTAATTATTGCCAATAACCAGCGCTGTAGTCGAAATAATTGTAAGTTGACGGATTTTTTCAAGATTTTTGATATTGCAAATCCTTCATAACACGTCTATTATTTTAGACTAACCAGCGGTGTATGGACACTATAAGTATCTATCATGTGTTTCCGGTACGGATAGAAAAATCCGACCCGAGGGCACGTGCGTAAGCCGGTAACGAGGCTTGCCGAGTTACCGGCCACGCAGTGTGCCCTCGGGTCGGACTTTTTTATCCGGACCGGAAAAACATGATTGATATTTTTTCTTGCATATCTAAATTTATCAATAAGGGGAAAAAGATGACGTTGAAAACGAACTTTTTGTACAATTACACCAAAAAGCGCGTGCGACGTTGTTAACTGACGTCATAGAGCGCAGTAATTTTGAATAACTAAAAATAGCGTTTACATACGATTATTTATTTTCAATTTCAATTTTAAGTCTTGCAAACATATATTTGATTGCGCTTTATTGAAATGGCATAATATATTTTTCATAAACCATACAATAAATAAAATAAGGAGTGGCGCGTTGTTGCGCGTGACTCATCTTACATGAGGTATGTAAGATGGGTTTTTCCAGCACTGGTCACATGACCGGAAACACACGTCCGGTATGCAAGAATAATAATATCTGTCATGTGTTACCGGCTACGCAGAGTGCCCGAGGGTCGAATTTTTCTATCCGGAACGGACACACATGATATATAATATTTTTTCTAGCATACCTTTAATTACATTTTTTGTGAAGAAAATATATAAGAAAGCGCGTTTTTGTACATTTCACTAAAAAGCGCGTGCGATGATGTTTACTGGCGTCATGACGCACAGTAATTTGTATTCACCGCATACGTCAATAAGTTCCTTCGATATCACGTCTTTTAAGGGTTATTTTGTTTTGATTTTAAGGAATATTTTTGTTAAGTTAATGTTAATCGAACTCATCTATTGAAATCTCATAACTATGGTTACATTTAGTGTTTAATAAAAGAAAATGAAAGTATTACGTCACAGCGCGTGACTCATCTGGCATGGGGGGACGCCAGATGGAGTTTTCCAGCACGGCTGAGTTCACCGGAAATGCCTATCCGGTGTGCTAGAATACACATTACGTCATATGTCAAGTGTTATCAACAATCATATGATTATCAGGGGCGGATCCAGGATTGGAAGTTAGAGGGGGTGTAACTAAGGGGCGTTATTCTTTGACTTCCGCCCATCCCTTCGAACCGGAAATCAATCGGCTTCAAGTGTTGGCGTGGGGGTTTGGGGTATTCCCCCTAGAAAACTTCTAGTCCGAAATGGTGCATTTAGGGCGTATTTTATTACCTTTTTTCCCCAATATTGAAATAGAAAGTAACCTTGGACGATTTTGGAGGGGGGGGGGGGGGGCGCCGGGTTAGAAACACTCGCCCACTGGTAATACACGAATATGCGTTAAAGGTAAAATACGAGAGTTATCCAAGATTGTTTTATAGTATTTTTAGCATCAAGTGTTTACCTAACTCGACAAGTTTTGAAAACATGTCAAATGCCCCGTAACGGGTAATGTCGGACGAAATGCAATTATCATCAAACGTGTCATTATGATGAATAAATGGTAACATTGAAATTAACAAAATCCTTTAATTCATGTTCTACATGTCTATTAACAATACTCGAATTCCGTTTAACAGGCCATTCACTCCTTTAAAGAATTGCTAAACATACATAGTGTGCATCATTGCATTTTAAATGTGATCTTGACCTTTGAGATAAAAGCGCAAATATCATGTGCGACAAATCTTCGAATGGAGCTATACAATTATGAGAAGTTCCATAAACAGTTAAAACACAAAGGGTTAGACGCAACGTATATACATGTACAGTCTATATTATGCAGCATGACCTTAAAGTGTGAACTTGACCTTTGATATAAAATCGCTAATTTTATGCGCAACAGGCATTTTTACGGTACTCAACAAGTTTGTACGTTTAATTGATTTTTCATTTATAGTTGATTTTTTTAGCTTAGAATAACTTGCTATGAAATATATAACTTTGACCTACGAGCGTGACCTTGACCTTTACGAAAATCTCGATTTATATGCATGACAAACCACCAATGGTGCTCTACCAATCATTGAAATTTTAATAGTAGTTATTACAGTGACACTGTTGTTCCGGACGGACGGCTGGACGAACGGAAGGATGGAGGTACGGTGCGATTCTCAGATTCTCCTCCCACCGAGGACTTGATACTAGATCTGTTAAAAAGCAGATATTGTTCACCCTTAATAATTCTTCTGGTTTCATTGATAACTTTTTAAGGAAATGCTTCTTAAAATCACCGTCTATTGGTAAGATACAAACAAAACTTGAATATAGAAATCATGTGCAACATTACTTTGCCATTCCTTTATGAATTTAATTTTGCTTGGCTTCCTTAGTAACCTTTTTTCCTCAGTCCGTGTGCAGACTTGGTATGCATGCAGACTTTGTTGTTAATGAACTGATCATTATGCTATGTATGCAGACGTGGCTTTTAAAGATCTTTTTATTATGGTATCCATAAGACTCTTGGCTTACAGAGAACGGTCAATTATGGTATAAGTGAAGACTTGACTGATGGAAACTGTTTAATTTTGGTATCAATTCAGACTTAGCTTTTGAAGAACTGTTCAATATGATATGTTTGTAGACGGTCTTATGAAGAAGGCAGACATAGCGATTGACTAGCTGCTCCCAAATTGTGGCTTTTAAACGTTTAAATGTTATTCAGATAGTCAAAAGCTAAGTATGTATGCATGGTCCAAACGCCGAGGAAGCACATGTCGACTTGGCTTTCGACTTAACCTCATCCAAAGGACATGCATGCAGATTTGACGTTTGATTACCTTATCCAAAGCACATGCATGCAGACTTGACGTTTGATTACCTTATCCAAAGCACGTGCATGCAGTCTTGACGTTTGATTACCTTATCCAAAGCACGTGCATGCAGTCTTGACGTTTGAATACCTTATCCAAAGCACATGCATGTAGACTTGGCGTTGGTCTACCTTATCCAAAGCACATGCATGCAGACTTGATGTTTGAATACCTTATCCAAAGCACGTGCATGCAGACTAGACGTTTGAATACCTTATCCAAAGCACGTGCATGCAGACTGGACGTTTGATTACCTTATCCAAAGCACATGCATGCAGACTTGACGTTTGAATACTTTATCCAAAGCACGTGCATGCAGACTAGACGTTTGATTACCTTATCCAAAGCACATGCATGCAGACTAGACGTTTGAATACCTTATCCAAAGCACATGCATGCAGACTAGACGTTTGAATACCTTATCCAAAGGACATGAATGCAGTCTTGGTATTTGAATAACTGATGTTAGAATTATCTATGCACACAAAGTGTTTGACTACCTATGCATGTAAACTTGACTTTTGTCTACCAAATCATGTACAACATGTATAATTGTCGTTTAAATGACTGATCAATGAAGACATGGTTTTTTACTAAATATTCCCAAATGTACCGTCGTCTGGACTTGGCGTTTGATTTCCTGGTCCAAATTCATGTATTTTCTACTCTCCCGTGTTATTGCATTGATAAAATATCAATGGCGAGTATTTTACTGTGTGGTGTTAATTACTACGTGAGTATACATGAAGTTTCACGATCATATATCAAAAGCATTCTCATTTATAGTGCATAATGAGAGCAAAGCTTTTGCTTCGATGACTTAGTTTATGCTGGCCTCGAACTTTGGCCCAACCATTCAGAATGGTTGTCTGATAGTTAATGGAGGCAAAACTGACAGACAAACAGCTGCATGTCCAGGATTGTATTGATAATATTTGGGCTGTCAAAATATTTTGATGATACATTTTCAACTTTACATGTCAGGCCGAATCACAAAAGGGATGAAAAGATAATAAAAATACACATATAAGAATATTTTTTATATATAAGTACGTATAAATAAATGGAAAAAGTATAATTTCATTAACTATATTTAAACGACAGAAACAACAGATAATGTGATAAAACCGACAAATAAGAGGTGTGTACATGTATAGGTTTTTCCTCGAAATGTCATTCAAGCACTTCATATCTGTATAACATATTCATCACAAAGAATACATTGAATATAACAATTATATTCATTCTAAATAATTTTTTTTTTTTTTTTTATTTGGTTAGATATTTTAAAACGATCGGAATCATACTATACATTTATAATATATAATTTTCAATGATGGCAGCTCAGCTAAAATCCATGCATACAGCACCTTGTTAAAAGTGTATTATCATTACAAAAAACAAATGGCACACTGTAATGAATAACGTTTTTGGCGAGTTAAGTATGTCTAAAAGAAAACTAATTATGATTTAAAAAAACAAAAACATCAAATCATTTTTCAAACAATCACTTGTTGTAATACAGTAAGGTTACAGATTAATTTTAGTAGACATTCTTTAACCAAAATTAAAATATTAGTAAGGTTACAGATTAATTTTAGTAGACATTCTTTAACCAAAATTAAAATATTAGTAAGGTTACAGATTAATTTTAGCAGACATTCTTTAACCAAAATTAAAATATTAGTAAGGTTACAGATTAATTTTAGTAGACATTCTTTAACCAAAATTAAAATATTAGTAAGGTTACAGATTAATTTTAGTAGACATTCTTCAACCAAAATTAAGATATTAGATTCAGAAATCAAACGTACTGGCAGTTTTTAAACAAAAATGAGACATAATATTTAAGAAAAACAATGCCATATAATGCAAAGTAAAAAAGCACAACATCAAACGTACATACAAGGAGGTAGATGTTCACAAATGAAGGGACCCTCTCACTAACTTCAAAAAGCAACTTTAGGGAAAAGAGTTTCCTTGCCAAAATGCAATTGTTTATTGTTTAGTATTCACTCAAAGGTTCCATAAGCTTTCATTATAATGAAAATGGCTATATATGAGTATCAGGTTGTCCGGTTAGCACACTCGCTTTTCATCTTGGCCTTTGGGATGTCCAGTGAGCGCAGTGGTTCGCTTACTCGCTTCCCACCAAGGCCTCCCAGGTTTGGTTTCTGGCTTGAGAGTATGTATCATTATTGTAAGTTTGGTTTGTGGTCACCAAACCTGACAAGTACCTCAGGTTTTCCCCATAACACAACACCACACCTTGCGCAATATCGTGCCAAACAGAGTGACTTAGCAGAAGTTATCTGTCCATTGTTGTTAAATAAATTTACACCAAAACTGGTTCATTCCAAACTTTTTTTTTTAAAGTTGCCAAAATGTTCATCTGTGAGACAGTGACTTTAAATATTCATTAAGGCTATGATAATATCTTAAAATTTTAAAAAATAAATAAATAAAATATCAAACATTACAATCTGGCATAAACACCATTTCCTTTTAAAAGCAATGCATCTTTTAACAAAGATGCTTATCTAAATTAATCTCTCATTTATGTACTTGCTTCAAAATATTTTTGATAAAATTAATTACTATTTTCACTTTCAGAGGGCACACAACACTTAAACCTAATAATTATGTAAAGTTATAACAAATGATTGGAAAGCTGCCATGGCAAACCATTATAAATTTTACCTTTCTTGGCCTAGATTCAATAAAGAGCTTAGTGACCTTAAGTATCACTTCTTTCATCCATCTGTTATGTATTTGGTTCTCTTTCATACAATATATTAATTATTAGACTTTAAAAGTATTTTTTGTTCATATGGATATTTTGCTCGAAACTAAGGGAAACGGTCCCATTTGAATAAAACCATTTTTAATGTTTTCTTCACACATCAGGGCTTCTAAAATTTTGGAACCTAAATCGGTCCAGGCACGATCAAGCCACCCCCCCCCCACCCCCGCCCCCCACCTCCCAAAAAAAATACACAACAAAAAAAACACACACAAAAATACATTTTTTACCTGAATATTGTCGTGAAAAAAAATAGTTTGAATAATATGGAAGCAAGTTCTTTATGACCTCCTAATGAAGATCACTCAATTGAAGGCAAACATTTATATTACAGCAAAACTGTTTTCTCATCTATTATCTAATCAATCCATCTTTGGCAAACAGTCATTTTTTCAATCATTTTTGATACCAAATGACAGTGAATTCAATTTAATTCAATAAAGTGTTTTTTTAATCCCTTAAACAGATCGACACGATCATTTTCATTTATTTACATGTACTATCATTTCTCTTAGATCTTTCACTATCAAATCCCACTTTTTCTTATTTAAAACAATGGTTTCACCTAGCCTTTTGAGTAATAAAATCTAAAGAGAAAAACCCTCAAGTTCAGTCTGTTTCTGTGCCTGTTAAATGATGTTACATTTTCTTAATACAATGACATTTTCTAGCCCTTAAGTTAAAACAAAATCTAACATTAACTCCAAACAAGTCCAAACGCATCCAAGCCTTAAAACATCTTTCCACTTTTCCAAACAATTTTTTCTAGCCCTTATTTAGGCCTAAAAAAAATTACATTTGGTTCGGTTACCCGACCCTATCTACGGAATAGGCGCCGACCCTACCGTTTTTATAATCAGTTTGAAAAAAAAAATGAAATTTTTTTCTCTTTTTTTTTTTGGTTTTTAAATATGGCGTTCAAAACCTTAAATGCTTATACAGGAGATAACTTTAACACCATTCTCCAATGATGAAAATGACATTCTTATATAAAGCTAAATAAAGCCCCCCAAAAAATAAAAAAATAAAAGCTTACCTACCCTACCTATTTTTGAAAAGGATGTAACCCTAACCAAACAATTTATTTTTTTAGGCCTTATCACAAATCAAACAATAATTATAACTTCCATCAAGTTCAAACTCTTTCTGCACCTTCAGACGGCTTGCTTTCACCTTCTAAATCCTTGGTGATGGTTATTTTTTCAGATGCATCTCCTTTATTATCATAGAGAGGAAACTCGCAGCAGAAGAGGCACTTGAGGGGGCGGGGTAGGCAGCCGTAGCAGGCTGGAGGTAGGGGGATAAGCACACTGGTTCGGTTCTTGTACGCTACATAGGCTTCGTTTCTGAAATGTATGTAGGTTTTTGTTGATAATCAAAACAGTATTTCATTTAACAATTTAAAGCGAGCAAAAGAAGTTTGAATAACATGATACAAAAATATCCAAGTTGTTAGTGTTGAGTATGTATGCATCTGCAAATCTTAAAATATATATATATATATATATATCTTAAAGGGACTGTACACCAGAGTGTTGTATCCACTGTGCTACGAAGGCTTACCCTAAACGATTGGAATATTTAAGCTATATACCTAACATGGTCATAACATTGACTAGCCAATCACGCATAAGGAATGAATTCTACTAGGTAGACGTACCTAGTAATCTGTTTTAATGGAAAAATACGGAAAAACTGCAAAAAATTAATTAATTGTAATTTATGTGGTACTTCAGTTATTGAGTTTCAATGCATTGTACACATCGATACCAAGTCTATGTCAGTTTTCAACAATTTTCTCTCTTTTTTTTAGCTGTTTCATCATACAGAGTACAGCCCCTTTAAAATATGTATATATCTTATCTGCATATATTTTAATTTTGAGATAATTGTTTAAAGCGAAAGTACTTGAATGGCATGTAGCAAAAGTACTTGAGTATGTATGCATCAGCAAATCTTCAAATATGTATATTTTAAACTGCATATATATATATTTCAATTTTGAGATAATCATTTAAGCGAATGTACTCGAATGGCATGTTAAGCTATCAAAGATTTATATACATGCACCTCAATGCGCTCAGGTAGTTTATAGATTGAGAATAATATTAATTTCTGTCACACGCTTGTATCATTTTAGAGCCAAGCTTTAACACTACACTACAACACTTAAATTTCTACAACCTTGTCACTTGAAATATTTTCATACTTGAAAATGCTGACACTGCCTTTACAGTTTTTGAACACATTTGTGGAGAATTCTAATAATTAATATTTAAATACTGAAAAAAGTCACAATGGTTTGAACAACTTCCACTCCCTTAGTTACAGTGGTGGCTAATGCAATTTAGCACATGACACATTGCACCTTTTTTAAAGAATAGGAAGACTAAGTTCAGACTGTATATCTTGTTTTACATAACATTGGGCTAATTGTTCAGAACATTTCTAAAGTTATTGTTGTTAACGTGATCGTTGTTAACTTTCAAATCTTTGATACTGTGAAAGTTCCATGGACACTCAAGTGATCAGTAGTTCTTATCACAAATATTAAAACAAATGATTTAGCTATGCTTGTTCTATTGTGTTTATACAATGTACATCAGCACATAATAAAATAGTTCACCTTCAAAAGTTAACAATGATGTTATTAACAATCTTGTTAACTTTAACAATGATCAGAACAATTGACCTTTTGTTTTTTTTCTCCAACGAATTTTTATTTTGTGTAATGTTATAATTTTCACTCTGCGAATTAAGTGGAAATTTCCAATTTACTGCAGTGAATTTCTTAGTTACTGTAACTTACAGGAGATACATTGTGCTAAACATTTGAATAATTAAAAGACCAAATAATCACTTACGTATAATATCTCTCATCCGCTTTTTTCTCCAACAGCGGTATTCCACTCAGGAAAAGTAGAATGGCGGATATAAAAATAGGGGAGAGAACTGCAGCCCACTCTTCCTTGTAAAGTACACTTGTACTAATTATGAAGATGCCGATCCAGAGTAAGATTTCACCAAAGTAGTTCGGGTGACGAGAGATTTCCCACAGGCCTGAAATAGATAATCAAACATAAAATTGTAGAAAATATCTAATCTATTTAAAACTTTCATGATATGCTTTTCAGTGATTCAAACAGATTTATCAGTGAAATAAAAATAATATTTCACTGACTCAAAGAGTGAAAAAATTAATTTGATATATTTAAATGTTTTGAAAAATAAGCCTGTTCTGCTATTCAAAACAAACATCAGCACACACAGAACTGGGATACAATATTTACAATGTTTTTTTCCAATAAATTGCAGTAGAATTTCTTTCAATGTTTCTTTTAGACCTGACATAAACAAAAAAAAAATTCAATTCATTTAACCTTAATAACACCAAACTTAAATATTAAACTTATAGAACTGATGTTACTCATTCAAATACAAGACAATCATACACGGAAAAAAACATACATGTATAATAAAAAAAATACTTTCAATGTCACAGTTTATATTTCACCTCGTGAAAACCAAAGTTAATATTTTAGTCACGTGAAATATAACTTATGTTACTCACTCAGTGAGATATATCATGATCATACACTGAAAAACAAAACAATCCTTTATAATCAATATAATAGTAGCATAAAGTTTCTGTAGATTAAGAGGGCCGTTCTTAAATTATGTAGTCTTTCGAGTTTCCAGTAAATAACTTAGCTTGACAAGTCCGATTTTATACAATGGTTCCTATGTATATATCGGTTTGCAGTACAGCAAAGAATAAAATGATATTCGGATTTAATAGTGATATGTGAACATAATTTGCATTAACATTTGGGGTGATAATCTATCCCATTGCTGAACTGATTTCTCAAACAAAGGAGCCCGTGTAGTTAAATACCATACCTACATCATTAAAGTTGTCAATTTATTGAAGTCGTCCGTCACTATTGAGCTTGTATTACAATAAAAACACAGGGATAAGCCTAGTATTTAAACATTTAGTTCACAATGCAAGGGCCATTACTGCAATGAACTAGAGACATAAACGTATAAACATAGCATCCATAAATACAAACACCACAAATAGCTCTATCGATAAATGATTGAATGACCGCCTTGGGATGGCAAAGCTTCATTTTCCCTAACTGGGAGTTTTTCACATTGGGTTTACGTCTAAATCCCGCGTATGACAAGAGATCATCGCTGATAGGGCCAAATATCTTATACTATCATATTGTTATCAGTGGTTTATAAAAATATATTCAGATACTTTTGATGGTTCACTGTTTAAAAACAGTAAAATACAACTTTTTATATCAGTCAGCGTCTTACACATTTGGCACACAGCTTGAACAAACTGATTTTATACTATGAGAATCATTTTCACAGTGGAAAGATGTTATCGCAAGTTTTTGTAATTGAAAAGATTTTATCGTTTTTTTTGTAATTGAATAACAATTACTTTTTGAAAACGTTAGTCCACAAATTTAAATTTAAATAGATTTTTTAGTTTTGTAGAGATATCAGCTTTGTTTAATTTCGATGGACATCAACTACTTGGGGCATTTAAATTGATGTCCAACAGAAAAAGGACAATTATCCTATACATATATACATAGGCATTGTAATACTATCTTTCAAATGAAATATAATGATGTTCTTTCTTATACATTATACATTATAATACATTATAATAGTGTTCTACCTATAAATACACTAAATGATGTACTATGTTTCAGATAGAATTTATGGTGTTCTATCTTTCTGATACAGTATAATGGCGTTCAATCTTTCTGATACAGTATAATGGCGTTCAATCTTTCTGATACAGTATAATGGCGTTCAATCTTTCTGATACAGTATAATGGCGTTCAATCTTTCTGATACAGTATAATGGCGTTCAATCTTTCTGATACAATATAATGGCGTTCAATCTTTCTGATACAGTATAATGGTGTTCTATGTATATATACAATAAATGTTGTACTATCTTCAGCTAAAATATAATGGTGTTCCATCTTTTTGATACAGTATAATGGTGTTTAATCTTTTTAATACAGTATAATAGTTTTCTTCTTTTCAGATACACTATAATAATGTTAAATCTTTCAAAAACGATATAATGGTGTTCTATATTTCGGACATAATGATAATAATGGTGTAGTATTTTTTAGATACATTTCAATGGTTTCCTTTCTTTAAGGTATCCGACGGGAGGTCGAGCCTTGTAAAGAAGTAAATGAAGTTTTTGAACTAGTTAGTAAGTAGGAACCTTTCCTTACTTTACCGACTTACTCAATTAAAAATGTTCATTAACGGTAATAGGTAATCCTAAACGTACACATCCGAACAGAGTTTGAATTTCTTAGAATTAAATGCTAGAATGAGTACACAATATATATTTTCGTTCCAATATTCCATCCCTTTGGTTATAGAGTTCTTACATTGTTATGATTTGTTTAAATTAAATAAGAAATTCTATGATTGTTAATACTTAAGGTATGTTATATTCAATTGTGCCAAACAGTAACTTTCCCTATCATGCTTTTGTTTTATTTTATAGAAGCAAAGTCTGGACCCTTCATGTCAATGCTCCAAGACTTGTTCTCAAGAGCCTTGACTACGCATGTTGGAAACCAGTTCAAACACACAATCTACGCAATGATCAATTTTGAGCTAGTTGGAGTCGACAATATTATAAAGGATGAGGAAGCGAGTGCAAGAAGCATAGATGGCGGTTTTGAATATTCGTGAAAAGTATCTAGTAGATACACTCAAGCAGGTTTTAAGGAAATTGCCTCAGAGAGAAATGTCCGAGAGCCGTTCAGGTATTCTTCTTCAGTTGCTAAACCCGTGTTCATCTGGATCTACTTCGTTGATCAGAATAATAAATACTACTGGTTGTGCAAGGGGCTTAAAAGGATACCAGATCAAAGTGTGTTCGTTGATCGTGATGGCAAAGTAAATGATGCTAAATATGGAATTCTGTTCTCGCCGGCAAATTAAACTTATATTTCACAGTTCCGCATGATGCAGAAATTTCAAGTGGGCGAAATTGCTAAATTTATAACGAATGTGGACAAGACGTGTTTGTCAAATGCACGAAGAACAATTTTCTATGATCAAAGCTTTCATTTTCATAGCTTTTTCTACTACTGTCCGCATTTTTGAAGGTGTTTGTCTTGTCTCTCCGGATGAGTATGTTGAGTTTGCTAAAAGAAAGTTTGGGGAAAACACAATCAAAATTTAAGTACAATAATTCAAATTATAACGCAAAATCGACGCAAGAATCTGGAATTTTCGTAATTATAGCTTTTTGCAATGTGTGCTTTTAGTGTTCAGTTTGTGATTTTTTTATCTTTGGTTTGTCCACGAAGAAGGCATACAATTTTCCACAAAAACACAGCTAGTATCAAGTGACAGAGAGAGTTGATAATAAATGGAAAACACTATTAACTGTAATCTCTTACGAGACGACATAACTATCTACTAGTCGTCAGCGGAGATTTCACCAAATACAGAACTATATTACTATGTACGTGTTTGCCTGTGGGTTTGTATCCGAATAAGAGACACTTATCCTATGTACGTGTTTGCCAGTGGGTTTATATCCGAATAAGAGACACTTATCCTATGTACGTGTTTGCCTGTGGGTTTGTATCCGAATAAGAGACACTTATCCTATGTACGTGTTTGCCAGTGGGTTTATATCCGAATATTAGACTGTATTACTATGTACGTGTGTTGCTAGTGGGTCTGTACCCGACAACATAGTTTATTACTATATACGTGTTTGCCAGTGAGTTTGTACCCGCATAAGAGAGGTTATTACTATGTACGTGTTTGCCAGTGAGTTTGTACCGAATAAGAGACTATTACTATGGACGTGTTTGCCAGTGAGTTTGTGCCCGAATAAGAGACTATTACTATGTACGTGTTTGCCAGTGAGTTTGTGCCCGAATAAGAGACCTTATTACTATATACATGTTTGCCATTGAGTTTGTATCCGAATAAGAAACTATTACTATGTACGTGTTTGCCAGTGAGTTTGTGCCCGAATAAGAGACTATTACTATGTACATGTTTGCCAGTGAGTTTGTGCCCGAATAAGAGACCTTATTACTATATACATGTTTGCCATTGAGTTTGTATCCGAATAAGAGACTATTACTATGTACGTGTTTGCCAGTGAGTTTGTGCCCGAATAAGAGACAGTATTACTATATATGTGTGTTGCTAGTGTGTGTGTCATAAAACGAGACATTGTTACTATCTTTGTAACATAATAAATTAATTCTTTATAACTATATTTGCATTTGCAAAGGAACTTGTAACATAGTGCGAGACTTACCTTCTACGTTTTTACAGTGGATTTGTACCGCTCCATCATCTATTGTAATGTTTTTACCGCTTGTTTGCTTGCAGTTTTCCGCTACTTTAGAAACAGTCTAATAAACAGTCATAATATCACTACTCTGTTGTTTGTATATCTAACAAAAATACAAAGTACGATTGTCATATTGCCGTTTGCAAAAGGCAGTATATGACAATATTATACATCATCATGAAACTGAACATGGGTGGCGACAAAGGTAAAATGTGCTTTAAAGGAACAACTTTGTGTTGGATATTGAATCATGTTGATAATATTGAACATTTTATAAATCGGAGTGGTTCAACTGTTAAAGGACCAAATGAAATTAAATTATCAAATTTTACATTTTTACAAGCTTTAAGAAACGTGTTTTTCAAAATACATCCAGTCTTGTCAACTCAAAAACGATTTGTTTCAACTTGAATCAATCAGCTTAACAGACGTGAAATCTGAAATTCTAAGTATGAAATGTGTATTCCCTCAAGAGATTTGTAAGAACAATTTGAGATACGTTATTGACTTCATAGTCAGTTCTTCTGCTTAAGGAAATTTGGATCTGTTTGGCTGAAAGGTCATATCAGTATACGTACGTACACAATTGACCATTTGTACATTTAAATGCTTTCTTTTCTCTGCAACAATAATAAGTCGATTTAAAAGTCTAAAGCTCATTATATGCCGTTTGATTTGATATCAAATATGAGTGAACACAAGTATTGCTCCTTCTAAAATGGATAACCCCGCATTATTACCTTCATAGTTGTTAGGCTAAAGGCCGCAGGCCTGCAAACTTAAGTACATGTACCGCAAATCGAAATCAGGTATCGTTAGTTCTACGTATTGACAATATGGAAATTTCAACCGGGTGCCACGATGTGCTTCCCCGCCGTTACGTGCTGGCCACGCTATCGCCTCGTTGCTATTAGTGGAACCTTGAGGGGTATAGTGAGGTTCTCTGGTCAAGAAGACCAGTCAAGGGATTGATGTTGATACATGAGCAACCAAGGGAGAGGTCTAGCCTCATTATGCGCTCTGAGGACCAAAAAGGGGGACATCGTGAATTTAATACAGGCACACGAATGCCTGTACAACAACAATGAGTATATTTTAATTTTTACTTTACTTTTGATTTTTATTTATAAAATTATTATTTTATTGCTATTTATATTTGCAATTTGCAAAGTCAATAAGCTTTGCGTTTTCATGGTTTTTTACAAATATATTGAGTGACGTTTATAGGGCCATGGCAGCGGAACCAACTAAAACTATATAATTTTTTAATGTGTCCCTTTTTGTACCATTGTACAGTTTGAGGACAATAGGCATTATTTTTACATGTAGATGGTAAAGACTACTGAATGGCCCTCATTACCTAGTCGCTGAACCAGCAAACCATATTTGACCGCCTAACCATTTCCATAGGCCAAGTGGGGTTTGGCGCAAGGAAGACAGCGAGGTTAACAATTGGTGCCACTTTATATGTCACAGTGTGATTTTTCAGTACAGTATAGTTCCCTAGTGTACCACCGCCCCGGCCTCAACCAACGACACCGGAACCGGGACCCACATGAAGAAGATAAAGCAATTAAAGTCAGTTGGATCCCTGTACGTCAAGGAACTGCATGAGGTCATAAAGCGGACTGCAAATCCGGTGCAGGTGGCCACGCAGATGGCGGGTGGCTCTGACAGCTGTAGCAAGCATGGGTTTCTTCCTAAATACAGCAGATTCATGACAGTCTCTAGCAGAGGTGGGTTCAACCTTATTTATGCTGTTCTTTTGTTCTTAAAGTACAGTTCAGTACAGTACGATGCAGTGTATATATTCGCCAGTTCAGTACTTCTTTCAGAATTATCATAATTATTTCATGTTTTCCAACTGATTAAATTATAAATGTTCCAATACTTCTATATTATCAACAATAATCTTTTTACAGCTTTATGAATGAAAGGCCGGAAGTCAAGCCATACGGGAGATTTCCACGCAGCAGTGACAGGTCCTGCAACAGCAGATCCTACAGAATCAGGTGAATATTCACATCTGAAGATTGCCCAACTTCCAATAAGTTTATTATAGTTCACAAAGTGAATTTGCAATGAATAAAATTCTTCTGTCGAAATCGCTCTTTCGAAATTGACAAATTAGAAGTTAACTAAGAGACCTGTAGCTTATAATTTATTTGGTTTATTTTTAGTAATCTGTACATTGACGTTTTGAACACAGTACTTTGTACATACCAGTATATACATTACATTATGAATTTGTATGCAAATTAAAGGTATGCCATTGTGCGTCCTATATGTTTTGTAATTTAAGATTGCAGTGCAGAGCCAGGCTTAGGAGAAGTTAAGGACTCTTTGATCAGTACAGCATCCTCCAAGCGTGGCAGACGCATTACCAGGATCCCACCGCCAGCCGGAAGTATTTTGTGGACATGCTTCGCTTTATCCTCATCAGCGTCCTGGAGCAGCACCTCCATACCCAGCAACACGACTCGGTATACGTTTGTCGGCACAGGTCGCTCTGCCTCCGAATCCACTGCCATAAATCGCCATGCCACGCGGCTAACGCGGTCACAGTATGTTCCTCTTGTGACCTCCTCGTCTGTACATGAGTCATAAACTGTGGTGGACACACAACCCATATTTGCAGCGTCTATCATCAGCTCCAATTTGAATTGTTCAGAGTTTGCTGACCTTGAAAACATCACAGTTCACAAGTGTGGACTGTACCGCAGACTGTGTCAAAGATTGTGTTAGACTGTTTTTTTTTCTTATCGCATTGTTATTTTGTTACAAGTTAATGTGGTTTTATAAATGTTATTAGGTGTACTATTGTCCGTTTAAAAACCCTCCTTTGTACTTTGGTTGTTCCTCTTTCATTTGTTTTGTTGCATTCATTAATTATAAAGTTTCTGTGCCCCTAAAAGACAAAACCTAAATGTTTTCTTGTCCGTACATCTGTACGTCCAAGTGTTAGTGCCAAAAGGTTCTGTCGCACGCTGAGCAAACATTATTACACAAGGCCTTAATGTGTTGAAAATAGCTGTATTTGGACTTGCGTCGAACACTGAACAAAATGTTTATTACTAAGGAAACTTCAAAAAAATAGTGTTCACCATACAGTGTTGTGCACGTTGGCTTTTGCACCTCATTTAATCTGAGGACAGAGGAGTTTGGGAAACAACAAGTGACAAATGTTTACAATCTACGGTATATTTTTGCGTTTAATTTGTGAGCAATTTGCACAAATGCCGGGTCAGAGCACAGAGTCAGACCATGCGGACCTACAATGCTTTACTGTCTGTTTATTAGGAGACGTATTGCTATATAAAGAAGCGTTGCTAATTGGCCGCCCTGTATTTGTCATTGCCTCCAATCACTTGCTGCTTGTCGTCCAAGTTCGCACCCTGTTACCAGTTACCCTTGATGACCTTGTGGTTGTCACCCGCTTGTCAACCAGGCAATTTTGCGAGTATGCATTTTGGGCCGCTATGTTGTTTTACAAGCAAACGCAGGCGCGAAAAATGGACTCGACCGTTTTCGGTTTCTCTTAGAGTTTTGAGCAGGTAGCCAAAGCGATTGGCAAGTATGCCTATTGAATTATCCACCACTCTTCTAGCTTGCGACAATCGATAGTTGAATATTCTCTTTTCATTGTTTGTATGTCGCCTTGAAAGAGGTTTCATGAGCCCAGTTTTCATGCCGAATGCTTCGTCAGCAATTATGTTTTAGGGGCTGTCCCTGTCTTTATGAGTTAGAGGGCCTGGTTGTGGCTAAACGATGTAGTCACAGTCATTCAAGATAAGCGCATCTGAAAAGGAACCATGTCAACCGACATTGTCATTGTAGTCAGCTTCTAACAGAACCATAAGGGCGATAAGTGGTACCCCTTGTACTTAAAAAACATAGATTCACCCTTCTTCAGTTTTCGTAAGGCCACACTCTTCCCGCGTAGTGCACCGAAAGTATGTGGAAAATGCCATCTCGTGTTGAAAAATTCTGCTTCACCTCGCCACTCACCTAGTGATGTTGATGCATATTATTCTGCTACGACTCGCACTATTCTTTGCCAATGTAGGAAATGGTGATCTGGGCTACATTAGCGAGTGGTTTATGTATCCATCGTCAAGGTGACGGAACTTGAACGCATTTAGTTGATGATACTTGCTTAAATCCTCGCGACATCGGGACCAGCACCATAAATCTTTTACCCATTTCCCTCTATCTTTGAACATGTTCATAATACAAATTTTCGGATAATATACTTTTTAGAATTTATTATTTATTATGTTGTAGCCACGTTGTTCTACGTTTGCTGACGCTGTAGCCACGTTTTCGAACTCAGCATAACGTAGCGGTTAAAACGTGACACTATGACTGGGGCATAAGATGCAATGAAAAATTAATATTAGTGATACCACTTAAACGCCTCGTCGTGGACGGCGTATGGACAGGCTGTAGTTACCATACCACGTTTGACACGAACATAAATATTCGCTTTCCGTTCTTTATGTCGATGAATAAATCATATGACTAAATATTGTCGCCGACAAAACTTTCGCTAGGAACTCAACAGCAGACATCGTCCAAATGCATATCAAGTTTGTATAAATACGTAACTGTGAAAAAATGAATACAGAATATACTTCAAAACTCTAAGATTCCGTTTGGAATAAAATTTTGTTTCATAAAACAAACTCATTTCTCATTAAACTGTGATTTGCTTTAGGTATTGTATATATTTAAACCTGGCATTAGAAGTACTAATCTGTAGTGTATCCATGCAGGTTTGGCTCCTGGATAAATATTAGTAGTATTATCATACCGGCTTGGCTTAAAAGGAACAGATCGGAATGGTATCCGTGCTCGGCTTTTGAATAACTGACTGGTGTGGTATAATTGAAGGCTTGACTTTTGAATTGCTCATCAAAATGATATGAATTCAGACTTGGCCTTTGAATCACTTATCAGACTGATATAAGTACATGCATGGTTGGCTTTAAAATTAACAATCAGTACGGTATGCAGCAGGCCTTATATTTGAATTATCAATCGGTATGATAAACATACAGACTTGGCTTTTGAACTATCAATCAATATAGTATGCATGCATGTATGCTTTGTTTTTAAAGTGACACTCTTATTCAAAATCAATACATACACATTTATAACAAACATCAATTTTGACCAATAAACCTTTAACTACTTACTAATTAATGCATTTATGGAAAATATTAATAACTGATAACAAAATTGCAACCGTGTATTTGATAGCAGAAAGCGCAAACATATTAAATGATTGGTGAATGCTAAAAGATTTACTATAGTCTCATAAGGTAGAAATACCGTGTGTTATACTCATTTTTTCAATCTCGGTATACTTCATAAGAACCATTGTTTTCGACATTCATTCATCCTTTTTGGAATATTAAATCAATATTATTAATTGTGGTAAATCTTTTTGGGAGTAAGAGTGCATCTTTAAACTTTTATTCAGTATGTTATGCGTTTGTTTCCGACGATCTTGTTATAATTAAGGCAGTTTAAATGGGGGTAAATGTCAAGGATGACGAAGTATCCTATAGGTTACACTTAAAGGCCTAGTTAAAGCCTTCTAAAAGTGACCCCCCCCCCCAAAAAAAAAAAAAAAAAAATAAATAAATAAATAAATAAAAAGAAATATGTGTACAGTACACAACCTATGTTTATCGATCTTAAACTACTTGCATTGATCCCTCTTATCAGATCTGAGTATCCTGCTGTGCAGTTTGGGAGGTTTTATTATAGAAATGGACCCTAAATGGCCCTGTGCCAATAATCAAGTAAACATGAAATCGGCCCCTACTGTGATACCAGTGCAACTAGCAGAAGATGCACAGCAAGGGATTATTATGCCAAACATTCCTTAAACTATGCCTTTAAAGTTGAACTATTAAATGTTTGTAGAACGAAGCCTTTATACGAAGATTACTAATGTATTGCTACAGCATGTAGGTTTGGATTTTTTTTCTCATATATATTTTATATTTATAGTAGAGAGTTATTTTCTGTTGATTATAAATAGATAAATTGCCACACGCCGGTATAGACAATAACATAGCTAACATGGAAGAAAATTGCACGGACTTTGTTGTGTGTAAAATGTAGACTTACACAAATTGCAGCTTATTGTATTAACAATAAATTTAATTAATTTTCTCATTGAAATAGATAATGTATCAAGAGACCAACTGGCGGACTTTCTACTTGGTAAGCTATGTGTTTTATGGTACAACATTTCACGATAATGGTAATACAAGTCCTGATAGTATGAAACATTCAAACGAGTGAAGTAATGGAAAGCATTTTTATGGAATAACCAAACAACTTAGAAACAAAGTTCTTAATGAAGTCACATACATAAATGAAATATGAAAGACACAAGATCATACTAGTGGTAGTCTATGCTTTAACAGTAATTATCTGGTCAATGCAAGCGCCCTTTAGTGAAATTCAAATACATAACATGACCTAACTTTACTCACGCCACCAGTTAACGTTAGTATTCAGGAACATTGTTTTCGAATAAAACATGAGAATAAGCCCGAAGCAGAAAACGCATCCTATCTATGTTGACCACTAGGTGTTTGCCATTTCGACGATCATAATTTGTAACACTTTTATATGCACGAGCAGCTCGTCAATACAACGAGGCGATTTCGCTTAATCAAAAGTAATAGCGATTGACTAACAAACTTCCCTCATATAATGATCAAACATTCACTTTTGTAGAAATGGCCGCATTACGTCTTGACGATTTATTTATACTCGTTAAATAAGTACCGTTAATGTTGTTGTTTTTTGTACTGTGACATTTAATAATTGTTTCCGTATAAGAAATGTGTTTATTTTGCTGAGATATAAAACATTGTCTTCTTAGTTTTCTCAATAAAGTGAAATCTGTAACTTCTGACTTGTTTCGCTGGGGTAGCCTCCCTTAACTTCAATACACAAAAGTACGTAACATATTCATACGCGCAAGCCATTCCATGTATGAACATTTTACAGATAGCGGTAAATTTAAAGCACATTTTAGCCGAAAAATAGAAAGGTATGTACAGTGATGTATGTTAAAAAAGAAATATCACGATAGGATCTGCATCACGTCTTGTTCGGTGAGTAAACACGTATCAGTCTCGACCCGACGTGAAACAGGTCACCAGAAAAGAGTCCTATCATAATTGTCCCTATATTTTCACCGGAAGCAGTAGTCCATGTTTGAATTGTTCAGTTAGTGGTTTCCGTTTTCGCTTGGTTTCTGAAGATCTAGTCTGTATGGAATGAATGTATACTCGGTTTTTACATTGATGGGAAGCATTGTACATATACAATATCTTCAGAAAAGCTGAATATGGCATCAATGTGGCTTTTGAATGACTGATTGGTATCTTATACGTGTATGTAAAAAGGGCTTATGAAGAACTGTTCATTATGGTGGCATCCATCCAAATTGACTTTTGAATAATTGATCAATACGGTTGGTATGCAGAATTGGCTTATGAATTATTGAACGGCTAAGTATAGATGCAGACTTAGCTCTTGAAAAAAAATTCATTGAAGTATCGATGAGACCCAATTTTTGTTGAATTTATCAGTATGTAAGGCATGCAGACTTGGTTTTTGAATTACTGACCGATATGGTATGCATGCAGACCTGGGTTTTGAAGAAATGTTTATAATGGTATTCATGCAGACTTGACTTTTGAATAAGTGACTTTGGTAAGCATGCAGACTTGGATTTGGAATTATTGATAAGTACGGTATGCATGCATAATTGCCCTCTGACTTATTGGTCTGTATAGTATACATGCAGACTTGACTGTTAACTAATTGATCACTATCTTATGCATGTGGTAGAAAGGTCCTTCCCCTACGTCGTATTCATTATATTCAAACACAACTCCCTATACGAGTAAGTATGATAGAAGGGTTTAAGGTAGAGGGTAATGGGAGGATGCTGCACCCTGTTGTTTTTTTTCGGGGGGGGGGGGGGAGCAAAATGTTTAAGATATTAATTGCGTCTACTTAAAACTTGGAATGAGATTATGAATTCAAACAAACTTTGCATATTGGGTAGTTTAAAACATAGATATATATATCCACCAATTATGAAGAGCAAAACGAATTTACAATTGACAAACCTCTACGGTGATATTACTTAATATGTGCGTATAGTACATGTTTGAGCTGTTAAACATTTATATATGCAATGTAATCGGGTGAATTGCCACTACTACATATGCTTAAATAAGTCCCTCTTAGAGTAATACAAGCTTCGCGCATTGATTCTGTAGCAGATAGATGTGTGTTTTTTACATACAACACCCAAGTGCGTGTATTAATCAACAGTGGAAACTAAATTCTGACCATGAAAATGTTAGTCGTTCAGGTTATGCTGCTTGAGAAATTACACACAACGACTGAGAATTTACTTGGATTGTATGCACTGTGCTGCTTGTGGAGTTTTGTGCTGTTCTTCCTTGTTTCTTGTTTGTGATTTTATGTTCTATGTTATTGGCGTTTACCCAGTGCCATTAAACCGTTTTTATGTTTAAACTTTTTGCTACTGAGCTTGTTTCTGTAGCTTTTGCATAAATATTGTAAAAATATCGCCACCGTCTAGAGTAGTCCCAACAGATGTCTAGCATGTTATCCAATCCAGTTTTAGAAAAATACACCAAGACCATGTCGTCCGCCACTGTCGGAGAGTACATTTTCAGGTCATGTTTAAATACATTAGGATCAAGTTTCAACAAACACCAATCACTCAAAAAAAAACACAACGTCATAAGCTAACGTTTAGAAATATAATACATAAATGATATTGTGGGACAAATCCCCTTGTTACATTTTGAAATATTACACATAAATGATATTTTGGGACAAATCACCTAGCTACGTATAGAAATATTACACATAAATGATATTTTGGGACAAATCCCCTTGTTATATTTTGGAATATTACAAAAACATGATATTTTGGAACAAATTACCTAGCTACGTTTAAAAATATTACACATAAATGATATTTTGGTACAAATCCCCTTGTTACATTTTGGAATATTACAAATAAATGATATTTTGGGAAAAATCACCTAGCTCCGTTTAAAAATATTACACATAAATGAAAATGAGGGACAAATCCGGTTGCTATGTTTAGAAATATTATAAATATATGACAGTGAGGGACAAATCCGGTTGGTATGTTTAGAAATATTATAAATATATGATAGTGAGGGACAAATCCGGTTGCTATGTTTAGAAATATTATAAATATATGATAGTGAGGGACAAATCCGGTTGCTATGTTTAGTAATATTATAAATATATGGTAGTGAGGGACAAATCCGCTTGCTATGTTTAGAAATATTATTGAGGGACAAATCCGGTTGCTATGTTTAGAAATATTATAAATATATGATAGTGAGGGACAAATCCGCTTGCTACCGTTGAATACACAACACGTAGAAAGGATTATTTTATCATGTTAGATTACAAAGAGTGTTTTCAATTTCGTCATACCCATATGGCACAAGTGCTATCACATAATACAACTTATCTTTGTAATGTCAGTTTATACCGTTAGTATTTATGACGTAGTGAAAGAAAGTCACAAGAAACCAACTTTGTATAAAACTGTAATAACGAAAAATGATTTTCTTTGAAAATAGGGGTACATTTTAAAATAACGTGACTTTTTATTATATAAATTATCCTACTGAAATCGGTTAAATTATTTTTGAGGCATTTCGCCCAAAATTTCTTTAGCAAATATTCCTTATGTTTAACATCCTTTGATATCTAAAGAAAGCGTATTATCCGAGACGTTCAAATATGCGTACGCTTTAAAGGGAGTCATTCAAACTAACGCTCAGTTGTAAACAGTTATTTAAATATGTGATAAAAAATGAGCCATCTTGCTGAAAGGCGTGTGTAATGTTATTGAAAACTGAATGATTTGAGTCTTTGATTTACAAATATCTATTCAAAAGAGAAAATGACAGTTGTTGTTTGTCGTTTGCTCATAAAAGTAAGTAAAATAACATATGTTCAACACAGTTAAATTAGAAATCGTAGCCGACATAAAATCTGTGTACGAGTCCCTTATTTCTGTATCCAAATTTCTCCATGTTTGGTATAATGTATTTTGCCATCCGGTCCAACCAAGACATCGCAATCCGGTCTCCTTCCTAGCCCCGAGTATAACCAGTGGTATATATTGTTTTCATCGACGTAGTAGATCCAGATGTACATTGTTCCAATGACTGTAGTATCATATTGGATTGCCGTAAGGTCATCTGGAATAATTTTCCTAAATCCTGCTTGTGTGAATATAGTAGATACCCGTGGCGAATATTCGTAACCACCATCAATGCTGCCTCCGACTGCGCTTGCCCCTGCAATTGCATCCTTGATAACAGTGTCGACTCTAACGCGCTCGAAATCGCACTTTGCATATATGGTGTACAGGTATTTATTCGCAACATGTGTAGTCATGGACCATGGGAACAAGCCTTGGATCCATGAAAAAATGGTTTGAGACTTTTTTTCTATGAAAGAAAAAATGAATATTTAAATAAGAGATATCATACCGGAGATATCCAGGTAGTCTCTTAAAACAGTTAAAGTGACACTCTTATTCAAAATCTATACATACACATGTATAACAAACATAAATTATGAGTGATAAAACTTTTAACTACTTACTAAATAATGCATTTATGGAAAATATTAACTACTGATCACAAGAGTGTAACCGTGTATTTAAAAGCTGAAAACGCAAAATATTAAATGATTGGTGAATGCTAAAATATTAACTGTGATCTACTTTAGTCTTATAATGAAGAAATACCGTGTTTTATGCTCATTTCTTTCAAATTAAACTCGGTATCCTTCGTAAGAACCATTGTTTTCGACATTTATTCATCATTTTTGGAGTATTACAACAATATTATTAATTGTCGTGAATCTTATTTGGAAGTAAGAGTGCATCTTTAAGAGATATCGTAGCTGAGATATCAAGGCAAGATGTCTATTTAACATAGTTAAAAATAATGTTTATTTGCTTTTACATGTCATTGTATTTGTCATTTAGTTTAAATGTTCAGTTTAATAATAAACAGCACAAACACACACAGATATCTGCTTTGACAAAGAAATGCAACAGTTGAAATATCTACATTTTCAGTTGCATTAAAGTATATTTTGTGCTTTTATCAAGCATAATAAAAGAAGACGGGATGATTCACACACTGAGAAATATTAAGTCAAAAGCTAACAAGGGTTTAAATCAACAGTTTCAATTGTAATGATTTAAAGTTAATGTCAGTAGTGCAAACAACGTAATGAAAACTCGAACTGAAATCATTTAAATTTTGATTTATGTTTAGAGAATACAAAATGCAAGCAGTATTTAATCACACTGAACGATTTTTATGCGTACGGGCCACTTACACAAGCAAACAATAGAAAAATGATAATGTCAAAGTATATTAAAACCTATTCAGAATGAGCCGATAACATTAAATTTTTTACATCAGTTTAAGATTGTATTAATGTAGTGCAACAAATACCATAACATGCTTTGTAATACATTGATATGTTTAAATGGCAGACAAAATCTGAAAAGTTTGATTATATTAATAACGGCAAATAGAATTTTATCAATTCATCTGCAGCCTTAGTACCAGAATTTTATGATTTTCTCCCAATTTGATAAATGCAGATTACGTTAATGAATAAAAAAGCAATGAATTTCTTGAAATCTAAACCCAATCTTGACAAGACCTACTTTTTCACAGCATAATGTATGCATAAACAAGTTAAAACATGTATATCTTCCATTATATTAGCTATTTTGGCCTTATTTTGTATTTTTCCCAAAGTCTTTTTTCCCGATTTGCATGGCACAGGCGGTAAAAATAATTCCAAAAAAATCACTGACTAAAAGCAAACATATGGAAAAGTAGTACCCTTAAGTGCGGAGGAAATGTTCTGGATGTTGACATCATTTTTGCCTTGATATTCAAATATCTTCCCGGGAAACGCTCTATTAATTCCAAGCTCCTCTTTTGTAATATTTTGAAGAACCAGTGTTATTAAACCCCGGGGAAGTTGAACCATTGCATTGTTGGCATATTTCTGAAACTGGTTACTGGTTTCATTTGTAAAAATAAACAATCCGAATCTGAGTACACGACACGAATCAACAAAATGCTTTAGATCATGTACACCAAACCTGTCCATATTTGTTATATCCATAATTATTGGAACAAATCCAAAGGACTTAAGTCCGACCCCTATTTTATGTGCAAGGGTTTTATCGGCTGAGCAATGAAATATGAGTACTGCCGATACGTCACCTGTAAAGATATAACAAGAGTTTTATCGGCTGCACGATGAAAATTGAGTACTGCCGATACGTCAACTGTAAAGATATTACAAGGGGTTTATCGGCTCCACAATGAAACATAAGTACTGCCGATACGTCATCTGTAAAGATATTACAAGGGTTTTATCGGCTGAGCAATGAAATATGAGTACTGCAGATACGTCATCTGTAAAGATATTAGAAGGGTTTTATCTGCTGCACAATGGAACATAAGTACTGTCGATACGTCACCTGTAAAGATATTACAAAGGTTTTATCGGCTGCACAATGAAACATGAGTACAGTCGAAATGTCACCTATAAATATATTACAAGGGTTTTATCGGCTGCACAATGAAAAATGAGTACTGCCAATACGTCACCTGTAAATATATTACAAGGGTTTTATCGGCTGCACAATGAAAAATGAGTACTGCCGATACGTCACCTGTAAAGATATTACAAGGGTTTTATCGGCTGCACAATGAAAAATGAGTACTGCCGATACGTCACCTGTAAAGATATTACAAGGGTTTTATCGGCTGCACAATGGAACATGAGAACTGCCGATACGTCACCTGTAAATATATTACAAGGGTTTTATCGACTGCACAATGGAACATAAGTACTGCCGATACGTCACCTGTAAAGATATTACAAAGGTTTTATCGGCTGCACAATGAAACATGAGTACAGGCGAAATGTCACCTATAAATATATTACAAGGGTTTTATCGGCTGCACAATGAAAAATGAGTACTGCCGATACGTCACCTGTAAATATATTACAAGGGTTTTATCGGCTGCACAGTGAAACATGAGTACTGCCGATACGTCACCTGTAAATATATTACAAGGGTTTTATCGGCTGCACAATGAAAAATGAGTACTGCCGATACGTCACCTGTAAATATATTACAAGGGTTTTATCGGCTGCACAGTGAAACATGAGTACTGTCTATACGTCACCTGTAAATATATTACAAGGGTTTTATCGGCTGCACAATGAAACATGAGTACTGCCGATACGTCACCTGTAAATATATTACAAGGGTTTTATCGGCTGCACAATGAAAAATGAGTACTGCCGATACGTCACCTGTAAATATATTACAAGGGTTTTATCGGCTGCACAATGAAACATGAGTACTGTCTATACGTCACCTGTAAATATATTACAAGGGTTTTATCGGC
Organism: Mya arenaria; assembly: GCF_026914265.1. Classification (NCBI taxonomy): domain Eukaryota; kingdom Metazoa; phylum Mollusca; class Bivalvia; order Myida; family Myidae; genus Mya; species Mya arenaria. The sequence goes on from NC_069131.1 coordinate 55,529,279, forward strand.
TGCACAGTGGAACATGAGAACTGCCGATACGTCACCTGTAAATATATTACAAGGGTTTTATCGGCTGCACAATGAAAAATGAGTACTGCCGATACGTCACCTGTAAATATATTACAAGGGTTTTATCGGCTGCACAATGAAACATGAGTACTGTCTATACGTCACCTGTAAATATATTACAAGGGTTTTATCGGCTGCACAATGAAACATGAGTACTGCCGATACGTCACCTGTAAATATATTACAAGGGTTTTATCGGCTGCACAATGAAACATGAGTACTGCCGATACGTCACCTGTAAATACTGCACAATGAAACATGAGTACTGCCGATACGTCACCTGTAAATATATTACAAGGGTTTAATCGGCTGCACAATGAAACATAAGTACTGCCGATACGTCACCTGTAAATATATTACAAGGGTTTTATCGGCTGCACAATGAAACATGAGTACTGCCGATACGTCACCTGTAAATATATTACAAGGGTTTTATCGGCTGCACAATGGAACATGAGTACTGCCAATACGTCACCTGTAAATATATTACAAGAGTTTTATCGGCTGCACAATGGAACGTGAGTACTGCCGATACGTCACCTGTAAATATATTACAAGGGTTTTATCGGCTGCACCATGGAACATAAGTACTGCCGATACGTCACCTGTAAATATATGACAAGGGTTGTATCGGCTGCACAATGAAACATAAGTACTGCCGATACGTCATCTGTAAATATATTACAAGGGTTTTATCGGCTGCACAATTGAACATAAGTACTGCCGATTCCTCACCTTAAATATATTACAAGGGTTTTATCGGCTGCACAATGGAACATGAGTACTGCCGATACGTCACCTGTAAATATATTACAAGGGTTTAATCGGCTGCACAAGGGCACATGAGTACTGCCGATACGTCACCTATAAATATATTACAAGGGTTTTATCGGCTGCACAATGGAACATAAGTACTGACGATACGTCACCTGTAAATATATTACAAGGGTTTTATCGGCTGCACAATGGAACATAAGTACTGCCGATACGTCACCTGTAAATATATTACACTTTCTATTTTGTACTAGAGCTATATTATAAATAACAATACCATTCGGCTAGAAAATTTAATATGAAACATAATTTAGGATAAAAGTAATGTTATGTCATAAATAAAATACAAAATAACAATAAAAGTACGAAATTCCTTTAGTTTAGTTTAAACTTATGCACCAGTCAATTGTAACCACGGCCCCCAGGTCCGGGGGTATACCGGGGATAGCCGGGGAAATGGGCATTTTAGCTTTTCCCTGTTGTTTTCATTGTAGTATCAGATTGTATCGATGTGAATATAGCAATTACTACTATAATATATATTGTACAATATATTCGTTTGTTCAAGTGTAACCTTGAACAAAAACTGAACATTTTTTGCAGATCAAAAACATCACTAACGGCAACTTGATTATATCAACCCTACCGAATACAGGTACAAAACTGATAGAAAGAGTAAATATGTAGAAAACATACCGGTTATTGCAAGGGAAATGCTCTTGATGTTGAAATCATTGTTGTCTTGATATTCAAATATCTTCCCTGTAAACGACTCATCTATCCCAAGCTCCTCTTTTGTAATAGATTGAAGAACCAGTATTATCAAACTTGACATGTCAGGAGGCAGTCCATATATTACTTTCTTGGCATAATTCCGAAAGTGGTCACTGGTTTCATTCGTGAAAATAAACAAACCCAGACCAAGAATACGACACGAATCAACTAAATGCTGTAGGGCATGTACACCAAACCTGTCCATAGTCGTTATATCCATCATTATTGGAAAACATCCAAAGGACTTAAGTCCGACCTCTATTTCACGTGCAAGGGCTTTATCGGCTGCACAATGAAATATGAGCAGTGCTTTGCTTTCTCCTGAAAAGATATACAATTTTCATTACCAAATTCTAAATTACTCGACCATACAGTTAAAATTTATTTTATGGGACATATTTCAGTAAAGGAGAGCCCTTCCAAAGATAATGCTACATTGTAAATGATATAAAAGTATTAAAAGATTCACGAAATTCTCATATGTAACCAAACAATGTATGCACCCTGAACCCAACATTTGTAATCATTCATCTACATGCTTTAAAGTAACCTGTCCTTGGTTGAATGCACCAACATATTATGGCTATATGAAAATATAAATGGTCAATCAGGTTTCCTCAGGGCATCTTACAAAGTACCACGTCTTTTTAATAAGACGTATTTTTATCGTCCTATGGGAATTTTTGAGAACTATACTTTGATTAATCTTTCATCGAAAATAAATTATCAATAAAAAATTCAATTAGAAAACAAACATGTGCTTTAAAATTCCAAGTACTATCTAACGGCATAAATGCAACGCTTATCCTAGGAATTATGGTATGGGGACAACAACCTTTGCCGACCAACACTACCCTTGGTGCTACATTTGACATAAAAAAAGTTTCAGACAATTTCTTTTAAATGAAAGGTCCACAACTCTTTAATTTAGCTTTTTCGGGACATTTTATCGGGCAATCTTGGTCAGAACAAGTCAACGAAAACAACTTACCATTCTCGACATCTTTAAAGCGTTGTTCATCTATAAAATTAATGGCTTCCATGACGTCCGTGCGTTTGACCTGCATTTGTTCAGTCTCCAACTGCAAAATAAAAGTAATATATTTATTTTGGCATTACTAAGATAAACGTTTAGTTGTAAATAAATGAAATTAATATGCACACAGAACTATGTTCATTATCTGATCGCAGAACAACAGCACACAATTTGAAGACACATATACAGTGTGTATACCACGTGATACATTACGTCATATATCTTCATTAGAAGGCAATATTTTGCTTAAAATAAAGAATTAAATCAAAGATAACTTTTCTTTTACTACACCATTTTAAACGAAACAAAGGGCAGTCTATGCCGCTTAAAGAACCGCGCCTTCGTTTTATTACCGGAATTTCATAAGGTTATTAGTTTCATCAAACACTTCGACAAACCTGTTTCCAAAGTAATCACCGGTGATGACCAAAAAAGTCACGTGACCACAAATGCAAACGCAAGTAGTTTTCTGGCTCGACTGATCGTCAATCCAGGTAACTTTCTTATCGATATTTTTGTTATACGCGAAAGTTCGTTAAAGTGACATAGCGCAAAAAAGAATGCATTGATTTATCTTTCGATCGTTGTATTGGTCACAATTCATGCTTACATAGTTTCCAAGAACACTTCGATACAAATAGTGTCCAGGAATGCAAACGCACGTAGCTAATGTTAAAATGTCATAGCGTTAGACAAAAACCCACGTTCAAATGTATTTATTTTTATTGCTCAATAATGGTTTTTATTTGTTTTATGAATATTTTGTGCGATGTAATTTGTACAAAAATGCAGTTGTTTTTTTTATTTGGCAAACGCTAGTTGGCATTTTCATGAGGCAAACGTACGTAGTCTACCTAAAATGGCAAACGCACGTAGGCATCTTATAATAAGATCCTGGGCAGAAACAAGTACTGTGTCCTTTTTAAGAGGCCATGAGAACGTACACCTGATGGTGATCGAATCCACAACCTCGGTGAAAGGGGGACCTATATACCACTAGACAACTCTCACCCCCTTACCTTGTTCAATTGAGCTACGGTAGCATGTGCAGTGGCATTCACAGCTAGGTGTTGTGGTGCAGTGAATAAAGCTCGCATGTTCTCAAAGCATTGTTTAATCTCAACGTCAGAGACTTCAAATTTTGATGCGTTGCGTACTTTCCGTCCAATATCGCGAACAAGTGAACTTCCTAGTGGGTCTTGGTCGTTTTTCAACGTTTCCACTGTCTGTTCTTCGAATGTTGCAAGTCCACTTTTGGTAATAATCAATCCAACTGCTAGTTTCACCCAATTACGATTTTCTTTCCGTTCAAACCAGTAAACAGGAGTTGACGCCATTTTAGTGAATATTTATCGCCAGCGCAACTTTATTTCACTAATATCCTAAATAAACAACATAAACCATTCAAAAATACAATCTGCTTTGCACTCGTTGCACAGAAACAATAATTTTCAATTAAATGACACTTCAGGTAGTTTTACTGATATAGCATGTCTTTTGATGATATCTATGAACTTGCATAAGATACGTGTATACATTTAATGCCATGCATTTCGCATTTTTCAAATACAAAATATGACGTCACAAACATGACGTCAATACGAGAGAACATTATTGAAATGTCACGTATCAGTAAAATGTTTCGGTATTCTTACTAGCTTATAATTTTAGATTCTACCCTTAACACTGAAACTTTATCGAACATAGATCAAAAAAGGTTTGATGGTTTGTTTGTATTTTTAATAAGCGGCCGTTTTCATAAGATTACAAAAAAGTGTCGAATGTAAACCTAATTCAATAACAGTGTGTGTATACCACGTGATACATTACGTCATATAAGCTACGTCGGAAGGCAACAATTTGCTTAAAATGAAGACTTATATCAAAGATAACATTTCTTTTACAACACCATTTTAAATAAAACAAAGGGCAGTCTGTGCCGCTTAAAGAGCCTCGTTTTTGTTTATTACTGAAATTTGATGAAGTCATTAGTTTCATCAAACACTTCGACAAACCTGTTTCCAAAATCATGTTTTGACAGTGCTCCGTCAGACGGCCGTATTGTGAAAAGGTTTGTCGAGGTGTTTAAAGAAACTAAACTCTCAATCAAACTTTGGTAAAGACCGAAGGCAGAGCTCCGTAAGTTGCGTAGACTTCACTTTGTTTCAATTAAATGGAGAAGAAATAGTAAAGTTATCTTTGTTTAAAGTATTTTTCAAATAAAAATATTGCCTTCCGACGAAGCATTTATGACGCAATTTATCACGTGGTATACACACACTGAATAAACTACTGTTTTTTTTGTCGACGGGAGTCACATTATCAAGTGGAAGTTAAACTGTCCGGTACAAATGCACGCACTGACAGCAGACTAAAACAAATAGATCGTTACTTGTAATTCAACAGACCTCATTTAACCTCCATACAAACACAAACATTAATGGTCTTCGTGTTTTTTTAAAGCTGCACTCTCACAGATATACCGTTTTTACAACATTTTTTTTATTTTTTATCTTGGAAGAAGCAAATTTTTGCGTAAATATCTGCAAACCAATTATATAAGATTGCTGACAAAAAATCAGATCGAAGATTTTCATATTTTCGTTCGAAAATGTAAGTTTTATTGCTTAAATCGTTACTAACGGTTTAAGAAAAATGCATAAAACATCAATTTTTGAACGTAAATACAAAACATACTGATCTGATTTTCTGTCAGCAGTCTTATATAACTGGTTTCCATGGATTTTAGCTCGTTCCAAGACAAAAAATAAAAAAGTAGTCAAAAGGTTTAATCTGTGAGAGTGCAGCTTTAAAACGGGTATCACCATTTTATATAGAGGTATGAGCCCCACTGACACATGACTAGGGCGTATACAATGAAGCTGTAAATTTATGTTATTCAAATAATACAATAGCATCATGGCCAAAATTTCTCGAAAAATCGAAAGCTTCTTACAGGATCGAGCTTAGCTCAATATTTAATGGTAATATAATTTGTGTATTAATGTTCTTATTTTAAAGAGTTTTGATACTTTTAAGAGAAGTTATTCTAAAAATAAAATGATACTGCTATTTGTAAAATAAAAAATAAAAAAACAGTTTTGCTCACCTTCCGAATTCTTGTTCACTGCATTTGAAAACACGTGTTATCATAAGATTACAAAATAAAATGTGACTTCATTCTGTCAAATGTCTTAAGCTTGAGATATACGCATGGTTATTAAATATGTTATAGAACACATGTCAGCATGTCATCCCTCCCCCTTTTGAAATAAGGAAGTATGTTTGTTACTTCTGATATAAAAAGAAGCATACATTGTATGTATAAAAAACAATGATTTCAAAGATTTCAAACAAGATAATACCAGCAAATGAAATCATAATTATTTACAACATACACAAAAAACAACAACATTTGTACAATGACAAATTTAAAATGATCACCTGGACGATTTTATTCACATGTTCACAAATAATAAATCCGAAACACAATACTCTTTTAAATGTGATGTATGCACACCAAACATATTTCATACTTCCCTGAAGAGGTGCTTGAATGTTGTTATTGTTTAAATTGGAGATGACATGTTTCCAAGTATTCTTGATTGGCTAACTTAAAACGGGCGCTGTTATAAGAGGGTAATTACTAACACTTTAAAGCTGCGCTCTCACAGATTGAACGTTTTGACAACTTTTTTATTGTTTGTCATGGAACGAGGCAATTTTTGCAAAAATCCATGGAAACCAGTCATATAAGACTGCTGACAAAAAAATTAGATCGCAGATTTTTATATTTAAGTTCAAAAAATGATGTTTTATGCATTTTTCTTAAACCGTTAGTAACGGTTTAAGCCATAAAACATTAATTTTCGAACGGAAATATGAAAATCTACGATCTGATTTTTCGTCAGCAATCTTATATCATCGGTTTGCTGATATTTACGCAAAAATTTGCACTTTCAAAGACAAACAAATAAAAGTTGTAAAAATGGTATATCTCATTATCTGTGAGAGTGCAGCTTTAATGCTGGTTTAAGCACTTGGGCAACCAACTGCACATGTCAAACAACACAATGATATATTCAAACTGAATAAAACAGGATTTCTAAATCATATTAACACCATCCATGTTTAATAACTTCTATTCATGTTATACACGTATTTCTACCAATCCATTAGTATTAGACTTTCAGCACAAAATTTCAATATACTTTCAAACTTAGAAAATTATATTGCCAGATACTAGTCCATTATTAAAGATGCACTATTACTCCCAAATAACCAGCGGTGTAGTCGAAATAATTGTAAGTTGACGGATTTTTTCAAGATTTTTGATATTGCAAATCCTTCGTTACACGTCTATTATTTTAGACTAACCAGCGGTGTAGGGACACTATAAGTATCTATCATGTGTTTCCGGTACGGATAGAAAAATCCGACCCGAGGGCACGTGCGTAAGCCGGTAACGAGGCTTGCCGAGTTACCGGCCACGCAGCGTGCCCTCGGGTCGGACTTTTTTATCCAGACCGGAAAAACATGATTGATATTTTTTTCTTGCATATCTAAATTTATCAATTTGTGGAAAAAGATGACGTTGAAAACGAACTTTTGTACAATTACACCAAAAAGCGCGTGCGACGTTGTTAACTGACGTCATAGAGCGCAGTAATTTTGAATAACTAAAAATAGCGTTTACATACGATTATTTATTTTCAATTTCAATTTTAAGTCTTGCAAACATATATTTGATTGCGCTTTTTTGAAATGGCATAATATATTTTTCATAAACCATACAATAAATGAAATAAGGAGTGGCGCGTTGTTGCGCGTGACTCATCTTACATGGGGTATGTAAGATGGGTTTTTCCAGCACTGGTCACATGACCGGAAACACACGTCCGGTATGCAAGAATAATAATATCTGTCATGTGTTACCGGCTACGCAGAGTGCCCGAGGGTCGAATCTTTCTATCCGGAACGGACACACATGATATATAATATTTTTTCTAGCATACCTTTAATTACATTTTTTGTGAAGAAAATATATAAGAAAGCGCGTTTTTGTACATTTCACTAAAAAGCGCGTGCGATGATGTTTACTGGCGTCATGACGCACAGTAATTTGTATTCACCGCATACGTCAATAAGTTCCTTCGATATAACGTCTTTTAAGGGTTATTTTGTTTTGATTTTAAGGAATATTTTTGTTAAGTTAATGTTAATCGAACTCATCTATTGAAATCTCATAACTATGGTTACATTTAGTGTTTAATAAAAGAAAATGAAAGTATTAAGTCACAGCGCGTGACTCATCTGGCATGGGGGGATGCCAGATGGAGTTTTCCAGCACGACTGAATTCACCGGAAATGCCTATCCGGTGTGCTAGAATACACATTACGTCATATGTCAAGTGTTATCAACAATCATATGATTATCAGGGGCGGATCCAGGATTGGAAGTTAGAGGGGGTGTAACTTAGGGGCGTTATTCTTTGACTTCCGCCCATCCCTTCGAACCGGAAATCAATCGGCTTCAAGTGTTGGCGTGGGGGTTTGGGGTATTCCCCCTAGAAAACTTCTAGTCCGAAATGGTGCATTTAGGGCGTATTTTATTACCTTTTTTCCCCAATATTGAAATAGAAAGTAACCTTGGACGATTTTGGAGGGGGGGCGCCGGGTTAGAAACACTCGCCCACTGGTAATACACGAATATGCGTTAAAGGTAAAATACGAGAGTTATCCAAGATTGTTTTATAGTATTTTTAGCATCAAGTGTTTACCTAACTCGACAAGTTTTGAAAACATGTCAAATGCCCCGTAACGGGTAATGTCGGACGAAATGCAATTATCATCAAACGTGTCATTATGATGAATAAATGGTAACATTGAAATTAACAAAATCCTTCAAATCATGTTCTACATGTCTATTAACAATACTCGAATTCCGTTTAACAGGCCATTCACTCCTTTAAAGAATTGCTAAACATACATAGTGTGCATCATTGCATTTTAAATGTGATCTTGACCTTTGAGATAAAAGCGCAAATATCATGTGCGACAAATCTTCAAATGGAGCTATACAATTATGAGAAGTTCCATAAACAGTTAAATCACAAAGGGTTAGACGCAACGTATATACATGTACAGTCTATATTATGCAGCATGACCTTAAAGTGTGAACTTGACCTTTGATATAAAATCGCTAATTTTATGCGCAACAGGCATTTTTACGGTACTCAACAAGTTTGTACGTTTTATTGATTTCTCATTTATAGTTGATTTATTTAGCTGAGATAGAATAACTTGCTATGAAATATATAACTTTGATCTACGAGTGTGACCTTGACCTTTACGAAAATCTCGATTTATATGCATGACAAACCTACCAATGGTGCTCTACAAATCTTTGAAGTTTAAATAGTAGTTATTACAGTGACACTGTTGTTCCGGACGAACGGCTGGACGAACGGAAGGATGGAGGTACGGTGCGATTCTCAGATTCTCCTCCCACCGAGGACTTGATACTAGATCTGTTAAAAAGCAGATATTGTTCACCCTTAATATTTCTTCTGGTTTCGTTGATAACTTTTTAAGGAAATGCTTCTTAAAATCACCGTCTATTGGTAAGATACAAACAAAACTTGAATATAGAAATCATGTGCAACATTACTTTGCCCTTCCTTTATGAATTTAATTTTGCTTGGCTTCCTTAGTAACCTTTTTTCCTCAGTCCTTGTGCAGACTTGGTATGCATGCAGACTTTGTTGTTAATGAACTGATCATTATGCTATGTATGCAGACGTGGCTTTTAAAGATCTGTTCATTATGGTATCCATAAGAATCTTGGCTTACAGAGAACGGTCTATTATGGTATGAGTGAAGACTTGACTGATGGAAACTGTTTAATTTTGGTATCAATTCAGGCTTAGCTTTTAAAGAACTGTTCAATATGGTATGTTTGTAGACGGTCTTATGAAGAAGGCAGACATAGCGATTGACTAGCTGCTCCCAAATTGTGGCTTTTAAACGTTTAAATGTTAATCAGATAGTCAAAAGCCAAGTATGTATGCATGGTCCAAAGGCCGAGGAAGCACATGTCGACTTGGCTTTCGACTTAACCTCATCCAAAGCACATGCATGCAGACTTGACGTTTGATTACATTATCCAAAGCACATGCATGCAGACTAGACGTTTGATTACCTTATCCAAAGCACATGCATGCAGTTTTGACGTTTGATTACCTTATCCAAAGCACATGCATGCAGTTTTGACGTTTGATTACCTTATCCAAAGCACGTGCATGCAGACTTGACGTTTGATTACCTTATCCAAAGCACATGCATGCAGTTTTGACGTTTGATTACCTTATCCAAAGCACATGCATGCAGACTAGACGTTTGATTACCTTATCCAAAGCACGTGCATGCAGTCTTGACGTTTGATTACCTTATCCAAAGCACATGCATGCAGACTAGACGTTTGATTACCTTATCCAAAGCACGTGCATGCAGACTAGACGTTTGATTACCTTATCCAAAGCACGTGCATGCAGACTAGACGTTTGATTACCTTATCAAAAGCACGTGCATGCAGACTAGACGTTTGATTACCTTATCAAAAGCACATGCATGCAGTCTTGACGTTTGAATACCTTATCAAAAGCACATGCATGCAGTCTTGACGTTTGAATACCTTATCCAAAGCACGTGCATGCAGACTAGACGTTTGAATACCTTATCCAAAGCACATGAATGCAGACTAGACGTTTGATTACCTTATCCAAAGCACATGCATGCAGTCTTGACGTTTGAATACCTTATCCAAAGCACATGCATGCAGACTAGACGTTTGAATACCTTATCCAAAGCACATGCATGCAGACTAGACGTTTGAATACCTTATCCAAAGCACATGCATGCAGACTAGACGTTTGATTACCTTATCCAAAGCACATGCATGCAGACTAGACGTTTGATTACCTTATCCAAAGCACATGCATGCAGACTAGACGTTTGAATACCTTATCCAAAGCACATGAATGCAGACTAGACGTTTGATTACCTTATCCAAAGCACATGCATGCAGACTAGACGTTTGAATACCTTATCCAAAGCACATGCATGCAGACTAGACGTTTGATTACCTTATCCAAAGCACGTGCATGCAGTCTTGACGTTTGAATACCTCATCCAAAGCACATGCATGTAAACTTGGCGTTGGTCTACCTCATCCAAAGCACATGCATGCAGACTTGGCGTTGGTCTACCTCATCCAAAGCATATGCATGCAGACTTGACGTTTGAATACCTTATCCAAAGCACATGCATGCAGACTAGACGTTTGATTACCTTATCCAAAGCACATGCAAGCAGACTAGACGTTTGATTACCTTATCCAAAGCACGTGCATGCAGTTTTGACGTTTGATTACCTTATCCAAAGCACGTGCATGCAGTTTTGACGTTTGATTACCTTATCCAAAGCACGTGCATGCAGACTTGACGTTTGATTACCTTATCCAAAGCACGTGCATGCAGTCTTGACGTTTGATTACCTTATCCAAAGCACATGCATGCAGTTTTGACGTTTGATTACCTTATCCAAAGCACGTGCATGCAGTTTTGACGTTTGATTACCTTATCCAAAGCACGTGCATGCAGTCTTGACGTTTGATTACCTTATCCAAAGCACATGCATGCAGACTAGACGTTTGATTACCTTATCCAAAGCACGTGCATGCAGACTTGACGTTTGATTACCTTATCTAAAGCACGTGCATGCAGACTAGACGTTTGATTACCTTATCCAAAGCACGTGCATGCAGACTAGACGTTTGATTACCTTATCCAAAGCACGTGCATGCAGACTTGACGTTTGATTACCTTATCTAAAGCACGTGCATGCAGACTAGACGTTTGATTACCTTATCCAAAGCACGTGCATGCAGACTTGACGTTTGATTACCTTATCTAAAGCACGTGCATGCAGACTAGACGTTTGATTACCTTATCCAAAGCACGTGCATGCAGACTTGACGTTTGATTACCTTATCTAAAGCACGTGCATGCAGACTAGACGTTTGATTACCTTATCCAAAGCACGTGCATGCAGTCTTGACGTTTGAATACCCTATCCAAAGCACATGCATGCAGACTAGACGTTTGAATACCTTATCCAAAGCACATGAATACAGTCTTGGTATTTGAATAACTGATGTCAAAATTAAATATGCACACAAAGTGTTTGACTACCTATGCATGTAGACTTGGCCTTTGTCTACCAAATAATGTACAACATGTATAAGTGTCGTTTAAATGACTGATCAATGAAGACATGGTTTTTTACTAAATATTCCCAAATGTACCGTCGTCTGGACTTGGCGTTTGATTTCCTGGTCCAAATCCATGTATTTTCTACTCTCCCGTATTATTGCATTGATAAAATATCAATGGCGAGTATCTTACTGTGTGGTGTTAATTACTACGTGAGTATACATGAAGTTTCACGATCATATATCAAAAGCATTCTCATTTATAGTGCATAATGAGAGCAAAGCTTTTGCTTCGATGACTTAGTTTATGCTGGCCTCGAACTTTGGCCCAACCATTCAGAATGGTTGTCTGATAGTTAATGATGGCAAAACCGACAGACACACAGCTGCATGTCCAGGATTGTATTGATAATATTTGGGCTGTCAAAATATTTTGATGATACTTTTCCAACTTTACATATCAGGCCGAATCACAAAAGGGATGAAAAGATAATAAAAATACACATATAAGAATATTTTTTATATATAAGTATGTATAAATAAATGGAAAAAAGTATAATTTTATTAACTATATTTAAACGACAAAAACAACAGATAATGTGATAAAACTGACAAATAAGAGGTGTGTACATGTATAGGTTTTTCCTCGAAATGTCATTCAAGCACTTCATATCTGTATAACATATTCATCACAAAGAATACATTGAATATAACAATTATATTCATTCTAAATAATTTTGATTTTGATTTTTTTTTATTTGGTTAGATATTTTAAAACGATCGGAATCATACTATACATTTATAATATATAATTTTCAATGATGGCAGCTCAGCTAAAATCCATGCATACAGCACCTTGTTAAAAGTGTATTATCATTACAAAAGACAAATGGCACACTGTCATGAATAACGTTTTTGGCGAGTTAAGTATGTCTAAAAGAAAAAGAAATGATTTTAAACAAAAAAAAAAACACATCAAATCATTTTTCAAACAGTCACTTGTTGTAAACGCAAAGTAATATTTTCTCGAAAAATAAGGTTACAGATTAATTTTAGTAGACATTCTTCAACCAAAATTAAGATATTAGAGTCAGAAATCAAACATACTGGCAGTTTTTAAACAAAAATGAGACAAAATAATTTAAAAAAACAATGCCATATAATGCAAAGTAAAAAAGCACAACATCAAACATACTTACAAGGAGGTAGATGTTCACAAATGAAGGGACCCTCTCACTAACTTCAAAAAGCAACTTTAGGGAAAAGGGTTTCCTTGCCAAAATGCAATTGTTTATTGTTTAGTATTCACTCAAAGGTTCCAAAAGCTTTCATTATAATGAAAATGGCTATATATGAGTATCAGGTTGTCCGGTTAGCACACTCGCTTTTCATCTTGGCCTTTGGGATGTCCAGTGAGCGCAGTGGTTCGCTTACTCGCTTCCCACCAAGGCCTCCCAGGTTTGGTTCCCGGCTTGAGAGAATGTATCATCATTGTAAGTTTGGTTTGTGGTCACCAAACCTGACAAGTACCTCAGGTTTTCCCCATAACACAACACCACACCTTGCGCAATATCGTGCCAAACAGAGTGACTTAGCAGAAGTTGTCTGTCCATTGTTGTTAAATAAATTTACACCAAAACAGGTTCAATCCAAACAATTTTTTTTTAAAGTTGCCAAAATGTTCATCTATGAGACAGTGCCTTTAAATATTCATTAAGGCTATGATAATATCTTAAAATTTAAAAAAATAAATAAATAAAATATCAAGCATTACAATCTGGCATAAACACCATTTCCTTTTAAAAGCAATGCATCTTTTAACAAAGATGCTTATCTAAATTAATCTCTCATTTATGTACTTAAAATAATAAAAAAAATTAATTACTATTTTACTATTTTCACTTTCAGAGGGCACACAACACTTAAACATAATAATTATGTAAAGTTATAACAAATGATTGGAAAGCTGCCATGGCAAACCATTATGAATTTTACTTTTCTTGGCCTAGATTCAATAAAGAGCTTAGTGACCTTAAGTATCACTTCTTTCATCCATCTGTTATGTATTTGGTTCTCTTTCATGCAATATATTAATTATTAGACTTTAAAAGTATTTTTTGTTCATATGGATATTTTGCTCGAAACTAAGGGAAATGGTCCCATTTGAATAAAACCATTTTTAATGTTTTCTTCACACATCAGGGCTTCTAAAATTTTGGAACCTAAATCGGTCCAGGCACACATCAAGCCACCCCCCCCCCCCACCCACCCCCCCCCCCCAAAAAAAAATACACAACAAAAAAACACACACACAAAAATACATTTTTTACCCGAATATTCTCATGAAAAAAATAGTTTGAATAATATGGAAGCAAGATCCTGGCTATTAAAATTAGTTCTTTATGACCTCCTAATGAAGATCACTCAATTGAAGGCAAACATTTATATTACAGCAAAACTGTTTTCTCATCTATTATCTTATCAATCTATCATTGACAAACAGTCATTTTTTCAATCATTTTTGATACCAAATGACAGTGAATTCAATTTAATTCAATAAAGTGTTTTTTTTTAACCCCTTAAACAGATTGACACTATCATTTTCATTTATTTACATGTAATATCATTTCTCTTAGATCTTTCACTATCAAATCCCACTTTTTCTTATTTAAAACAATGGTTTCACCTAGCCTTTTGAGTAATAAAATCTAAAGAGAAAAATCCTCAAGTTCAGTCTGTTTCTGTGCCTGTTAAATGATGTTACATTTTCTTAATACAATGACATTTTTTAGCCCTTAAGTTAAAACAAAATCTAACATTAACTCCAAACAAGTTCAAACGCATCCAAGCCTTCAAACATCTTTCCACTTTTCCAAACAATTTTTTCTAGCCCTTACTTAGGCCTAAAAAAAATTACATTTGGTTCGGGTTACCCCACCCTATCTACGGAATAGGCGCCGACCCTACCGTTTTTATAATCAGTTCGAAAAAAAAAAATGAAAATATTTTCTTCTTTTTTTTTGTTTTTAAATATGGCATTCAAAACCTTAAATGCTTATACAGGAGATAACTTTAACACCATTCTCCAATGATGAAAATGACATTCTTATATACAGCTAAATAAAGCCCCCCCCCCCCCCCCAAAAAAAAAGCCTATCTACCCTACCTATTTTTGAAAAGGATGTAACCCTAATCAAACAATTTATTTTTTTAGGCCTTATAACAAATCAAACAATAATTATAACTTCCATCAAGTTCAAACTCTTTCTGCACCTTCAGACGGCTTGCTTTCACCTTCTAAATCCTTGGTGATGGTTATTTTTTCAGATGCATCTCCTTTATTATCATAGAGAGGAAACTCGCAGCAGAAGAGGCACTTGAGGGGGTGGGGTAGGCAGCCGTAGCAGGCTGGAGGTAGGGGGATTAGCACACTGGTTCGGTTCTTGTACGCTACATAGGCTTCATTTCTGAAATTTATGTAGGTTTTAGTTGATAATCGAAACAGTATTTCATTTTACAATTTAAATCGAGCGAAAGAAGTTTGAATAACATGATACAAAAATATCCAAGTTGTTAGTGTTGAGTATGTATGCATCTGCAAATCTTAGAATATATATATATATATCTTAAAGGGACTGTACACCAGAGTGTTGTATCCACTGTGCTACGAAGGTTTACCCTAAACGATTGGAATATTTAAGCTATATACCTAACATGGTCATAACATTGACTAGCCAATCACGCATAAGGAATGAATTCTACTAGGTAGACGTACCTAGTAATCTTTTTTAATGGAAAAATACGGAAAAACTGCAAAAAATTAATTAATTGTAATTTATGTGGTACTTCAGTTATTGAGTTTCAATGCATTGTACACATCGATACCAAGTCTATGTCAGTTTTCAACAATTTTCTCTTTTTTTAGCTGTTTCATCATACAGAGTACAGCCCCTTTAAAATATGTATATATATCTTAACTGCATATATTTCAATTTTGAGATAATTGTTTAAAGCGAAAGTACTTGAATGGCATGTAGCAAAAGTACTTGAGTATGCATGCATCAGCAAATCTTAAAATATGTATATCTTAAACTGCATATATATATATTTCAATTTTGAGATGATCATTTAAGCGAATGTACTCGAATGGCATGTTAAGCTATCAAAGATTTATATACATGCACCTCAATGCGCTCAGGTAATTAATATATTGAGAATAATATTAATTTCTGTCACACGCTTGTTTCATTTTAGAGCCAAGCTTTAACACTACACTACAACACTTAAATTTCTACAACCTTGTCACTTGAAATATTTTCATACTTGAAAATGCTGACACTGTCTTTACAGTTTTTGAACACATTTGTGAAGAATTCTAATAATTAATGTTTAAATACTGAAAAAAGTCACAATGGTTTGAACAACTTCCACTCCCTTAGTTACATTGGTGGCTAATGCAATTTAGCACATGACACATTGCATCTTTTTTAAAGAATAGGAAGACTAAGTTCAGACTGTATATCTTGTTTTACATAACATTGGGCTAATTGTTCAGAACATTTCTAAAGTTATTGTTGTTAACGTGATCGTTGTTAACTTTCAAATCTTTGATACTGTGAAAGTTCCATGGACACTCAAGTGATCAGTAGTTCTTATCACAGATATTAAAACAAATGATTTAGCTATGCTTGTTCTATTGTGTTTATACAATGTACATCAGCACATAATAAAATAGTTCACCTTCAAAAGTTAACAATGATGTTATTAACAATCTTGTTAACTTTAACAATGATTAGAACAATTGACCTTTTGTTTTTTTCTCCAACGAATTTTTATTTTGTGTAATGTTATAATTTTCACTCTGCGAATTAAGTGTAAATTTCCAATTTATTGCAGTGAATTTCTTAGTTACTGTAACTTACAGGAGATACATTGTGCTAAACACTTGAATAATTAAAAGACCAAATAATCACTTACGTATAATATCTCTCATCCGCTTTTTTCTCCAACAGCGGTATTCCACTCAGGAAAAGTAGAATGGCGGATATAAAAATAGGGGAGAGAACTGCAGCCCACTCTCCCTTGTAAAGTACACTTGTACTAATTATGAAGATGCCGATCCAAAGTAAGATTTCACCAAAGTAGTTAGGGTGACGAGAGATTTTCCACAGGCCTGAAATAGATAATCAAACATAAAATTGTAGAAAATATCTAATCTATTTAAAACTTTTATCATATGCTATCCAGTGATTCAAAGATGTTTATCAGTGAAATAAAAATGATATTTCACTGACTCAAAGAGTGAAAAAATTAATTTGATATATTTAAATGTTTTGAAAAATAAGCCTGTTCTGCTATTCAAAACAAACATCAGCACACACAGAACTGGGATACAATATTTACAATGTTTTTTTTCCAATAAATTGCAGTAGAATTTCTTTCAATGTTTCTTTTAGACCTGACATAAACAAAAAAATGTTTCAATTCATTTAACCTTAATAACACCAAACTTAAATATTAAACTTATAGAACTGATGTTACTCATTCAAATACAAGACAATCATACACGGAAAAAAAACATACATGTATAATAAAAAAAATACTTTCAATGTCACAGTTTATATTTCACCTCGTGAAAACCAAAGTTAATATTTCAGTCACGTGAAATATAACTTATGTTACTCACTCAGTGAGATATATCATGATCATACACTGAAAAACAAAACAATCCTTTATAATCAATATAATAGTAGCATATAAAGTTTCTGTAGATTAAGAGGGCCATTCTTAAATTATGTAGTCTTTCGAGTTTCCAGTAAATAACTTATTATTTATACAAATGATTTATGTGGTCTGTTTTTATACACTGATTGTTTTGAATGGCTCTTGTTTGTAATTATGTGGTAAATTCAATATCTAGCAAGACTGCCGAGGAGTAAGTACCAAAGCCGGTTTGTATTTGTATTAGTCAACAAAGGGGCAAGAATCAATAATTATTAAAAACCAGAGTTATAATATATTGTCTTACAACAGTCATGTGCAAAATTCCATTTGTATATTTTAAATGATTTTAGAGTTATGACAAAGGAGAAAAAAATTGCATAACAACCCTGACACTGACAGCAACACCAATTCTATTCAATACCTCAGCCTTTTTCTTCGAAAAACAAACAAGCTAAAACAAGCTTAAAGTAACGTTCATTCTTAAATAATGAATAAATGAAAATTGACAAGTGCTTTACATGATTAACCCACAAGTGGTTTAAGTACTTGAAATGACCCTTACAATACACTACAAACTATTTGTCCTTGGCTTAGTGAACGTTATTGTATATGTACCTTAAATCAATTTACATGTTAACATATTTTCTATGCCATTATGAACACAAAATCTGTGCTCTCTCATCAGCATAAGTACTCCAAATAATGATGCGCAAACTGATCACCATGTTTATTGTAGTGTTGGGAATCGGTTCCAATTTTACAATCGATAATCGGTTCCACTCAAGTAACCGATTATCGATAGTACAATCGTTTTTTTAAAATACTAGATAAAACCTTAAGTGAAGTTTTATTCATGCACATTATTAAACTCTTAATCATTATATGCATATATACGTTATGTCTATGATTGAAGTAATTAAGTGTTATATAAAAAATAATTCATTTTTACTTGCTCATTGTGGCTTTTATCTGCCATTTTGTTAAAGATAACGTCTGAAAACTTACTTATATTTTTATCATTTTTTTTTTTCGATGATCGATTGTAACCAAATACAATCGATTGTCGCCGATTTCAGGCCCAACCAATCGATTTTCGATTATAATCGATCATCGGAACATCACTAGTTTATTGGCAAATTTATTTGAAAAAAGAGAATATAACTATTGGTAGATAGAAAGTCACAGTCAATCTTAAGTCATGTCCCATGAATTGACACAAAAAGTCCACTCAAAAATTTGACAGTGTGCATTTTATGACTGATGAACATTTACAACAATTTAATTTTAATAAGCAATATATTTTGAGAAGTTCGCTTAATATGCAGGAAAATCCAAATCATTCAATGGCCCATGCATGATATTTTTTATGGAAGTTAATTTCTCTAAATTTGGCAAATGTACCATGTTTGTAAAGGCAAAATATATTAAAAAATTTCATAACAGTCTTGAGGTTGCAGACACTCCGAATATATGATCTCTGGATTGGAAAAACTGTCATAGGCATTTGTCTGCTTTGGCAAATGTATTCAAATCATCATCAAACATATTGTCCTTGAGCACCGGACATGCATCATTTTTACATTTGGCACACAGCTTTGACCCATCAACAGATGCATTTTATTAAGTTAAACCATAACATTTCACTTTAAAAATACCTTAAAAAATTACATTTCATCAGATATCACATTGCACAAGATATCAAGTTTTATAAGATATCACATTGCATCAGATATCATATTTCATCAGATATCACATTTCACAAGATATAACAAATGAAAAGGTATCACATTTCACAAGATATCTCATTTCATCAGATATCACATTTCACAAGATATAACAAATGAAAAGATATCACATTTCATCAGATATCTCATTTCATCAGATATCACATTTCAGCTTACCTGTATCACACCATTTGCCTTTATTGACTGGGTTGTTCCTGAACATAAACTTAGACTGGTCAGCTACTGCCTCACACAGTAAACCAAGCACAAACAAAACCAGTCCAACAATGTCCATCGCCGTCCAGTAGTCTCGGACCATGGCGTTGTGCTCGGCGTTGATCATAATTACGGGCAGACTAACTGTGAAAACCCAGACAGCCTGAAATAGGAAAGGAAAAGAGGTAAGTTAATAATGGCTTATTTTCAGCCCCACAAATGAAAAAAGATGCAAAAATGTCAGCTTGAAATCTATATAATGATAAAAAATAGCCGAAGATAATGCAAATAATACCAAGCATGTTCTATGTCACCATAGAACTCGATGAAAATTTGTTTACAAGTTGAAAAATGGGGATTTTTGCCATTTGTTTGTTAATTTGATGAAAATTTAAAGGAATGTGGCTACATATCTTTAAAGCAGCAAAATTTGTTTTTGCATAAGAAACATTGAAATGAAGGCAAAAAAAGAAAGCTGGTAAAGGATGCAACTCAACTACATGTAGAATATGAATTCTCGCAAAAAGGGAATTTTTTTTTTTTTCATTATTGTCTAAGAAGGAATCTTTTTTTATCAAGCACATTCACAACAAAATATTATGGACATTAAATATTTAATTTACTGTCAACAGTGGTTAAAAATAATACACCTTATAAGTATAAGGTGACAATTCCTGTGTACCTCTATATATGTGTACCCCTATTCCTGTGTACTAATATTAAAGTATTCTCCTATTCCTGTGTACTCCTATTTCAGTATTCCAGTGTACCTCTATTCCTGCGTACTTCTATCCCTGTGTACCCCTATCCCATGTGTACCTTTATTAATGTGTACCCCTATCCCATGTGTACCTTTATTAATGTGTACCCCTATCCCATGTGTACCTTTATTCATGTGTACCCCTATTCCTGTGTACCTTTATTCATGTGTACCCTATCCCATGTGTACCTTTATTAATGTGTACCCCTATCCATGTGTACCTTTATTAATGTGTACCCCTATTCCTGTGTACCTTTATTCATGTGTACCTCTATCCAATGTGTACCTTTATTCATGTGTACCCCTATCCCATGTGCACCTTTATTAATGTGTACCCCTATCCATGTGTACCTTTATTAATGTGTACCCCTATCCCATGTGTACCTTTATTCATGTGTACCACTATCCCATGTGTACCTTTATTCATGTGTACCCCTATTCCATGTGTACCTTTATTAATGTGTACCCCTATCCCATGTGTACCTTTATTAATGTGTACCCCTATCCATGTGTACCTTTATTCATGTGTACCCCTATCCCATGTGTACCTTTATTCATGTGTACCCCTATCCCATGTGTACCTTTATTAATGTGTACCCCTATCCCATGTGTACCTTTATTAATGTGTACCCCTATCCCATGTGTACCTTTATAAATGTGTACCCCTATTCCTGTGTACCTTTATTAATGTGTACCCCTATCCCATGAGTACCTTTATTAATGTGTACCCCTATTCCTGTGTACCTTTATTAATGTGTACCCCTATCCCATGTGTACCTTTATTAATGTGTACCCCTATCCCATGTGTACCTTTATTAATGTGTACCCCTATCCCATGTGTACCTTTATAAATGTGTACCCCTATTCCTGTGTACCTTTATTAATGTGTACCCCTATCCCATGAGTACCTTTATTAATGTGTACCCCTATTCCTGTGTACCTTTATTAATGTGTACCCCTATCCCATGTGTACCTTTATTAATGTGTACCCCTATCCCATGTGTACCTTTATTCATGTGTACCCTATCCCATGTGGACCTTTATTAATGTGTACCCTATCCCATGTGTACCTTTATTAATGTGTACCCCTATTCCTGTGTACCTTTATTCATGTGTACCCCTATCCCATGTGTACCTTAATTAATGTGTACCCCTATCCCATGTGTACTTTTATTCATGTGTACCCCTATCCCATGTGTACCTTTATTAATGTGTACCCCTATCCCATGTGTACCTTTATTCATGTGTACCCCTATCCCATGTGTACCTTAATTAATGTGTACCCTTATTCCTGTGTACCTCTATTCATGTGTACCCTTATTCCTGTGTACCTTTATTCATGTGTACCTCTATCTCTGTGTACCTATATTCATGTGTACTTCTATCCCTGTGTACCTCTATCCCTGTGTACCCCTATTTATGTGCTCTCTATCCCTGTGTACCCCTATTTATGTGCTCTCTATCCCTGTGTACCCCTATTTCTGTGCTCTCTATCCCTGTGTACCCCTATCCCTGTGTACCTATATTCCTGTGTACCTCTATTCATGTGTACCCCTATTCCTGTGTACCTATATTCCTGTGTACCTCTATTCCCGTGTACCCCTATCCCTGTGTACCTATATTCCTGTGTACCTCTATTCATGTGTACCCCTATTCCTGTGTACCTCTATTCCCGTGTACCCCTATCCCTGTGTACCTCTATTCCCGTGTACCCCTATCCCTGTGTACCCCTATCCCTGTGTACCTCTATTCATGTGTACCCCTATTCCTGTGTACCTCTATTCCCGTGTACCCCTATCCCTGTGTACCTATATTCCTGTGTACCTCTATTCATGTGTACCCCTATTCCTGTGTACATCTATACCCCTATTCATGTGTACCCCTATTCCTGTGTACATCTATACCCCTATTCATGTGTACCTATATTCCTGTGTACCTCTATTCATGTGTACCCCTATTCCTGTGTACATCTATACCCCTATTCATGTGTACCTATATTCCTGTGTACATCTATACCACTATTCCTGTGTACATCTATACCTCTATTCATGTGTACCCCTATTCCTGTGTACATCTATACCCCTATTCATGTGTACCTATATTCATGTGTACCTCTATTCATGTGTACCCCTATTCCTGTGTACATCTTTACCCCTATTCATGTGTACCTATATTCCTGTGTACCTCTATTCATGTGTACCCCTATTCCTGTGTACATCTTTACCCCTATTCATGTGTACCCCTATTCCTGTGTACATCTATACCCCTATTCATGTGTACCTATATTCCTGTGTACCTCTATTCATGTGTACCCCTATTCCTGTGTACATCTTTACCCCTATTCATGTGTACCTATATTCCCGTGTACCTCTATTCATGTGTACCCCTATTCCTGTGTACATCTTTACCCCTATTCATGTGTACCTATATTCCTGTGTACCTCTATTCATGTGTACCCCTATTCCTGTGTACATCTTTACCCCTATTCATGTGTACCTATATTCCCGTGTACCTCTATTCATGTGTACCCCTATTCCTGTGTACATCTTTACCCCTATTCATGTGTACCAATATTCCCGTGTACCTCTATTCATGTGTACCCCTATTCCTGTGTACATCTATACCCCTATTCATGTGTACCTATATTCCTGTGTACCTCTATTCATGTGTACCCCTATTCCTGTGTACATCTTTACCCCTATTCATGTGTACCTATATTCCTGTGTACATCTATACCCCTATTCCTGTGTACATCTATACCCCTATTCATGAGTACCTATATTGCTGTGTAAGTCTCTAACATACGAACAGAAAATGGATGCCAACATTTTTGTTCGGTTCTAAGGGTTTTCAGTGGAAAAGGCCCATAACACAGAGCAAGTGTTATGAGCCTTTATGCACATGTGTAAAGTGTGTACATATTGTCTTTGCCAACATATGATCAGTTTCATGTGAATTTTCAACAGATTTTTAGTTATTGTCAAGGATAAAGTTTTGCATGCTGCGGCTGCAACAACACTTAAAGGCTATCACAATAGTTATACATATAAACAGACTTGCTTCAAAGGTAAATATCACCAAGATCGCTACCTGAAATGTCCAGAAACCAGCAAATGCAAGGCAGTTCTCTCGTTTGTCGTCAAATCGCTTGTCTTCTCCAATCTTAATGATTCTGTAGAGCAGATAGCCGGATAGTCGGATTCCCCAGACAACGATACATACAGTTACCATGATTTGACGAGTAGCGTAGGTCTGTGAAAATAGCAAAGTACATGAACATAATTTTTTTTTTTTTTTTTTTTTTTCTTTTTCATAATTTATGTAGATTGTTATTCAAAAAAGTCAGGTTTGGTGTCTATTTAAGTCAATAAATATATAGTTTTAAATCATTTTTATTGGCAACATTTTCTGGGATCAAAAGTGATGAATTTAGTTTTGATCAAGGGGAAGTAATTACAATGGATTTTAAAAGCAGTCCTTAAAATTGACATTTTCACTGCAGTTTGAAGTGAAAATATCAAATTGGTATTTTCACTGTTGTTATTTCACTGATAAATCTCCATTTTCCCTTGAATAGCGTTTCAACTATTCTTTAATCAGGTTCATAGGTTTTATCTCCTGATTGGCTCCGTACTTATCTGTGTCTGAGACAACAGTCTTAAGACAATTCAACAATAGCTTCTTGTGAAACATAACATTTGGTGCTCACTCGTGAAGTATATTGTAACCTAAACTAAAACAAACAGTAATTCTGTAAAGATCTTTAATTATCAAAAGGCATAAAAAGGTACAATTATTATGAATTTAGAAGCAAATCATTAAAAATAAAATTTTAACATGCAGTACAACTATTTTAGCATTCACAAAGATGTGTGAGTTAGTAACATCTTATTAATAACATTTAGAAAGACATGTTCATGTTTTGGCATTTTTTTCTCCCAGTAATGCATCTAAAAACACTTATTAGTTTAACTATTTTACTCTGTGATACCGAAATTGCAGAAACAAATACATTTAAATTAAAAAAAAATATTCTACTTTTAGAGGGCACTGGGGTTCGAACCCATGCAGGTACAATCAAGGAAAAATTAGAAAACTGACAACAAAACCTCACGCCCACAAGGACTCAAACACAAACAAAAGGATAACTGAACCTTTAAGCCATTTGTTGAAATGCATTATTAGTAATATATGTTGAGGGGTTTCCGCTGTCAAAATCTTAGTTTTAACTCTCCTAGTAATTTGCCACACTTTATTTTGTCATACAAATAAGTGTATTTTACGAAAACATGAGCGAGTCCTTTTAATAGCACTTAAACCCAGAATGATCATTCGTCTACAACTAGATTTTGAAAAAAAACAACACAAGAGCTGTATAGAATATCAAATGTTTAAGAACACATTTTAAAAGAATAACACGTACTGTTTAAGAATTTGACTCTAGTTCTTACCTGTGCCATGAAAAAGCTGAGTACAGCCAAGACGACAAAGTTGGTGCCACCCGCAAAGTCCGTAACTTTATCAAATTTGCAGGTGCATGCTATCAGGAAAAACGTGAACTGCATCGCCACTGTCACAATAGCACACAGGGCTAAATTCCACTCATCTATTATGTACGTCATGATACGGCCTGTGTTGTTTTTAACTGATCGTATGAAGCCTGAAAAAATAGACATAACATTTTATTCAAACAAAAAATACTATTTATAAGCTCTGTATTCTTTGTTCCCATTATTTCCATTTTTATGAAATACCCCCCTTACAAATGTCTATGAATACGTGCAGATATTGGACTTCAGAAACCATCCAATAACTAAAAAATATTTGTACATGCATATTCGAGAACCATACCCCGGTTTGATTGCATTACAGTGCTGCCATGGACTATATTATCTATGGTCAGGTCCTCATCAGATATGCAGCTAGTCATTGCTTCCATTTGCGTTACTTCCCATTTTGGCAATACAGAGACATGTGTTACTGCCTTAAAATTTACAGCCATGACATTGACAGTATGAAACAAGCTAAAATTATGAGTGTTCATGGATACTTTTTTATTATGTATTAAGTATTTAAAAAAAAAAAATAGGGAAAAATTGTATTTTACAGTTATTAAAACCTTTTTTATTTTAGAAGATAAATTATTGGTCTTAGACAAATGGTCTAACAAAGAAAAGTTTGAAAACATGATACTTCCTAACATTTTCGAATACAAACATGTATGAATTTCAGACACCATGGCTGCGCAGTGCACTGGAGGCAGAAGCAACCCCTTGTGCATGGCTGTTAAGACCCCTTGAGTCCCGCTTTTTCCTAGACTCCCTGGGAGTTTTATAAGCAAAGGAGTCTACGAAGCTTGAACACCTTCTGTGAGATATAGAATGTCCCGTAGTGGGTAAAGATCAGTCAGTGCAGTAATGTATCTTATGTTGGTTGTTGGTTAAAGGCATCACCTGGCATAGCCACAATGATGCGAGTATACAGATCTTTTTTAACATTTGGATATTCATTTTGTTCCCTAAGCATAGAGTCGCCAAAACAAAAATCGTCAAAGACTCTGACTATGGACTACACCCGGCATACTTTCCCCAAGGTTTACTTCAGTAACTTCAGCTAATTAGTAATACAGCGCCACTGATCATTAAAATTGTCATGTCAAAAATTGATTCCTGAATACAAACCTGTGGTTTTCACTGTCACAGACTGAATAGTGTTGTCTGCTACCCTTTGAAAATAGCTTATATAAATTTATAACTTTAAAATTAACAACTATTTCAGCGTATGAAACACAGATCTTACAATATTGTAAAGTATACTTACCCTGTTTCACCAAAAAGCAATATAGCTACTTTGTTGCACGGTTGTCTTTTATGTTTTATCAAACTTTATGTAAAATGTCAAAACTAATCAGTACATGTACTTGTTGTTTACATTCTAAAAATAGTAAGTCACGTGTTTTGTTACGTAAGGGGGATACAGTAGGCAGCTTACGTCCATGAACATAACTTTTTTATTACAATATAAGAACACATCAACAACAACTTCAATTAAAATTCAGTGATGTTTTTCTATTTCTTTTTTATGATTGATAAAGTAATGTTGAAATCAGAAAATATATCTTTATTCTGTTATTATCGCTCTGTTAATGTTGTAAGCAAATAAATATACACGGTTGGTGGAATTACCGGAAAACGGAAAAGAACGAATAAATGGACAACACTTTATTTTTCACAAATATGTACGAGGGGTGGTTAGGCTGGGTTCATGCTTTATTTTGAGTGAGGGTGTTTATCGTATGTTGGGTTGAATGAGGAGGGTTGGGTAAGCCGAGGAGGGACAGGGCTACAAAAAGGTATCAAATTCTTCTTTTATTACCGGAAAACACTTAAATTTTCCCGATCATATGCAGAAGTGCGCGCGAGGGGTGTGTGTAAGGGACGGGGAAGCCGGAGGGGGTGTAATAAAAAGGGTCCAAATGCTACAGCTTTTTACCGATAAACACTTTCATTTTCCCTATCATATACAGTATTGTGTGGGGCGGGGTGGTGAGGCTAGGGGCTCATACTATACTGTGGGCGAGGAGGGGTTTGTAAGGGGACGGGGAAGCAGAAGGGGGGAGGGCAATGAAAATGTTTTAAATGCTACAGCTAATTACCGGAAAACACTTTCATTTTATTATTTAAATCTTAGTATTGGCCTATTTACAAATACTCTTATTCGTAAGCATTATTATAAAACTTGTATTGTAAGAACAAGTGAACACAACAAACGTGGTATGATAGCATGTAGTGTTCATTTCTTTAATAAAAAAAACTCCAGTACTGTACCGGACAGCACCGTACTGCAGAACAGGACACTCAGATCTGAGATCTGATAAAACAGCAGCCGACAATAAGGAGTAAGATTAATACACAAAGGTTGTGTACTATACATGGAATGGGGTCATCGTGTATTGGGACTAGTTGTGTATTTGGGACTAATGTATTGGTATCATGCGGAAGCTGGCGTATCGTCCTTTCGTGTATGAGTCCGCGAAATGAAGTGTGTACGGGCGTCTTAACGGTTTGTTAACCTGTTCAGTTAATCGGTCGTTAAATATAATTGAAGGTTATTTACTTATTAAGACAAAGGTACGATATATTTTGATTGTGTGATGTAACAATTTCCTTATTTTAATGCAGGTAAGTGAACTTATTACCAACAATCAACATCAGTTAAACATTGGTCAAAATAGGAACTTATTCTTATTGTATATAGTCATATAGAAAATTAAATTCAAGCATGTATTGTTACTCGCCATAGTATTGATATTGTCATCCGAGTTACTCGCCTTAGTATTGATATTGTCATCCGAGTTACTCGCCTTAGTATTGATATTGTCATCCGAGTTACTTGCCTTAGTATTGATATTGTCATCCGAGTTACCCGCCATAGTATTGATATTGTCATCCGAGTCATGTTATGGTGAGATATCAATCCCTGTCTGTTACCTATGAGTAATTACACCCCGCTGCGCTACATTCCGATAGTGTGGTCATTATTTGGAACCGTGCTGTGTATATATATGGGGTCATCAGTCATCTAAAATTAACATTTACACAATCTATGATACGACTTCTGGGGACACGTACGATTCCTCGGCGTATGACTCCGTGCTGCTGCTGAAAGTATACGTCATTTTGTACCAACAGTGTTTTGATACAGATGTATAAAGATGAAGTTATCGCAGTAACTAAGGCTTCTTAAGCTAAACTTCTTATGTTTATTGATACAAACTAGAAGTTTATCTGGTGTGACCTGTGAGCATGGGCTTTATCTCAGACTGCCGGATCTGTAATGATGATTCTTAATTGAAGGAGTGTATGAAAGACACTTCTTTTGAGTTTTCACCACCTTCGCAAATCACCAATGATGGCAATGACCTACCCTAGTTCATTGTAAAAGGTGACGCCTTTCCTATGAAAACCAACCGTATCAAGCCCTACAAGCGACACAACTTCAACCATAGCCTGTAGATCTTCAACTACAGACTCTCCAGGGCTAGCAGAATAGTGGTAAATGCGTTTGGAATTCTTTCAGCTCGGTGGCAGTGCTTGGCCAACACCATGCCTCCTCGTCCAGAGGTGGTCCGCAAGATCGTCAGTGCCTTCATAGGCATACATTACCTTACCAGGATGCAGTATTTTGTACTAGACCGCGGCCAGTTTGATGCTGTTGACAACAACCACTACTTAGTGCATGGATCCTGGAGGGCAGGAAACCGCTTCCAAGAGGTTAAGCGGGCAGCTGGAAGAGGGCACATCCACGCTGTTGCAGGCAAGCACCAGTGGGAATACATTCGGCTCAACTTGATCAGCAATGCTGGATCGGTGCCATGGCAAGACGGAATGGTGGAGTAGACAGTTAGCAATTAGGACGGGAGCCATTGACATTAACTATAATTTATGTTTCAGTGTTTTCAACATCTACAGTTTTTCATTTTGATATTGTGACATTACTTGTGTAGAGTGTGTTTGAATGTGTTCAATATCATAAGTTTACATTAAGATAATCGCACCATGATTATTTAGTTTACAGCAAAAATTGTCGATATTTTCAATTGGAAAACTATCGGCAAACTGACAGCATCGCCTCAGCTGTCGCTTTTTTATCGTTCGGGAAATACCGCTCCTGCTGGGCATCCCTTCTGCTGACAATTGGCGTCTTCAGCGACGACGATTCAGCATTCTTTCATTACATGATCGACATAGCTTCCGTACACGCGAAACAGAACCCTTCCGCTCGTCGTCTCTGGGGACCTTTCGCATCGATTCAGCTTCCACCAGGGGCCACTCGGGATGGTTAAAATATTGCAAAGCTTTGCAGGTTTTCCGAAGGTGCCGATATAATTGTGATGGATTTTCGAACGTCCTGAATGGTTGCCGATGGTTTGCCGAAGACTCCGAAGCCGTCCCGAATTAAACATTCGGCGTCCAAATTTTAAAAAGTTTCTTCGTTCTGATTTGGCCCGAGGTGTTTTTCCAGAAGTGTTAAATAAGGACACGGAAGGGTTCCAGAACATCGCGAAAACATGCCGAAACATCCCAATTTTGCTAATTCCACTTTCGGGGCCGAGTGGACGGGAGTTCTTATACATTGGCAATCCCGGTAAATACACTTTTATATCTTCTAAAATATAAAATTTAACATTGTTTCCTTTAATAAATTTATTATAATACCATCGGTTATTTGCTTTGATCCGTGAGCGACTATGACATAGAACACATGACGTTTTCTTAGCAAATATGAATTTTTGGATTTTCTGTATTGTTTAACCAATAATGAGGTTGAATTCCGTATCATATAAAACATTTTATTGTTTTTTTTTTTTATATTATAAGTTGAAATTTTAACCAATAATACAAATGTATTCCCTATCAAATAAAACAGTTTATTAATATATTATATTAGCTGAAATTTCATTTAAAATTTAATATTGGCATTTAAGAAAAGTACGAATGGTAATTATTTGAAGTTCCTATTATATAACAGTTGTTTTTCCCTTTGTGTCTAGACACGGGCGATATTAATTTACATCAAAGGTTCTGATTCGTATAAAAGTAAGCGTTTACATTAGTAATTGTATAACAACAATTTTTCAAAGTTAGTGGTACCGAGTTTTAACTGAACACAAAACAGACTCAAGGCGCGACTCAACACAAATGAGCGGTCATTTTTAATTTACAAAAAGAGGAATTTGGAATTAGGTGCAATTCATAACCGATAACCAACAAGATTATTCGGTGCTGGGTACTGTTTTCAAAAACATTATTTGGAAAGCGGAAAATAAGATAAATCGAAATGGCTGGCAACGGTTCTACAAACTCGTTGGAAGAGTTCTTTTTGCCACATCGCCAAGCTTTGACGGTGCTTAAGTACGTCCTAATCGTTGTTGGAAGCATCGGTAACATTCTGATCATCACCATCATGTCAAACGGACGTAATCGAGACCAACCTACTTCTATTGTGTTTCTTCTGCTTGCCGTCATTGACTTGTGTACTGCTTGGTTCGGGTTTCTTACAGTAGGTGGAGGAGTGTTAAGTCCATTTATCGACTCTTCAGTTTTTGAGGCCATTTACGGCATTCTACGGAAATCATCCATTTGGACGTTGGTTGTGATATCTTTCGAGCGTGTCCTCTGTCTTCACCGCCCGTTTAAAGTAAGGGAAATCTGTACGAGGAAAGCTGTCATAGCCTGTGAAATCGCTATTGCCTCTTTTGCTATAATTCATGACACAATATGTTTCTTTTACTTAACGCGCTTTGTATATTCTCCATGGTATGGTCGAAATGTCATGGTACCCAATGTACCATATGGTATACAGTACGTTCAATATTCCCAATTAGCGATCGATTTCATCGTTCCGTTTATCAACCTCATTGGAAGCTCTGTTTACATTATCTACAAGATCCGTAATCTCCCTGGAAACTCCCAAGAAAGACATGCAAGGTCTGATTCTGTGACAAGAATTCTTCTGTCTGCAAACATTTTATTCTTCGTCACCAACGTTCCCATCAAGTTTATGAACATACCGGCCTTAGGTTACTTCTTTTATTCCATACCGGTCAAGACGCTCGGTTTAGTTCTGATGTGGAGCGCATTTTTATATCAGCTGAACAGTGCGTTGAATTTCTACGTGTATATTTTGTCGGGAAAGAAGTTCAGAAATGATACGAAAGAGATTGTCATTGAAATAGCCAGCGCTTTTATAAAACGTTGTCGTCGAAACAAATGATTTACCAATCAAAATAACGGCCATTTTCCATCGAAAACAACATCGGATGTTTGCATGTGCATCGGTAGAAGTAGTTCGTAAATTAATAATTAATCAATTAATTGTATTATATTTACGTGTAATTTGTGTTACTTAGTTCAAATTGAATGCCAGTGAAGTATATTATTGCATAAAAAAATATAATTCCCAAGAGTGATGCCCTTATGTTTAACTTATAAATTGAAACACCTAGGCGATCTACTTGCAGCTTAGTCAAATGTAAAGGATTCTGACATTGTTAACCGTCAATATTCATCCGAGATCGTTTTCGATGGGAAATGGCCGAGGTGACCCGATTGATGATACACATTTGTTTGTAGATTGGGAGGTCGCCTGTGCTTAACACTCACTTTTACACATTTTATTACAAATTTTATGATGACGATCTAGTTTAAAACGTGTTCAGATCGAGTAATTGTTTCAGCATTTTCAACAAACATCACAAAGGAATTGACATATTATAGAAACTCCTTATACCAAGCATTTTAAAATCATCAAATTATTGTTAACGTTACTAACACATTTTTTTAGTATTTTATAGGGTTTTTTGTCGACATAAATGAACTACCAAAAATATACATTTGGCATATTTATCGATAAACCGTCGATATCTCATGATAATTACACACATTCGGAAATCCTCGGTTATTTCCGAAAGATTTTTCACTGTGTAATTGAGGCTAACTGAAGTGTCAATTAAGTTTAATTATCATGAGATATCGACGGTTTATCGATAAACATGCCAAATGCATATTTTTTGCTATTTTAATTTATTTTGTTTACACTGTTTTGTTATAATGTTCCTTGGTAAGGTAGTTTGTATCACCAAATAGTAGTAGTTGTCGTTGTTGTTGTTGTTGTTGTTGTTGTTGTTGTTGTAGACATTTGTACCACTAAACAGTTTCACAGAAGGTCTTTCGTCTTGTGGCTTGTCACTGCTGTTTCCATTAAAGAGTTTTATGTGATTGTGCATTGTTCAATAATGCTCCATAGATCATCGTTGGTATTTGGATGTGTGGCTGTACGTGAGTGTGTGTATATGTATATCCGTAGCCATATGAGCTCTCAATGGCCTTTGTTTGAGACACTTGTTATTATATAACGTAGCGAACTGTAAACAGATTTGGCTAGAAATGAATCGGAGTATAAGTTATCATTTTTGATCATGTTTTTTTTTATTTTACTTTAAAATTATACCCGAGGATATATTAATTTTTTAATATTGTTTTTTTTTTATACATCCTTTTTTATTTTATTTTTTTATTCGTATATTTGTTATTATGTTATAATTGTATTTTTTATCATTTTTATTTGTCATGAAAAAATGCCAAAAGCATGTGTCTCATTTTGTTTTTATTCTTAATGCACCTTTTTGTTAAGATATTTACTGAACATGGTATAGACAGATGTAGAACTCATAAAGTCACAAGGTCCCACAAATGTGTAGGGTTGAATTAATTGACATTTTTCACACAACCGGGCAGATTTTAGAAATTAATCCAAAGAAATAGATTGATTTGTATTTTAAATAACTTCACCAACGAGAAACCTAACGTCATGACTATGACGTCATCAGGTTACAAACAAATTATGTGATGATTTTGTTATAATTACTCTTTTTTGTAGGAATAGGGTCAGTTTTTCATAACTTTGTGTTGTTATCGTTTATCGTTGTTAATTTTCAAATCTTTACTGCGTTTGAAGATTAATGGTTTTAATTTCAGCTTTAGCTGTTTCAATCAAATATATGCATCATCAAATAGTTCAAGATTCAAAGTTTACAACATTTCTTCTTTAGCACGTTGTTAACTTTACCAAAGCTCTTAACAGGCGGTCCATAGTTTTCATGTTATTCATCATGCTTGATTCTACTGTATGTTTTCTGATAATATGTGTTTCTGTATTTTGTGTTATTTGTGTTACATACTTATTGTCATTGGGAAATGAATGTGTGCACTTATTCACTAACTGGCTTTGTTCATATGATATTTGTCACCAACATCATTCCCTACAACCGTAAGATCAATACCTGATAAAAACAACGCTTCGGACACTATCCGCGGCGTAAACATATCTGTGTATCCCGGTTCTTTATAAACCGTAATGTTTTTTGCCGAACCCTGTTTTAATTGTCATCGGACAATTTAGTTTTGACTTAAAAGCGACTCAACGGAGGCGCCTTGCGATTGTGTGCGCGGTCTTGACTTGTTAGGTCGCACATTTCATGTGATGTTTCTAAAATACACTTTAAGTCATTTTGTATCGCAACTTGGTACTGTTCAACATGTTCGCTAGTGCACTTATTTCATGCATGACATGGTCCCCTTTGTATTCATTTCCTGCATTTTATGTTTGTTTTACATTAAGTGACCTCAAAAGCGGATGACGTTCTGACGACATACTGGCATTGCTGTCAAATATATCTGTACAATAAAGGTTGATTCTTCAGTATATAATCGAGAATAAATTGTTTCGGAACGAATGTATCTATAGGTGTGTGACATGAAACATTACATTTGAGGTGAATCATATTGTTTTTCTTTTATAAAATGTGTGAGCATTCTTGATTTGATGTTTTCCTGATTTCCCTGGCATCCGCGGTACTAAACCCGTCCGTTGAAGTCACCTGCGGCAACAACCCCACTTGGGCAAATATGATATAAATAAATATGAATCGCGTAAAACAGTTTGATACATGGGCGGATCCAGGATTTGACAATAGAGACTCTTAAGTTAGGGGCGTAACGGCTTTTGACTTGCGCTCTTCTCTCGCTGAACACAAATTATTTTGGTTCAAGTGTTGGTAGGGATGTTAAGGCGAACTGCAGGACCCTAACAACATTTTAATAATTTCTAGCCCAAACTGGTGTTTTGGGGCATATTTTATTAAATCCTGTCACTTACATACATAACGATCCAATAACAAGGTGACGTGTAAATTTTAGTTTATTAGGATTGTAGACCACGTGATGTTTATCTACAGTCAGGTGGTCATGTGACCGCGAAAACAAACTTCTTTTCTTTATATTCTGCAAAGTCAGAGGAACAGCACAAACAATGTTTCAGTATCTTATCAACGGACCACCAACAGCCGACCTCAACAATCACTCGCTCATGAATTCCCATCATTATGCAAAATAATGACACTGGCAATACAATCGAAATGAAAATCTACATGTGATGTGAAAATCTTACCCAACCCGCCTTCGGCTCACCCGATAAATTCCTCCGTCGTGCCAGATAAACTTCCTCCATCCACGGCACTAACCTAGTATTCTCTATATATTTTCTTCTTCATTGGTGTTAAAAGTCCCCCCTCCTGTATCCGCTAGTGCTATTTACTTTGAACTCATCTCATGCTAAGAAAACTGTTATATACATGGACCTATAATTTTGTATTTATTTCTTTACTTATATTTTCAATTAACCCTATATAATTTACGTCAATAAATGCTAATAAACCGGTGCTTCGGTTTTTAAATTTAAAGCGCTGGCCAACCCCCACCTCAGTAACTTTCGCTGCAGTTCCCTCCGCCCTAATGTATTTTTTTCCTCCCCCACCCGTAAAAAAACAAAATGAAAACAACAACAACAACGATAACAACACTCAAAAAAAAAAAAAAGAACAAATGCCATTCAATGAGATGTGTCGATTTAAAAGAAATATCTTACTTCAGTACTACTTACAACGTTCATAGCATGTTAGATGGACCTGATAAGGTTAGCTCCGGATTTTTTATTGACCTTAGGGCGTTTTTGTTGATAGCAAACCAGTTTCGGTTTTAGTTTCAATGGTTTCAGCAGTTTCGAAACCGGTTTTGATAGTTTTACTTGAAATAACAAATGCATGGTTTTGCGTAGTTTCAACAACATAACGGAGCTACCGCATATAGCTATTATTTCTAATAATCAGTATTACCCTTTTCATTAAGCTCATATGCCCATTGTAAGGCTTTGTTATCAAAAAGATTGAGTTTCAACAAATGTGGTTGATCACTTTCCGCCATGTTGTTTTTAAAGTGAACTAGCGTTCGGTTGGAACGAACCGATGAAACCGCCACCGGTAGGGGTTTCGATTGTTTCAAAAACCGGTTTCGGTTTTCGTTAAAAAAGCGATAAAACTGGTTTTGGTTTCACTTGAAACTGTTACAACAAATGCACAGTTGTTCGTGAAATCGATATAAAACCGAACCCAGTTTAATTATCAGCAAAACCGCCCTTAGTGACGTCACTCAATTTGTCAGGAAACAAAAATGGAGGTAATGCGTCGTATAGAATTTATGAATGATGTTCGATAGGTATTGTTAGTCTTGTATTTTGAGCGCTCCCTTGTTCAGGACCTCATGGGTCGTAGCATTGTGCCTCAAGACAGATCTTACATTTAAATGATAAAGCTCGTGTATTGCCCATCTCACTTCCTCTACTATGTGTCTGCTGTTTCACTAGCCACGATCCAGAATGTACTGATGATAATTCAGTTACATATGAATATTACGATGACCTGCCAATACACGAGTCTAGCTGCACATTGACATTTGGCTGTGATTGATATTCCATAGGAATTCACTTTATAGTGAAATAGTTCATTCCCATCTACATAGTGTGCGGCAATATTCAAAATATCAAATGGAACAATTGGAGCGTTACACGGGATAAATTCAGACAAGGAAAGAAGTCGGTATTGGAGCGTCAGCGTACATGTTTTCACTATTAGACAGAGGAGAAGATTGAGAAGAATGTCATATTCAAATACACACTCATTTTTATATATGACATTTAGAAACCCAACTAAAAACAAAGCTACTGAAACATATTCACGATACTAGCAAGGTTTCACTTGTTCACGGAAATCAGGTCAGGAAACCCGCAAACGGTTCATCGTTTCATGAAATAGAAAATGTAGTCTCCTTCTTTAGATACATGTACGTTGCAGTTAATTACGGACTGCCATGCAAGTTGCACCCTTCTGGGTGAGAAAGACAAGGATTCTTCGATTTCCCTCCCCAGCTCAAAGACAAAGAAGACGTTGTAAACAACGTATGCAAAGTGTTGGGAAGCCGCCTCTAGATGCGTCGAAGATAGGACACTGCATACTGTTGCACGAGCTATGACAATACATCGAGGTGTTATATGAGCTATTCACCACTTCAATCATCTTTATTTCCTATTGTAAGCTTCATTTCCACGACAGCTTTGAATTGTTTTCTTCTGATACTTGTGCCATAATAGAGGCTCTTATCAACTTAACCAGCCCAATTAAGATTTCAACAACAATTAGCAAGGACACTTACAATACTTTATGCACCACAATAACAGACACACTATCCTCAAAACAAGCACAATACATGCATGGTAAAACTATCTTTAGGGACTATTCCTCCAGCAAATAAAACCACGAGTAGGAAATTATTGACCGCCAAAAGAAGGTGTATGAGTTGGCGCGGAAAAACAATTCTCTGGATTTCTAAAATCAGGTCACGACTCCAGCCACAGAAAGCAGTTTGGGACAAACAACGTTTTAAAGAACTCCGCAGTTCCTTTCCTCATTACTTTGTCTACTGTTCGTTATATAGCAGCCAGTGAAACAGACATATTTGCTACAAATTAAATCTTAAGTACATTTTAGATATACAGCAGTTTTAATGCCGCTCTTTGCTACTGTATAAATTACCTTTTTAAGCGGCAAAAAGGTTTGTTCTTTCAAATTTTCACATTAAACAATGTTTATCTATTGCAAACAAGCTTCTGTATTACTGTCTGGAAAATGCTTAAGAAAACCTGATGCAAATAACAGTGACACAATGACATAAAAGTTGTTTGTTTGGTAAAATTTAAAGTTATTTGACATGATAGAATTGTTAATAACAATTCCAATTTTGTAACTATTTCGATAGTATTTTGCATCAATGTCTTTACAAGAAAAAACAAATTACTGATTACACACTTTATTTACAAAATTTATAAGTTCTTCAAAACACCACTTTAAGGCATTCAGAATTCCTCGGCCATTTTCTATCAAAACAATCTCGGAGCTTTGCCGGTACTACAATTAAAGTAGTTCGTAATATTTTAAATTAAATCGTTAATTAAATGTAGTGCTTTTGTAGTAGCATTGTAAATCTTAGTTTAAATTGATTACAAAAGAGGTGTATTATAAATGCATACATAATACAGATTTCCATGAGTTAAGTCAAGTTTAATTGCCAAATTGAGATTACTGAGCGATCTTCTTGAAGCGAAGTTAATATGGACCGATTTCTGACATTGCAAACCGTCCATATACATCAGAGGTTGTTTGGATAGAAATAGGCCGTCGAGTTCCGAATGCGTTTTAAAGCTGCACTCTCACAGATTGAACGTTTTGACAACTTTTTTATTTTGTGTCTTAAAACGAGCCAATTTTTGCGAAAATCCATGAAAACCAGTTATATAAGACTGCTGACAAAAACAAAGATCGCATAATTTTATATTGAAGTTCCAAAATAATTATTGATGTTTTATGCAATTTTCTTAAACCGTTAGTAACGGTTTAAGCCACAAAACATGAATATTCGAACGGAAATATGAAAATCTACGGTCTGATTTTTGTCAGCAATCTTCTATTATTGGTTTGCAGATATTTACGCAAACATTTGATCTTTCCAAGACAAAAAATAAAAAAAAGTTGTAAAAATGGTATATCTGCGAGAGTGCAGCTTTAAGGCCGATATCAACAGTTTCCGCCCTACCGTCTATAACACTCCGTCTATATACTTTTCTCAATGTTAACCAACATTTTGGCAAGGATTCCAGTTAAGATACTTACGCAAATTGCACATCATGTAACTTTTATAAAATAATATATTGGTCCAATAAAGGACAATCTATAGTATTTAATGCTTGATACCCAGTGATTAAAGTTGAATTAATAGTATCCAAAGTTCCAAAACAAAATGTACGTTAATCCAGTTTTTTCAACAATATCCTTGTTGTTAACGTGTATGGTATAAGATTGCTACGCTGCCTATTTGCATCAGAATGATCTTCTAAAACATCGATTGTTTTTTCAACAAGTGATTTGAATTGCTGCCAAATATAAGTGAACATGTATATTTTCTTAAATTTACACACTGTACACTATCATGTATTTAAATCCAGGCCAAGATGTTGATTGTAAATACTCATATAACGTTATCAAAAATAATTATACAACATTGTTCACCTATTACAAACTATATAATATCATACACCACTATAATATACGTTCTATCTTTAGCCTTAGACTTCCATTTCCTTATCGACTTACATATATGCACCGACCTTTTACCATATGAATATTTAGTCCCATTTTCTTCTTAACACGTAGATCAGTGGTAGGAATGTCATTAATTGATATATCTTGATGGTCTATCTGCTTGGTACAACATGAATTAACTCTTATCTTTTCATTTCATTAAATTCACCTAAGCAAAATATTTACAATACCAGATTCATTTTGATAACAAATCAATGTCAAGATAATCTTATACAGATAAATTGCATGGCGAACTATATAAAATACAATGGAAAAAATGTACATAGCATCAGAAAATAAACTTTGGTTTAACAGAACATAAAACCAGTTTTGACATAAGCGTAAATAAATCATCAAAGCATTACACGAACTACTTACAAGTACAATTTATACATACATAATGATATGATCATGTAGGGTAAAGCACATGCCTCCTCTATATTTTAAAATACTTGAAGGTAATTGGACTTAATGATCTTGTCACTTTGTAAGTGAACATGCTCAATAAACTTATTACTGCATAAACAAATTAATGTGATAATATTTTTTTCAAATTTTCTTTAAAAATACACATATATGGCCTTCGCAATGTATCCCTTACCTGGACGGTAATAAGCTGCTACCATATCAAATGTTTAACACTTTAAATTGATATTGTGGTTAACAAGTCAAAGCCAATGCCTGAATCGTGTAATGTTCTATCCAATCCATTAATGTTTCAGGAACCATGGTTATACACAGTTCAGACTCAGATTAAAAAACAACAACATTTTTATGATTGAACAATAGATAATCTTATTCCATCTGAGATACAAATATATATGTGAATATTAGTAAACATTCATATAGTTACATAATTAAACAAAGTTCACCATTAATGCAATAATTATTTGCTCTTCAGACTGAACACAGATTTAAGACTGTCCGTAATATAATCACTGTCCCTTAAATAAACGGACTGTTGCTCAGTTTGACACCCTTAATCTTAGGTCAATATATATGCAAAAAGCTACAGAAACATGCTCAGTAGCAAAAAGTTTAAACATAAACCCGGTTTAGTGGCAATGGGCAAACGCCAAAGACATAGAACACAATTTCACAAACAAGAAACATAGAACAGCACAAAACTCTACAAACAGCACAGTGCATAAATACTATATATATATATAAATAATTGATATGTTTATCAAGAATTGTTAGGTACCGCCTTGGAACGGTCAGTAAAATGTTATTCAAATACTACTAGATTTTGCTGATATTATCAGACATATTAGCATACAAAGGCTGTTCCTATGATTGACTCAAACCCTACCTACAGGTAATCATTCAAATATCTGCCAAGTCACTTTCCTGACAACATCAGCACTACCACTGTTTAAGAATGTTGATTAAAAATGCCATATCTTAACACCTAAATAAGTTCTTGCCAAAAAAAACACACACACAAGTATTTGTAGGTGTTTGATAGATGTTCTAACAATCATAAATAGATATTAACCGTTGTTATTTACTTAGATTATTTCTTATTCATATTCAAAATGCCTGCTGAAATCTTTTCTGGTATTTCAATGCCACATCTTGTCCAGTGTGTGTAGGCCATCCCACTGAAAACAAAAACTCCTTTGCTGTTACATGTCTTGAAAGCTACACGACTTTGAATTCTGGTGACATGTCGTGCAGACATTTGTAGGTTTCAATAGCAATGTATCTTACCCTGCTCAGATGTAATGCTGGCAATTGAACTCTATGAAGAAGATTTTTGTAAGTTGATGTGTGATCATTAAAACCAATTGTTAAAGCTCTGTATTGCATTTTTTCTAAAAAAAATTCTGTTTTGTTATTGCTACTATGATGCCCTCAAAACAATACAGTAATTAAAATTGGATCTGATTAAGATAATAAGCTTAATATTACTTTGAAGGATACGCAGTTGCTAAGCGGTGTTTTAGAAATCTGGGCAACATTAATACATTATCTAACTGAACGCCTATAAGTTTAAAACTTGCTTTTCAGAAACAATAGTATAATTAAATATATTGATTTGTTTAAGTCTTGAACAGTCTTTGAGTAAACTGAAAATGCTTGAAAATTGTCATGGTTAACCTGCATTTGATTTATCACACACATAAAGAGTATTGTCATCTGCATAATAATATAAGACATTAATTTTGAAAAACGGCATTGAGAAAGATGTTAAAGATTAGAGGCCTAAATGTTGGTCTTTGTGGTATGCCTTTCAGGAAGGAGCCCCACTCACTGGTCAGTTGACCAAGTTTGATACTTTGTGTTCTGTTTATTAGATATCTGTGCATTGGTTTACAGGCTTGGGCTGAGAGCCCATAAGCAATAAGCTTGTCTGAGATGAAATCATGTTTTTCAAACTATACCGAAAGTATATTGAAATTGAAATTTATCTATGTACCTGCATCAATAAGGCCAAAAAAAAACACCTGTGTATCCGGTAACATGGCAAAAGCAATAGGGTCGGACGGTCGGGATTTTTTTTACAAAAAGTCAGAAAAAAACAGACTTGTTTAATGTCTGAAATCATTTCCTTTTCTTCGACTACCGTATTTTCCCGCCAATTTTGCCCATGAAAGTTGGTGTTTTTTGTATACAATACTCCTTTATAAGACGCCGCGATCGGTTTTTAGAACAAATCAAGCACTCCAATTACTACAAATCTATGATGTTGTTCTAGCGAAACGGTCATTTATCAACTACATTTGTTAATTTACTTGAAGAAAATCGCCGATTTTCTCGTCAACTGTGAGCTCTCTTATGTGGAGGTAGGTTAATAATAGAACAGGTAAACGCAGGTAAGGATTTATTTTACGCATCTTATTTTATTATTTATAATTTATCATTATTCTCGTACCAATCAAAGTTTTATGCATATTCTTAGTGATTTCAAACATTCCGGTCATTGTTTTAAGATTCCCAGACGACGATTATTGATTATTAATATTACATTTTTTCGATCGTACGGTATTTTCTTACCAGCCTAGACGAAATCCTGGCAATCAAATAGTATTATACGGTATCCGACCGACCGATTTAAATGCAAACCATAGCCACGCGCCTTTGATCTTATTACCGCTCGTGCTATTACGTCACAAATTGAACCGTTTGATCTGCAGCCGACACATTCCTATAAATGTGTCGTTATAACTTTCGCAGGTTTTTGTTTGGATTTCAGTTCATGGGACTTAAATTAGGCGAAATAAATAACCATTGTTAACTGCGGATAAATAAATGTAACTATTAATGAAATGTGAACCTCGCAGTTAAGCCTGCATGAATTCGCAAAGCCTAATCGTAAGAAGCCTGCATGATATACGCAAAGCCTAAAAAAGTAAGTTCTATTTTGGACATGGATAAATAACACCGCGAACTATATCCTTTATATTTTCATTTTGTGATCAACCACGTGTTTGGACCATAAACATGCGTTTGCCTGATATCGGACAGGAATCGCCGAACTCCGCCATTTTGTTTCCCTGTTGACAAAGCGTCTCGGTAATACATAATCAGGAATGAAAGTTTATTCTCCGGGAACAGATACAGACAAACAACGAAAATAACGACGATATATTTGAGTTTTTCCTTTTTGCCTAAAAAAGATTAGGGTCGGCGAGGCAAATATAGGGTCAGTCGGGTTACCGGAAACACAGGTATTTTTTTTTGCCTAATCAATATGAAAAAAACAAGGTGGATGTCAATACACTACCAACCACGCGTTCTTTAAAAATGACGCGTTGCCACCGCGGGAGAGATTGCGTCATCGCGGGAAACCGCGGCGATATATTCCGCGGTAGCAAACGCGGTGGTGCGCGTATAGCCGCGTTCACCTCTGCTACCGCGTGCGACTTCCGAAAATATGCACGCGGCGTATCGCCGCGAACGCAGAATGGGTTCCACTTGATTGCTAGGGAAAACAATTTCATCACCGACGTTTGATCATTATGTCGATGGAATATTGAGTGTTTCCTAAAGTATTTTTAATGAGTTGATTGATACCAAAATATGCTTTCGAAATGGCTTTAACGCCTTTGTACTAGTAGCTCCGGATCCGATCGTTTATCACGCGTCTTTGTTGAAAGAACAGAGATCATTGTGCGTTTTTAGGTGTCAAAATCACTAAAACGAAAATGAATTTAGTTTTCGTTTAAAAAGTGATCATTGAACAAAGTGTTTGTTTGAATGTAATTTGTAAAATGCATTTAATTCTTAACGTATATTACAAATATTTAATATATGTAAAGTTTCACATATTTTTAGGGATCAAACTACGTTTTAAGTACGAACCAAGAGTTTTAGAAAACGGATCGAGTTTGTATGCAATGACATTTTTATGTTAATGCTAATAAAACTTTGACTTGACTTGTATGAGTTTAATAAAACTAACTAGAATTACATGTATAAGAAGGGAACAAAGAAAACGCCTTCAGAGAATTGACAGCTACCTATTTACCTTCAT
Organism: Mya arenaria; assembly: GCF_026914265.1. Classification (NCBI taxonomy): domain Eukaryota; kingdom Metazoa; phylum Mollusca; class Bivalvia; order Myida; family Myidae; genus Mya; species Mya arenaria. The sequence continues at coordinate 55,572,186 of NC_069131.1, forward strand.
AACCGTTTATTGACACATCGTTCTTCCACCGCATTCTATGGCGTCGAGCCACTGCGATACCCGGCGTAAGAACGCGTTGGGCATTATAAGTCAATCGCAGCGTATAGGGAAAATTATATCAAAAAGATAACGTCCGCGGTAAGGAAAAATCGCGGCGAGGCGCGTGGTTGGTAGTGTATGTCACGTAAATATACATTTCAACGGAAAGGGAAGTAAGCGTACCTTTTTCAAGTGATAATTTGTACTCTGTTCACGTTTCCAACTTGAACGGCTTTTATGTCGTATTTCCCTTGTATCAAAAGCTTCAACGAACATCCTTCTATCAAAATCCGGTTTCCTTTTAATGTTTGCAAACCCTTCTTCTTTATTGTCCGCAAACCTTCTTTGACATCATCTGTAAATTGTTGAAAATTAGTTTAAATTCAGGTTTAAGTTCAATTGCAGATTTCTTCACGTTATATATTTATTATTGTTTTGTCTTTTTTTATGCTGTCTCTATGATCAACATTTGACTCAGTTTGTATTCAAAACAATAGCCAGTTTATAGGGGAAATTGATATAATGATAATGCAAACGATCATAGGGGTTTTCCTGGTTTTCTCTTTGGAATAACAGAGTTTTGAACATATCGTCAAATAATAAAGAACACGTAATGGGGGTTTATTTTCTAACAACAGTGTATATAAATAGTCAAAGCATATTTATGTGGAATCCCAGCAATACTTACATATGATTATGTATTGTTCTCCAATTGACAAGACTAACTGTCTCATCTCTTTGATACGGATGTGGTGGTCTGATTCACCCTCCGCTGATTCTTGTGTTGGGGACACAGTGACGGTGAGACATTCTTTTTTACGCTCCATAGGCTTATACCATTCTTTGTCATCCGTTGCAGTTGAGTTCATTTTACATTTTATGCCAACGCTTGTATTCTTAGAATTGCCATTTGGACAGTCTGAATCGTCAATGTGAAACTCCACATCACTTATGGCATTTTCTATATTTAAATAGTTGTTGTTTCTGAGGTCCGATGTACCGTACATACTAATGTTAGAATAATCGAAATCTTCAGTCCTCGCAGATGACATGGAATACATACTGCTGTAAGAATGATTGTTGCTATGGTCAGATGCACCGTACATACTACTGTCATAATTCTTTATTTCTTCGTTTCTCTCAGATGAAATGGAACCAATACTTCTGTAAGATCCATTGTTGCTGACGCCAGATGCTCCATACAAACTACTGCTATAATTTTCGTAATCTTCGTTCCATTCAGATGAAATGGAACCAATACTTCTGTCACTATCATTGTAGCTGACGTCCGATGCATCATACATACTACTGGCATAGTTCTTTAGTTCTTCGTTTCTCTCAGATGTTATGGAACCAATACTTCTGTAAGAATTTTTATTGCTAACGTCCGATGCATCGAACATTCTGCTGTTACTCTCAGAATCCATACTATTGTAACCTGAAATATATGGATACATTTTAGAAATCTGTATAATCTGGGTGCAAATGTATAATAACATTAATGTTAATATATTTATTTTATAACCCCTTTAATAGTCAATATGTTGTGTCCCTTAGGTTTCATTATATTATTGCTATTTTATCTGTCTACATTTCACAACCCAATCAATATATGTATTTGGTTGTTGGTAAGGGTTTGTACATGTTGAAGCAAAGTTAATCGTACGAAATACAAAACAATGATTATCTTTAAGTAAATGAAACGTGATTTTGGATAATGTATTGCTACATACATTATTATTGATTTCATTTAATTGAAAAAAATGTATTTAAAATTGAAGTTTCTTTTCATGCGACTTTCTTTTGAAAACATATCCTTGTTTTCAATTGTTTTAGAAACAAGTTGACTCATCTATTTATTGTACAATTAAGTTTTAAAGCCCATACTTGACATCATTCAAAAAGGTTTCAACGATACCTTGTTTAATTCGTAAACTTTATCGTGTAACTTTTTCAATGCACCCTTGACACCTCTATATATCTTTATAACAATGCGAACTACATGGACATCCTGATTAGCTTAAAATTAAACTAGGTGAGAAAAGTACCATCATCGCTGTCTGATTGGTCGAGTATTAACGTTTTTTGCTCCCCAAATTGAATTGTGGTTTCCTCAAGTGACGACTTGTCGGTCAAAACATGTATACCGATCTGCTTTTCAGACTGACAGTCTATGTCGCAAAAACTTATTGTCTGAAAAATGGAGAAAAAAGGCATACTGTAGCACAAACCAAGAAGCACAAACTGTATACGAAACAAGAAACTGCGATTTGATTGTAACAGCTCATGGACAGCAGTAAGAAAGTCTAACACTTATGCCTACAATAACTGGCGTAGGCGGTATCTTATATCCAACAATTAATAACACATTTTCAATAATCAGGACCAGAAAATAAGTTATAGGCAACATTCTTTTAGAAAGGTACTGTCATAAATACTAGTATTGATAAATCTTTACCATAAGAACTATTTTGCAAGTTGAAGAATCCGTTTTCGAAGATTGATTTGTTAAGCACCAAACAGGAAACAGAACGTCATAATAAAGTCCACTTTTGCATTGGAGATCCTCAGGTCTCAGTATTTGCAAATTCTTTGTTTCTTCTAACTGTTCTCGGGTGTCAGGGATTGTATCCACTTCAATATCGCTTTCTGTATTAGTGACGTCTTCCGTTAAACTTTCTAAACTGCCGTAGCCTGAACAAAACATTGATAATGTTTACTGTCGCGTACAATTATGTTTATCATTTTCTTGGATTATGTTTACTGTCTTTTTTAAAATTTAAAATAATAGTTGTTTACTTATTATTTTTATTTTAATATTGCAATATGTATAATTACCAATATCAATTTCATTGCGTAAATCCACGCAAATAGAGTTGGCTTTCCCTCTCTGAATTGACCCGCCTTGAGTATGTTTTACGCTCGACACGTTACTTTTTTGTGTCGTTTCTTGGCCTTTATGCTTCAATAAAACAATACGGTTTTCAAATAAATTTAGTGTATGCATCCCATATAGAACATGGGCATATACATCTACATTCCTAGTATTTTAAATAATACTTATAATAGTGTTATGTTTCGCATAAAAACATATTGTGCCTGTGTTTACATAACTGATATCTTACCAACTCCTCAGATGTGACAGCCAAATTGTCTGGCCTGCTGTTTAGAGATAACCTGTCGAAACGTGTCGAATTCAAACTGTAGTTTCTTTGAAATCCTTGCACAATCATGTATTTTGAATTGTTCGCAAGTAGTTGGTCTGCACGACATAAACGTATGTCGGAACATGCATATGCTTCCGTCATGTCTGTAAATAATTGATTGCAAGATTTATACATTCTGAAACAGGGGCATAACATAAAATACAACTGTTATTGCACCATTCGCCTGAACTTAAGTTTATCGCCGTCGTTAATGTATATTACCCACATTTTTCATGATGGCAGTTATTGTACAGCAAATTGCCTTTACTGTCGTATTCAGCAGCATAACACTCTGTTTCAAATATGTTACCTTCCGGCAGTTTCTCTTTTTTCTCCAGGGAGACATCATGGACATCAGGGTACTTTCTTTGATGTTTGTAACACTCTCTTTGACCATGTTTTACAGATTCGATATGAATTGGTTGAAAGCTTTGATTCCAATTTGCTTGAATTGTATTTGGGAATACTCTTATTGTGTCAGCTTCTTCAAACTTACTCGCTAAACATAGATTCACATGACCTGCAATAAGTAGAACATCTCAGTCATGTAAGAGATACATTACATGGGCGAAAATTAAGATGAACACATAAAAGTGAAGCCAACTTACCTTTTAAATCAATTTGTAGTTGTAGCTTGAAGTAATGCTCAATAACTACGTTTTTAAGCGGTCCTAGATAGCTGAGTTTTATTTCAATGGTACCCGAACAGAAAGCTCCAGGTATCGTAAAATGATGTTTCTGAAATGCATGTAATGGATGACATTAACCTGAACCTACATATTACATATATGATGTGTTACAAAATCCAAATGATATACAGCTTACCAACAACCGAAACACCACTACAGCAATACCCCGTTTTGTCACAACGCGACAATGAACTTCAATCCGGTATGTATGTTCATTCTTCGACCGATATGTTGTATGAGCAGTTTTCGTTCGGCCGTCTTGACCCTTTTCTACAGGGCCCGCATCTGCAACAGTAAAAGCCTTTTTAGAAATCATCAATGTCTGTAAAAGAATTATGTATTTCTATGTCTTCATTCATTTTTTGTTAGTAGGAAAAATGTGAATATCAAACTCGACTGAGTTTTCCACAGCAATATGTTCAATATAATCAACCATTTTAATTGCAATTGTTTCAGAGACGGCTTGTTTGTAGTCGCGTTAGCGCCGTTCGATGTTAGGTTGTAAGTTTTATCTGTGAAAGTTGGTAACAAACATACATAGATACACTGCAAGTGTTTGCCTAAAATAATAGTAATTGCAAATGTTATTTCATATTAGTCAAAAGAAACATTGGTAAAGTATACCTTACCGATGTAATCATAATCTGATTCAAATTGCTCTGATTGTTCTGCAGGAAGTTGGTGAAACTTTGTTTCATCGTTTGATTCCAAAAGCCCTCGTATATGCGTCAAAATGTTGCATGTTGGACACATGGTGTTAATTTCTAAATCATTTGTATTGCATGTTTTATGCACTTCTTGGCATTCTAACTCGTATTTGTGAAGAACTTTCTTTTCTTTGTTGTGTTTGACGTTTTTTCGAACGTCATCGCGCAAACCAATCTTTTTCTGCGATAAGGTCCGTTCTCGTACACTGCCATGAGACAATGTTTCAGAAGCAGAATCAAATTTCTTTTCCGGTGGTAATGTAGCCGCTTTAAAATGACTGCGATGTTAACAGCGAGTGTTCTTTCTTTTGCGTTTCACATTTGACATAACTGCATGTGTGTGTTTCTCAGACAATGCGTTTGTGCTTCCTTCAGGTTCAACAGAGAGGTTTAATCTCTCAATCGGCATTTCGCGTTCGCATTCCCTCAATAACTTACCACCAACCTCGCCAGCATCTCCAGCAATGCCAGCAACGCCATCACCTCGGACATCAACACGATCGACCAGGTTTTCCGGTCGTACATTATTTGAGCTACAGGGAACCGCCTCTTCCACAAAGAAGAGCGTTTGTTTTTGTGAATTCCCTTTCTGTTCTTCATCCGTTACACCAACAGTTGTATTAAGTGTTTTTGTCACAGTGCAATAGCCATTGTTATCACTAAATACAACAATATGTTTGTCCACGATTTTTGGTCGTAAATAATTTGAGCTACAGGAAACCGTTTCATCGTCAAGGGAGAACGTTTGATTTTGTGAATTCCCTTTCTCTTCTTTATCCTTTTCAACCACACATGTATTGTGTTTTTGATTAGTTTCACCAATTTGTGTGATCAAACGACGGAGGATATATATAACAAAGATGTGCAACACTACACTTAATACAGGAAAGACGATACACGCCAACACCGTAATATCAAACATCGTGGTTGCGGCCTCGTTCTCTGAAAGAAAAAGAAAACTTGAAACAAACATCCGGTCGTTATGGCATAAAGCAAACGAGTTTACAGATTCAGATTTTTTTATTAATGTAAGTATTAAGCCATTTTAGTCGCAAATAAACGTGTGTATTTAGAAACGATATCGTTGCATTTCCAGGTGTTTCTTGATTGATAATACAATTAGGGGGTACTGTTGCCAAAAAAATAATAAACACACTGGCACATGTTATTCTGCTGTTTCAGTTATACCATTTATGAACTATATAAAGGTATGCTCATGTAACTATAGATTCCACCTGCGTAGTCTTCGCCCAATATCATTTACATTTCGAATCATTTTAATCTTAAATAATTTCCCTTAGTGAATATTGAAAACGTCCCTTTGTCGATGTTACCAGTGCCTCAGATTGTGTTCAATCCCGATTGCTATAAAATTATTATCATATAGATTGGGGGGGGGGGTATTTGGTTGTGTTTCTAAATAGTTTTGTTCTTATTATTATACCACTCAAAAGACTACTAATGTCTTTTCCTCAGCTTGTTCTGATAGTTTCTCATTTCATTATAACTATCTTGTATTTAATATGTCCAATATTGTGACAGACCAACTGTCATTTAAACTATTACTGATGTCATTCCTCCTTTGAAAACAGCTAATGGTAATGTTGCTACTACTAATAAAGAAAATGCAATATGATTTCTTCGTGTCAATATCTAACGAGGATTCAAATGCTATTCTCCCCTTGTTCACTTATAAATCACAGTCACGGTTATCTAACTTCGTAATTACAGAACGGGATGTAACTGATGTTTTAGAAAACCGTAATGTTAACAAAGCTATTGGCCCAGCTATTGGTTACCACTAGTGTGTTAACAAGGTTTTCCATATTTGGGCTCTGTGACCTAGTTTTTGACCCAAAAATACATATTCGAACTTAAGCTAGAAATCAACGAAACAACCTTTCTGACAAATTTTAAAGATATTTGGGCTTAAAATGTTACCTCTAGGGTGTTAACCACGTTTTGCCATATTTTGGCCCTGTGACCTCGTTTTTGAACCAGATGACCCATATTCAAAGTTGAGCTATAAACTGCAAAAACAATTATTTTGACAAATATCCAGGATATTACGGCCGAAAATGTCACCCTTTAGAGTGTTAACAACAGTTTGCCATATTTGGGCTCTGTTACCTAGGTTTTCCATATTTGGACTCCGTGACCTAGTTTTTGACCCCAGATGACCCATATTCGAACTTCAGCTGAAAATCAACCAAAGAACCTTTCTGACAAATTTCCAGGATATTTGGGCTGAAAATGTTACCTCTAGACTGTAAACAAGGTTTTTACATATTTGGGCTGTGTGACCTAGTTTTGACCCCAGATGACCCATATTCGAACTTGAGTTAGAAATCACGAAACAAGCTATCTAACAAATTTCTAGGATATTTGGGCTGAAAATGTTACCTCTAGAGTGTAGACAAAGTTTTTCTGTATCTGAGCTCTGTGACCTAGTTTTTGACCCAAGATATCCAATATTGGAACTTGAGCTAGAAATTAACAAAACAACATTTCTGACAAATTTCCAGAATAATTGGGCTGAAAATGTAACCTCTAGAGTGTTAAAAATGTTTTTAATTATTTGGGTTCAGTGACCTAGGTTTTCCATATTTGGGCTCTGTGACTTAGTTTTCGACCCTGATGACTCATATTCGAATTTGAACTAGAACTCAACAAAACGACATTTCTGACAAATTTCCACTAATTTCCACACAAATATTTGGGCATATTTTAAGTTTTGACCCTATATGACCCATATTCAAACTTGAGCTTAAACATCGAGACAACCTTTTTTGACATATTTCAAGGATAATTGAGCTAATAATGTTACCACTAGATTGTCAAAAAGGTTTTTCCATATTTTGGCTCTGTGACCTAGTTTTTGACCCAGGTAACCAATATTCCAACTTGAGCTAGAAACCAGATGATCCATATTCGATCTTGATTTAGAAATCATCGAAACAGCCTTTCTGTCAAATTTCCAGGATATTTGGGCTGAAAATGTTACCTCTATAGTGGTTACAAGGTTTTTCCATAATTGGGCTCTGTGACGTAGTTATTGACCCCAGATGACCCATATTCGCACTTGAGCTGGAAATCAAACTAAGTGTGGACTGACGACGGACGACAGACGACAGGCGACAGACGTTTATCGATTCTAACAACTCATCCTCAGCCTACTGCTAAGGTGAGCTAAGACGGCTAAAAATTCATTATGGTTTTAGTATTGTTCGAGCCCGGTCAAGTCAAGAAAAAAAGGAAAACCGAGCAGCCTTGTCCTCACGGCCACCGGGACGGTAGCGCGAGTTGTAGGTATGTTAACATTTTAAGGATACATTGATAACATCACATGATAATGTCAATCAACCAATCACGCAACATCACAGTCGTAATAAATTTTCAATCGCGTTGCTGTCTTCAAAGACTATAATATCAACATTTGCTGAAGGGAATTTAGTATTTTTGTTTTTAAGTTAACACTCCTTATGATTTGCCACTCTTTATTTCGTAATTAAAAGAAATTTGCATGTTACAAATCATGAGCAAGTTACTTTATAAAAGGTTAGTGTTACATATTTTCCTAAGGACTCGTTTTTGTTGAATACTACGTTATGTAATTACCAATTCGTGTGTTCATCGTAATTTGGATAAACGTTATGTGATTTGTTTTGTTTTTGGAATTGAATTTGTTGTTGTTCTTATCTTATTTGTTAAATAGTTGTTTTCTTGTTGTTAGTTCTGTAAATACGGATGAGAAAGCAGACAGATTTGCAGACATTAAATACAATAAATCATTAAAACGGATAACTACAGGTGGAGTGCAAGTGTTTATTAGTGGATGACATCTGTAGACCGTTCGTCATCAATCTCACTCAAGTAATTCGTCTAAGTCATCGAATGTCAGTACCGATCCTTCTTAACAGACATGGTCATTTCGAATTGTATCAAATTGACGTCAATCTGAACGGGTGTCAGCGTACGGTTATTTCAAATATCTCAAAACAAAAGTATGACCCCCAAAAGCATTTCTGCCGGAAGCATGATTTAAAATTCATTCATGGGTACCATGAATCGTAAAAGAAGAACTTTTAAGAATGACGAGGGATCTATTATTAAAAGCATTGTATTATACATGGTTTTAAAACCCCTACAGTGACCCCCTTTAGTCATATCAATCTGATTAAAAGGACCATAACAAGGAAGTATATTAACAAAAGCAGGATGTTATTTTATGAGGAATGTTTTTTAATGAAATACGTGTATGTCAATAATTTGTTATTGATTGTTTTACCTTAAGAAATATTTATTGTATAAATATAAAAAAACTCAAAGCCATCTTTCGGAATTTCTAAGTCTAGCTTACCCGGAAATGGCATTGAAAATTAGGGTAGACTATAAAATTAAAAGGTTTTAAACAGAAGAAAGTTATTTAAAGAAGTACTAAAACTTTTGTATTAATATATATTTACCAACACACTAATAACGATTATTAATTATATTCCTTTTTGAGAGTTTAAAATACATCCAAATTTAAGCACGTCACAATAGCTACTGTATGCTAGTTATCTGTGGGAAACCATAAACCATACTGTATTACTTCGCTACAATGTAATTATAAACAGAAGTATTAATAGCAAAATAGTGGGCAGTTGCTTCGATTATAAGCATTTAGTCACTGATAATCGGAATAATTCGTTTATATTATTCATCGTTTCTTGTTTTATTTTTGACTGAATAATTTGCTAACATCATGATGAATACAATGTCTCCATATGTTGAATTTTTCTTTTTTGGAGGGCGATTTACAAAATTCCTTGCACGGCATGAATTAATAAAGAACAGTTTGCCCAGCTGCGAGCACCATTTGATTTACTCCAGAATACACATTCCCTGAACTGGGCTAGCAACTTGTTATTGGGGTTATACATTTTGGCCACTGGTAGTAAAACAACCGAGTCCAGCTGAGATGTGATTAAGGAAAAGACTGTTACCTAATTTGGAAAGATGCACCACATCAGAAAACAGACGAAAAACGCTTAGCTTTATGTCACTACTTGATAAAACTGTCCCCCATGTTCAACACCAGTCTTGCTGCATAGCTATTTATTATTTTTCTTGCCTTTTTCATGGAAGATCAATTTGTACTATGAAGCTATGACATTCTTAGCAATACCTGAGACCAAATAATGATAGTACCCGGCATATTCTGATGGAGAAATTTATTAACTATAGCCCGGATCAAGATGCATATTTAGACGGACTTTGTTTCGCCGATATCGTTAGCACCACAGTGAATCAAAATACAGTTTGGGGGATACCTAAACTTATACACAGTCCTTAGTTTGCTCCAGCACTCGAAGTAACCCCAAGCCAACTGAAGCATTGCCACCAAATTTCTAGGTTTTGAAACCCCGGGGCTCCAAGCCATGCCAAGAACGCCTGTTTGATTGTTGATGAACCAAACATCCAAACAAAAATAAATTAAAAACATGACTGCCTTCATAGAGGGGCCAACTAGCATGTTTATAGTATTTTAGAAATGAAACCATATTCGGGCGTATGTACATGCGGACAGAGTCAGGGCACCACCTACCGGCGAGCTTATTTTCATCCAAAGGAACCCCTATTAGGGCTACTAAAGTTGCAGCCCAATTCGAAAGCTATGAGAGCTAAAGCAGGCGTAATAAAGTCCTAAGTGCAAGACAGGTTTTTCAGCACTGTCGAGAATTGGTTCCTGGTGACTGGGGGTCCATTGAAATGACACAATAGGGGGCCCTCGAATTTTCGAACTTCGGTATTTGGTTATTGCTGTAACGGGGCAAATTGGACCGCTATAAGCCAGTTGTTTGATCCACTATGACGCCACATACTGGTCATTTTTTGAAAAGCGCAGCCTTATTTGAACAATTTCCTTGCAAACAGAGACGTCGCCAGCCGATATTCATTCCTTTGTCTTGTGAATTTTCCTTTGTTACGGTAAGTTTCCCAACCCGCAAAAATGCATCATGTATATTGCTAGTGGTATCTGGCTGTTTCTTTATAATTATTCGTTTCCTACTTTTATACCATTAAAAAGAGCTACTACGTCGGCTGCTCTTGTAGTTTCTTATTTCATTATAAGTACATTGAATTATATATATCCAATATTGTGTTATTAAAACCATAATTAATTTTAAGATGAAAAAGACATTAATAAAACTCATTATTCGGAAGCACATCCAAACACAGCGGTCTCGGCAATCGGAACAACTCGGTCATTATCCAACAGATATTGACCCGGAAATTATATAGTTTAATAGTCAGTCCATCGTGGTGTTTCAACTGTCAATGGTCATATCTAATGTTTTAGGTTAGAGAAGTAGGGTCATTATAGGGTCATTATACCTGTCCTAAAATATTATTTTCAGGTTTCTCGAAAGAGTAGTTAAGACATTTATTAAAATCATTCATTTCTGTACATTGTTTGAGTTAATCGCGGCGCCCGTATCGCATTTTCGTATATCTTTAAGTTTTTTGAAAAGGTCTATCACGAAGTTGCCGGATATGGCCGAGTTGTTACAATTGTGGTCTTGGTTTTAAAGAGACTGTTTGTTGACGGCAATAGTTGGCCAAAGTAGTTCAATGGCTTAAGTGTCCTTCTTTTAGTCAAGAGGCTCTGGGTTCGATCCCCATAAGGTGTAATGTTTTCATCAAAATGGATACCAGTCCTGGTTTCTACACAGACACGGACGCGAGTATTATTCTATGAGCTGTCCGCTTCCGTCACAACGAAGTTAAAAGAAATAAGTATACTCTCATCTCAGCAACGCTTGGCACCGGCACAAGCGTTTGTTTTATTTTCATGAACCACAGGTTATATTTATATTGTTCTGGCAGATCAGAAATTGCAAAATTCGAACCGACACAAATATATATAAATACCTTATCATCCGACGTATTTCCCCGGTGCACTTTATATTGTAATTTATCAATATATACTTCATAAACTGATACATCGTTATTCTATATTCATGAATCACTAGGTCTTAGTGAATTTGTGGTTGTTCTTATCTTACTTGTTTTGTTTTTTTTCTTATTGTTTGTTGTGTAAACACGGAAGTAAATGCAGACAAATTTGCAGACATTTAAATCAATACATCATTTTAATGGATTTCTACAATGGGGACACTATAGCGGTTTAAACGGAAATATCTTAACAGGTTTTTGAGTGAATTACATCCCCAGACCAAGCATAATCAACGTCTTTTGGAGGCGAGTCATTCGTCTACGTCATCAAAGGTCAGAACCGACGCTACTTAACGGCGACGGTCTTTTTAAATTGTACCCAATGGACGTCAATATGAACGGGTGTCCAATACAGACGCCACTTTACTTCCACGCTTTTTCAAATTATATCTCATGGACGTCAATTCGAACGAGTGTCAAGTATGGACACTACTTTACAGCGATGGTCATTTTAAATTGTATCCAATGGACGTCAATATGAACGGGTGTCAAATGCAGACGCCACTCTACAAAGACGGTCGTTTCAAATTGTATCTCATGGACGTCAATTAGAACGAGTGTAAAGTATGGACGCCACTTTACAGCGATGGTCATTTTAAATTGTATCCAATGGACGTCAATTTGAAAGAGTGTCAAGATACCTGTTGAACAACCATTTGAGATTTTTTTTGCATCTGTTCGGACCGAATGTTTATTCGGTATAAATTGTTCTCACAGTGTGATAGAAGACATTTTGACTGTGATATACCTGTTTTTCTTTGACGTTATTTATTATTCATTATTACAATAAATTGTTTGATCCTGTTCACATATACTATATATTGTTTTACATTTTCATACCAAAATATTTATTCGGTATAATAAAATAAGTATCAGATCCCATGGAGGGAGGCGTTAGATGAGGGTGACATTCTGTTTCGAGGGTTGACAATATCAATTAGTTAAAATATCGCTTTGTCGGTCAAAAGGATTTTACAATTGTAGACAAAAGTGAGGTATAATAACAAATAATGTTAACTCTCTAATGTTAACGCCTCAGTTGACATGAACTTTCTCGGGTTAACAACTGATATTTATATAATAACATTGTATTATTCATTATTCCAAAAGTCCTTCAGTGGCAGTCTTTAGTCATATCAAGCTGATTAAGAGGAATATAATAAGGAAGTATAATAAACAGGAAGTTATTTTATGTAAAATATTTCTCAATTAAAAACGTTAATTGTGTAGATATCAATACATTGTAATGAATTGATGTACCTTAAGAATTAAATATTTCTTTAAAAAAACAATACCCACTTTTGGAAGTTCAAAACTAAACCGTTAGTGGCATTGTAAATGAGAAAGTAAAACATTGAACTTTACATTTAAAACAGAGGAAAATTGTTTGAAACAAGATAAAAAAACATTTGTATTATGATATATTTACCAACATACCAATAACGATCGACTATTTATTATCTTCCTGTTTGAGAGCCTAAATAAAGATATCCAAATTTAAGGTAAAACGTCACAATAGTTATACGGGAAAACCGATACTGATTCACTATAGTGTAAATAATATGAACTAAGGCGCTGTGTTATTGCAGGACACGTTAAAGTTAAAGTTTACCTCACGACTAAGTAATTAAATAGCGAGCATTTTTGCTGCGTTTTAAAATTTATTTAATACATGCAAACACACATATACAATAATATTGTATACATTATACTATAATTATATCAAAACTGGAGTTGTCCTTATCAATTCAACTTAAATAGAGCTACTGTGCATTTGAATTAAAGTACCCATTCACATAAGATGAATATGAAACAAAAAGAGAATAAATAAAAAAATATCACATAACAATAATGAATGCACAGAAGAACATAACTATCAGGAGTAATTGTAATTTTTACTGGAATTGAATGTGAAAAAAATATATTTAAATATGATGGTAAATCATGCACAAACATAAGTTTTCAACGTATAATAATGAAGCAAAATGATCCATAACCCTACAATTTGAAGAAATTATTGAGTGTACATTAACTTACAAAACATCTCAGTGAGAATGCAGAATGTATTCTTGTTTTAGATTTTTACAAAAATAACACAACCCAAAAAACTTTTGAAAAATGTTGCAAAAAAGTTAATTTAAAAAATGTGTTGATTAGATTTATACAAGGAAAATACAAATATTTCTTTCATTAAGACCAACACAACAGAAAAATATAAGCAATGATTTTCAAAAACTTTTAAAATCACTTTAAGAGTTTGAACTGATGACTGAATTTGACAAACATCATGTAAAGCTAGAAGTGGTGTTCTAAACCTGTTTAATAATATTAAAAGTACATTAGACTTTGAACAATATTTGAACATTCTACCGCATGACTTACGATTTTATATTACTAAATAAAGAGTGTCTGCTCATTCATTAAGAATCCACACCGGTAGATATGCAAATAACAACATTCCTAGAAATGAACGTTATTGTACTTTTTGTAATTCAAATGATCTAGAAGATGAATTTCATTTCATATTAATATTTATCACATGCTTACCCTTGTTTTCCGTGTAATATACCCATTACGAATATGTTTATCTTACACATGTGTAAGATAACCTATCAGACATTTCGATTGGCCAGACTAATCACACGCAACCTAGATATCCCTCCGCATTGTTTGTAAACAAAATGGTTTAAATGCCAGCAAATACTAATAATTCAAGAATTTTATTAAACTCGTCCATGAAAGTTGTTAGTAAGCTCGCCAGAGGCTCGCTTACTAACAAATTTCATGAACTCGTTTAATAAAATCTTGTATTAAATGACAACTCGTGTCAGATCCTATATGTCCTTGTTATAATGACATCAGAAGGAAATACATTAAAAATATTTCTATGTCAGACCAAGCATGTACAAGTTTATAGAACTGCTTAAGTCAGACAACAAAAATACTGTATTTAAATTATCCAAATATATAAAAGAAGCTCTTAAACATAGAACTTCCATTACATATAGTGATTAGTTTATATCAGCTCATCCTCATGTTTTATCATTTGCATATTATTTTTTTTCACGTATGGACAATTATTCATATCTACATATAGACATTGCCTGTATCGAATCTGTATTATGTGGTATGTTGAATTCACGTTATATAAATGTATTTATATTCTATGACTATGTACCTTGTTGGTATACGTCGAATAAAATTATGTTCTGTTCTGTTCTGTTCTGTAAACAGGTACATAATAAAAAATAACTAATTTCAATTCATTAATATTTTAAACAGCCTTGCTAAAACCAGATATATTCTAAAAGAAATCTGTTTCAGACATTTCACAGTTAAATAAGTATGCATGTACACATGAACTTTTTATCTTTCTTTTTCAAAAAAAGGTTTACTTTTTACATCTGGTTGGAAACTAAATTGTATGAATAAGTTCATGTTAAAATTTTCAAGGCCCAATATGTTTTATAAATGTAAACTTATCTAAGTGTATGTGTATTCAAATGGCCTCTCTTAACCTTTTTTGGCATCTGTTTAACCCAAGAATGGAAAAAAATGGATTTATCGCAAAACAATTATGCAACATAACTGAAAGTATGTTCTGAACCATGTGACTTTCATTAAGGCCCAATATGTTTAAGCAGATAAAACTTATCAACCCGCATTTACATACAAATGACTTCTCTTAACCCTCGCAAAGTATTTTAACCAACATGATGAGAAAAGAAATGCAGTTATTTCAATTACAATTAACATTCAACAGAAACAATACAATGTAGCGTAAAATTATATGATATTGAATATTGGTGGTTTAAAATAGTTAGTGACATTTTGAGGATTATTCCACAGAAAACAAGGCAAGTAGGCCATATCCATGTGCTATGAACTTTAAATGCATGTTTGACCTTTTAATTTAGATTTGCAAAATATCTTTAAATAGTCACATATATTGTAGCCTGTTTCCGGTGTAGTGTATTTATCAATGTTTTTACTATATAAAAAATGCCATTATTTAGTCATGATGCAATTTAACTTAAACATTGTCAACAAGAGCACGTCTCGTTCTGATATGCATTGGCAAATAAGACTGCATCTATTGAGGTAAGCTAACTTCATGCAAAGGTAATGTTTTTAAAGTCTATTGAATATATTCTCGGAAATGGACCTGAAAACAGCTATTTAGTGTAGCCATAAAAAATGAAATTCCTATATAAAGGGAGGATGGCATACGGGGAGTGCTTTCGGTAATACCACCAGCCGCACAATACATACCAAACATCACAATCATTTAAGCCCTTAAATACAATACACATGTCAGTTAGTATGTTGTTTTAACGAGATCAGTAAAAGACACATGAACACCTAAACAAATAAACATGTGTATGTTACATCAGTCTATTACCTTCTGCTATTAATGTGGCAACTAGCCAAATTATTCTTTTATTTCAAATGTTTTTAATTTTTTCATATTATTCAACCCTTCAATACGTACAGCATTGTGACTCACATATTTAGAAAGTACAGACTAAATACTGTTTAGTTTTTGTGTGTTATAGGTCATAATGCAGATCGCTCAGAATATTCAAAATGGCCGCGAACTTCGGCATCACACAAACAATTATGATGATTAAGTATAACATTTTAGCAGCTTATTTACCCAAACAAACGTAGTAAATCGATACTTAGACGTTTTAACTCATGATGTCAAACATCAAATGATCAATTTAATGAATTATAAAGTGTATTATTAAAGAAAAGTCTGTGAATGTAAAGTTAAAATGCTAATATTTACATTGTGTCAGAACGGATGTTGGAGATTTCGTACCACTTCAATATCGTATCACTACTACATCTTACCATTAAAGGTAATTCTTTCAAGCCGAATCATCGTCGATTGTTACGAATGCTTCTGTAACGATATTGTAGTGGTTACTGGAACGAAGTATTCGTAAATCGGGGGAAACCCGTACCCTGAAATCAGAATCTCGGTTGGAAAGCGAAGATTTAGTTTCTAGTGAAAAGTGTTCATTTTATGTACTATGCAATACAAAATCAAATTTGTGCAGCTCAGATAAACCCATGTTTACAAGATTTAATCAGACTTATTTGCTCTGCTTCCAAACTGGGAGTGGGCTTTGCCATTGGTATAAGTTCCATATAAACAAAATGGCGTCCAATGTTCACGTGAAATCTTCACCAAATTCATTGTAGCGTGAAATGCGGATTAATATATTTAAATTTCATTCCATAAATATTTAGTTTTAACAATACTTCGTGAATTTGTCGGGTTTAATAACTGCTTAAATGACAAAAACAGTTTGCTACGTGCTGTATTGTACAGTAATAAAACATACTTTCTTATCAAAAGTAGAATTATGGTGAAGGCATGTCCATATATGGTCGTGACGATCTAATAAGTACATGTACCTCAGGTGTTTCCGTATTGAGTTTCTATGGTTAACGGAGGTCAAACCCCGCCCAAATCATATACAATTTGCTTGCCGGCCTGCACGTGCTTTATATTAACTATGTATGACAAGCTTTTCTGGTTCCCATTTTCATGGTTCAGTGGTGCCCATTGTTTTAAACCTATCACTCCGTAAAAGAAAGAAAATAGTTCCTTGCGTACACGTTAACGTAAGGGGCTTGTAAAGACAAACGCATCAATTCCGTATAAACAGTAGGTTAAGTTGCAAAATAGTGTGCAGTTGCTTCGATGATTGGCATTTTAGTAACTGACAAGCGAGATAATCATGTATAATTTTCATAGTGTTTTTAACTTTAGAGTGAAAATTTTTCTTACATTAAGAAGAAAAAAATGTCTTGCGTCGTTGAGAAAACGTACTTCTTTTATACTTTTTGATGAAGTATGAAGTTTTATTAGTGAAATAACAACAGTGAAGTTATCAATTTGATATTTTGACTGCAAAATAAGGAGTGAAAATATCAACTTTTACAATTTCTTTTTAAAATCTGTGTAGTTACTTCCCCTTGATCAAAACAAAACACTTCACGTTGAACAAGAAAATCTTGCCAATTTTTTTTTTAAAATGAATTTTAAAAAAAGGATACATAAGTTTAAATACAGATATATTTGAAAATAAACAACATAACGTTTATTAGAAAAATGGTAATCCCGTTTTTCAAACGTTTTCTTGAACTTTGTGGCTGCATGTTCGAACAGTTGCTTTCATACCAAACATATTACAGACGAAAACAACTGCTCGAACATAAATAGAATATTATATCATCGTTCAAATATAGCTTGAACTGTTTGTCGTTGTAATACGTAATAGGAACTCCCCGGAAAATATCACACGGCAATTAACTTATGATTTCTTTTACCCCACCAACGCCTCCAAATTTGTCAAGAACCTAGCGTGGTCTTCACTCCTTACCTCGAAATCGACCTGTCTTCAACGGACCAGACTGGTCTCTGAAAGTGGAATGACTGAATACCCATGTATCATAAAACAAACTCTAAAACTAAGAAAAATGTTTTACAAGGGAGAGGACGTAATTTCATTTCATGCAAACATTAAGTGAGAAAAATATTTCATGGCAAACAAAATGGCGGATTTAGAAAAAAAAGTACCGATTCAGGTACCAATTTTTGCCTGGTAAGTGGACTTTTTCTTTAAATTTTGAAAAATGTATGCGTCCAGTATATTATTCGATCGACATCTTAGTTTGGTAGCAGAACTTTAAAGATAAAAAAGGTTATTAAACAGATGGTGGCTTAGGAGGCAATGTTTACAAATAAACGTATCGATTTTATCCACAGCTTTAGTATTTTCTCGGCAAATATGGCATATCTGTGCATGTTGTAACTGAACTTGCATGTATATATTCCTATTTTTCAAACTTCATGGTTATAACTCGACTGCACACGTTTCTTGGCCGATTTTTTGTTCCTTAAATCCCCATTTTGTTTATTGCAAGCACATTACCCACATTTTGGTGAAATGCAAACAAATTTCTGCACAGTTGTTTAGCCTTGAGAGGAAACGTTTTTAGTTCTGAGAATCGCTAATGATCACGAGTCTTTCAGTTTGGTATGTGATGTGTGTCATAATTTGAAGTCAATGACGTTTTCACTTTCGGAACGGACTTAAACTTCACCATGTCCAGAGTGAAGGCGAACGAGCCTCACGTTATTCAGAAAATCACAGAAGACCGCAGTGACAAAGAAATCCGTCAATACATGAACAGAAAATGCTAGCCTGTCGCCGATGAAAAATCGCACTGGTGCGATTACAACTCTCAAAGAAGTTGGATTATCAGTAAACAAAAATATATATTCATCGTCTTTAACCCCTAACAGCAGAAGGTGGATGGAGATTTCGACGCGGATTTTTTCATATAAAATTAAGACACGACTCATACCACAGTCAACAGTTCTGGACATATAACAGTTTTAAGAACATTTGCGGCAATCAGGAGTTCCTTCCCCAGTCACTTCGTTTATTATTCGTTATATAGTAGTCAGGGAACCAGACATATGCGCTACATAAAACATCTTCAGTACATTTGAGACTTACACCAATGTGAGTGCCGTTCTCTGCCGCCGAATCAATTACTGCATTATGTGGAAATAAGTTTTTTTCTTCAAATTGTCTTCCCAAACAATGTTTGACTACTTCATACAGGCTTCTTTCTTATTAAATGAATAATTATCTGCTTTAGAAAAACTGATGAAAATACAAGAATGATATAAAGGGCGTTTGGTGAAATTCAAAAGTCATGTTACAGATTGAAAATTTCATAGCTAAAGCATTAAATATTAACAGTAGTGGCCTAATTATCGTTCATTAACTGTACCTACCCACGATTGTAACGTAACACACATAGTCAAAGTGGTAGTATTTATCATTAACTGTTTGATAAGTAAAACAAATAATTGATTTCAGGCTTTATTTACAGATATTTGTTTTATCAATTTTGACATGGTCCTATCACTTGTTGTTTACAAGGGTGATATCGGACAGTCACATTGCATGTTTTTCATCCAAATGCTTTTCTAAAGCATCGATTTAAACCTTTAAGCATCTGATTAAAATTGCCACCAAATAAAAGCAAGCATGTGCAGTTTACTGTATACTATGATGTACATATATTTATCTCGTGCAGGCAATGGTATAAAACTTAGATAGGGTGTCCGAAAAATGTCCAATGTTAAGGCTAGGTTGAACATTTAAAGTGGCACTTTTAATCAAAATCAATATATACACATGTATAACAAACATCAATTTTGACTGAACATTCTTTAGCTACTTATTAAGTAAAACATTTATGGAAAATATTAATTACTGATAACAAGATTGTAACCGTGTATTTAATAGCAGAAAGCGCAAAAATGTTAAATGATTGGTGAATACTAAGAACTTTACTGTGGTCTACTATAGTCTCATAATGTAGAAATACCGTGTTTTATGCTCATTTCTCTCAAATTATACTCTGTATCCTTCATAAGAACCATTGTTTTCTACATTTATTCATCTTTTTTAAAATATTAAAACAATACTATTGGTTGTGGTAAATCTTATTTGTGAGTAAGAGTGCATCTTGAAATGATTTGCTTTGTTGTTAATATCATCTTCTTCTAATGGCATTGACCGCTGAATAACTTTTTTGGCTTACTCAAAACAAATACTTTAGTGGTTTTGTACAATTGGCTGCGTGCCAAAATATTGATTAACCAATATGCATGATACATTATCAAAAAAAATAAGTAAACATCATGTCCGAATAACAAATAATATAACAATATAAGCAACTATGTTACACGTACTATCTTTGCGAAGACTTTCATTTCCTTTTCAACTTACACGTGTGTACTAACCTTTTTCCCACATGAATCTTAAGAACCATGGTGGTTTACATCTGGACCAATGGCAGGAATACCATATATTATATATTTATGTTCTATATATCAGCCAGGTACAATATGATTTGACCCGAAACCTCTCATTGCATTAAATATTCTAAGCTTAAAGGTCAATACCAGATCCATTTTGTTAACGAATCAATATCTACATTATCTAACACAGATAAAATGCATAATACAAGAAATAAAATATAAATGAAAATATCTTAGCCACAGAAAATGTGGGAAATAAACTTGTTCACAACAGCAACATAACAGAATATTGATTTTTGACTCAAGCATAAATAGCTCATCATAGCATCATACAAAATGCATACATATACAATTCATACATACATAAGTATATTTTCTCCCACCTCAGATAAGTAGATCCATTAATTTAACCATGCTCAAAATTCTTATCTTGCACACGGTCGAAGATAAAATGCCCGTATGGAACTTCTTTTAAGAGTCACCACATTGTAATTACCTCCCTTGTTGAAGTCTGTAGCGCATCATGGAAACCTTGTCTGGTCGCAATATTTAGAACACGAGTTAATTATTTCTCGCTTCAAATGTCACCAGAAAACAGTTTTCACGCACCTTTCAAGAAATAATGCTTCACTCTTCTTAGAACTATTTAAAGACCGTCAGACCATTTACATACTCTAAATCACTGCGCGAATATCCATGACAACCACGAATTATTGCATATCCGTACGCAATTATTTTTACTTAGCACAAAAGAGTTCCGGTAAAAAAATACATTTTTACTTTATTTTGTTTGACTTAGGTGGGAGAAAAAGCATCTACCATAGCCGCTCGTGTAAGATAGGTTCATCCCGACCCTCGCGCAGGGTGTTTTGCGGAAACTCGGTAAACCTCGTTTCCGCAAAACACCCTACGCTCGGGTCGGAATGGACCTATCTTACACTCTCGGCCATGGAAGATACTTATAATCTCGAATGGTAAAGTATGGACCTTTTTCCATATTATACAGATACTTGAACTGAATGAAGTGATTATGTACAATGGAATTAATGACATCGAAACAAATAAATTCTACAATATGCCACATCGATATATACAATTATAATGAGTTTTGAATTTCATGTTTTTTTTTCAAATATACAGATATGCCCCGCCATTCAACACTCTTTCCTGAAATGTAATGAATTGCTACCATATTTAAATATAAAATATTCACAACTATAAATTGAAATGTTCATGTATAGTATTTGAAATCCAAGTCCATGTTAATACAGCATTATCTTTATTATATATTATTGCTATAAAATCTTGATCGCACATTCTTCAATTCCAATCCATAATTGTTCCAGGATAGACTGACATTTGCTCGGTCGAGTCGGTTGGTTTATTGAGTTCCCAATCGATGAATAAAAAAGGTCCTTCTATTATTGCGCCTTTTTCTTTACCTCGTTCTGCTTGTTTACTGGGATCAAATGTTTTTCCGGCTTTCCAAACGGTCATTGGCCATTGCTTTACTAACACTATTAGAATTTTGCTTTAAAAATTGCCAATTTTAATTGAATTTTTCGAATTAGTTCGCGACTAGTAATTAGTCAAAAATTGTAAAGTGCTGATGCAAGAGAAAACATGGAAATGAAAAAAATCATTCCATATTCAATTATAAATATTGAATCAACATGTAATGTATGTTCCGGACGCCTTTTTACAATATACTGTGAACATGATGAAAATGAAAAAAATAATATTATGTTTTAACAATCATCTTTATAATAACAATTGTTCAGATACGCTTAGCGATATCATGCAATATACTTCTTACAATCATCTTATACTATTCTTTTAATAATTGACATATAAAATGAAATTCAAATAGCCAACTTAATCAATCAATATACATAAAACTACTAGCTATATATACGTGTTCAAAGTTACAAGAATTCAGACGAATTACCTACTTTTTCCACTAGTGCATTACGCTCCTCCCCACGCTCTATACACATGTCAAATTATCCAAGTGAAATGTTGATGCAAAAATGATAGAAAGAACATAAAATACATCAAAATGCACGATTTTAAACTTATATTTGTCAATATGTTCACGGGCGAAGACACCCAAACCCACATTTAATGTAAATATTTTAAGATCGAAGGACATCAGTCTCGAAGTGTACCCTAAGTCGCAAGTTCCTCTAGCGGAAAATCCTGGAAACTGAATTTAGTTGAACTCAAATAAGAGTTTTCAGTTCATTGAAACTGATATAACTTTTTTGGGTGTTGTTTTTCAAACAATACCGAAGGTATATTGAAAATGTCATCTTTAAAGCCGTTGCGTTGGAGAAATTATATATATATATATGTTCCTGCAATTTAAAACAATATTGTTAGTCATGTGGTGTTGAACAACATTAAGTGTACAAATCTTTCCATGGAAACACACTCAATGCTACTGTCCATGGTAAAGTAATACTAGTTAATAGGTCATATATTTCAGCTTCCATCGAACCACGAATTCAATAATACACTGGACACTTAAATGACAGAAGTGTAAAACGTCTGTTTTAAGGAACGATGATCCAAACCCAATATACTTTTGCGATTTAGATAGTCGTTGCTTTGCCACCAGTCGGCAAACCATCAACATTTAAATTTAAAACATTTGGCGTATGGACACGTTTACATTTCTAACTTGTGTTCGATTCACATCATCATAAAATAATAAACCTTCGTGAACATTTCAAAGAAACATGAAATAAATATACCTTTGTCAAGTGTTGACTTGTACTATGTTTCTATTTCCAACTTGAACGGCTATGATGTCATATCTCCCCTTTATTGAAAGCTTTATCGAACATCCTGCTAGTAGAATACGATTTCCTTTCAATATTTGCAAACCCGTTTTCTTTCTTTCTCGCATACATTCTTCAATATCGTCTGTAAATTCATGACAATTGGATTAAATTCATATTTTAAACACACAGTTCAGTTGCATATTATTTAAAGGTTCATTTATATTGTTTCATGGTATAATGTAGACAGTTTCAATAGTAACAATTTGAAACACCTTTAAATAAATCAAAACTTTAGCAAGCTAAAAGGGTCACGGAATTTACCAACTGCTAACGATTATAGGTATTTTCCTAGTAAATGTTTGAAAAGAAAATAGAAATTTGAACATATCTTACAATAATAAAGCGCATTTTTAGGCGCTTAATTTGATAACAATTTTGAAGTACTTACATATGTGCATGTCTTGTTCTCCAATTGACAAGACTATCTGGCTCCCGTCTTTAATACAGATGCGGTCATCTTTTTTACCCACCGCTGGTTCTAATGTTGGCGATAAAATGCAGGTGCGATACTCTTTTTCACGCTCCAAAGGGTCAAACACTGTGCCAACTTCAACATTACACTGATGCCCAACCCTTGAAGATTGCAAATGAAATCTTTGTTGCTCTAATGTTGGCGGCACGGGTATAGTACAGATGCGAAAATCTGTGTTTTCTCCAACTTGTCCAAATGCATGTGAAACAGTGCTATCTGTTAAATGAGGCTGGTCTTCAACTCTAAAAGTGTGCATGTTGTCGTTTCTTGTTGAGTTTGTACTTATATCAGTTCTTTTGCTTTGATTCTGATAACACTGCATTCTGATATATTCAGGTGTCGCTTGTACTGCCATTTTCTTTTCCTGGACACTATATTTAATGAATGTTTCGGATTTTTCTATAACGCTGAGTTCCCAATCGCTAATATTTTGATACCATTCTTTGTCATTCGTTTCAGTGGGTTTCATTTTACATTTTATGCCAACGGCTGCATCGTCATCCTTGCAATTTGGACAGCATGAATCTTCAATGTGACACTCCGTGTCAATTTCGCCATGGACTATATTAAAAGATATTGTTGCTGATGTCCGATGATCCATAAATACTACTGTCGGAATCATTGTTGCTGACGTCAGATGCTTCGTACCTACTTCTATTAGGACTCTCGAACTGTTTGTTACTCTCAGATGACATGGAATCCATACTTTTGTATGAATCATTGTTGCTGATGTCAGACCTTTGGTACCTACGTCTATTAGAACTCTGGAATTGTTTGTTCCTCTCAGATGACGTGGAATCCCTACTTCTGTAAGAATCATTATTGGTGACGTCAGATTTTTCGTACCTACTTGTATTAGATCTCTCGAATTGTTTATTCCCCTGAAATGACATGGGATCCATACTGTGGTAGAATTCATTGTTGCTGACGTCAGATCCTTCGTACCTACTTCTATTAAAACTCTCGAATTCCTTGTTCCTCTTAGATGACGTGGAATCCATACAACTGTCGGAATCATTATTGCTGACGTCAGATGCTTGGTACCTATTAATATCAAAACTCTCGAATTTGTTCCTCTTAGACGGCATGGAATCCATACTGCTGTAAAAATCATCGTTGCTGACATAAGTTGCTCCATGCAAACTATTGTAAGAATTGTTCGTTCCCATCCGATGAAAAGGAGTCCATACTATTGTACGCTGGAAATAACACGGACAGTTAACAAAATATGTACGTTTTGATAATTAAATAATTCGGACACCAAATGTATTGTAGGACACCCTTCATAAGTCACCGGTCAATACTTTTTGTCCCTTTAATTGCATTTGTCAATATTTCGCTATTCAGTCAATTGATGTATTTGATTTTTGGCGAAGGTATGTTTGTTCAATTGAATAGATTTAAGTTTTACTGTATGTTAAAAAATGTTAGAAATTCAAGAGATAATTAAAAGCATTTACGGAAAAAAGTATAGCTTCGTTGTGTATTACTTCTATCATTTGATTAAAAATGCAGTTATAATTGAACTGAAGTCTAATACCATGCAACTAGATAACAAAAATGTTCTGCCACTTGTCATTGTTTTTTTAACTTTTTCAAGTGACAAGAGGAGTCACTCTTAAATGGTGCAATTTATTTATTATTCGGGCAAATATATTTGAATGCTGGTTGTTGAAATTGTGATCATTATATTATGCGATTTTCAATTTATAAAGTTATACAAATATGATAAAGTTTAATAAGTACCACTATCGCTGCTGGACCTATCTAGGGTGATGGTGTTTTGCTCCCCATCTTGAATGGTTGAGTCCTTTAGTGACACACAGTCGGACACAACAACAAGATTGATCTTCTGTTGAGACTGAAAGTTGTTGCTGCAACGTGTTACCGTCTGAAATGTTGGACCACAGCTTTATGCATGCTGTAAGGGTATTCACTTGGAAAAACACTCTTTCATCAAATACTGAAACTAGCAGCTTCGGTTTGATTGAAACTTGACAGCAAACTTAAGAGCAATAATGTTTCCCCCCTATAACTGACTTAAGTGCAAATCGATATCCAAGAGTTATTTAGACATCAATCATCACGAAGTAAGCAGCCAAATGTATACAACTTGGATAATTATACTTTTGGCCTGCTGATGTATTAGTTCAAAAGTAATTATTGAGTAAATATAGACCAATCAATATACATTTTGACAACCTCTGACCAAATCAAAGACTTAACAAGTTTTATATCATTCAGGTGTCTGAATTACAAGATATTTCTAGAAGGTTTAGGCAGAAAAATGGATAATAATATATAAAAAAAGGTTGTGCTAATGAATACTAATAATTATTCATTTCTACCAGAAGTACTCTTTCGTAAGTTGTAGAATCCGACTCCGAGGCTTGGTCGTTATAGCAACTGTTTGGATACGGGTCGCTTGAATGATTTCCACGATTACACTGGAGATCTTCAGGTCTTAATATTTGCAAAATGTTTGCATTATCTCGCACGTCAGGAGCAGTATCCACTTCAATTTCGCAATCGGTATGTATGACGCCTCCCGTTTCACTTTCTAAACTACTGTAACCTGAAAAATTGCATTGATCATGTTTACAATCATGTTTACAATTAATTATTTTTACCTTTAGTTTTGAAATTAACTTGTACTGATTTTTTACTACATTTTGTTTACTACCGAAAAATGCATATATACCACCAACAACATCTTGGCGTAGATTGACGAACATAGAATTGTCTTCTCCTATCTTAATTTTACGTCCTGGACTATGTTTTACGCTCGAAACTTCACTCTTTAGTTGCGTTTCGTGGACCTGATGCTACAATAAATCAATATGGTTTTGATATGAAATAATTGTATGCATTCTCCATTCATAAAAGATAAGCAATTGTATATATATATTCATTTCCAAGTATGCTGAAAGAAATTTCTTCAAGTATATGCAAAACAAGGTTATGATTAATTTGATGTTATAAACTATATTGTGCCTCTGTTTACATAAAGGATGTCGTACCAACTCCTCAGCAGTGTTAGCTAAATGTTCTGGCCTGCTTTTCGGACATAACCTGTCGGGAAGTGTCGGATTCAAACAGCTGGGTCGTTGTTGTCCTACCTTAATTATGGTGTCCACATCGTTCGCAAGTAGTTGGGCTCCAGGATTTAAGGGTTTGTCAGGAATTGCATCTGTTTCGGTTATGTCTGTAAAACAATGATTGCAAAATCCATACATTCCCATGAAATTTGGTATATAGCCATTTTCAATGTAAATTATCTTTTGTTATAAAAAAAAAATTTATTGGTGCAGATGTGAAAAACCGAAATTTAAATGCACAATTCGACGAACGTACTCAACGCTCTAAATTGATTATTTATGTAACATTTGCGTTATAATTAGCTATAGCAGTATCGTACATTTTAATAAAATGACCGACCTGAAGTGAGTAGCGTTTCGCTCGGTTCCTTGATATCTTTGCTACCGGAATCAGGAAACCATTGTCTGGATGCCTTAAGTAGAATATATGTTTTTGAACAGAATAATGTTACTTGTTAAATTTATATTTGATGCATCGAACAAGTGCAAGTATTTCATGCGTTTGAAACACACGTAAGCAAATTACATTTTATAACGGCATTACTGTAAACAAATGCTATTGGTTGATAACATTTTTTTACCTCTTGAGGCGCTTCAACATCACATCTGTTGACATCAATGAACACTTTGTTGACGGCAGTTTTTTTAGATGCTGTTGTATTACAAAGGTTTCCTTCCATAATAGTTGTACAATCTTCACTATCATTTTCCTTGTCTGCAAATCATTAAGTAGGCATAGTTTAAACATATGTTACTGTATTTGTAAATGTTGAAGCAAAACATACAATTTTAATATTCTACTTGCCTTCAGTTTTAGATTCTTTCGTAGCATTCTGTTCAGCATCACCGAGAATTTTTACTTGCATATTTTTCAGAGACGGCTTGTGAACTTCCATGTAACAAACGTCTGATGCCAAGTAGCCCACTTCGTCTGAAGGAGAATACAAAAGGAGCATAAGACTTAAAATGAACTACAGAAATATAGTAGTAGAGTAAAATATATGATTAATAACAATTTAAAGTAAAACATGATGAGTATTCCTTACCGACGGTTTGGCAAGTTGAAGAATCCGACTTCAAGGCTTGATTTGTATAGCACTTGACAGGAAATTGGCCGTCAGAATAAGGTCCACGATGACATTGGAAACATTCAGGTGTCAGTTTTTGCAAACTGTTCGTTTCTTTTAATTGAACTTGGATGTCAGGAACAGTATCGACTTCAATATCGCAATCTGTATAAGTGACGCCATCCGTTTCACTCTCAAAACTGTTGTAGCCTGAACAATACATAGATTATGGTTATTCCAATTATGGTTATTAATTTGTTGTATTATGTATACTGTTTTTTTTAATGTAAGCTAACAGATGTTTACATTATTATTTTACTTTGATAGTGTAATATGTATATTTACCATCATCAACTTCTTGGCGTAAATGCACACACATATGATTGTCTTCCCGTATCTGAATTGACCCCTTTTGCTTATGTTTTGCGCTCGATACTTCAAGCTTAATCATGGTGTCCACATCGTTCGCAAGTAGTTGGACTCCAGGATTTAAGCGTATATCAGGAAATGCATCTGTTTCTGTTATGCCTGTAAAAAAATGCAGGATTTATTCTTTCTGAAACTTGTGCGAAATTAAAGTACAACTGTAATTGAACAGTTCGCATGGGATCACCATCGGTAATTACGCACCTTTTTCATGATGGAAGTTGTGCAGCAGGAAACTGCCTTCACTGTCTTTTTCAGGGGTATAAAGTTCTACATCCGTTTTCAATATGTCACGCAGTGGTTGTTCCTTCTGCAAACTGATGGGTGACTCTCTTTGACCACGGATAGAAGGTTTAATCTGGATTGGTAGGGAGCTTTGATCGCATGTTTCTTGACTTGGGAATACAATTACAGTATCAGCTTCTTCAGACTTCTTCGCTTCATGTAGACTCATATGCCCTACAATAAATAGACAACTTAAGCCATGTTAGATTTCTCTACACGGGCGATAATTCCGACTAATGAATCTTTATAAATGAAGCTTACTTACCTTCGTTAACATTTTGTAGCTGTCGCTTTAAATAATGTTCAATGCCTCTATCGTTAAGCGGTTGCTGGAAGCTGAGTTTTAGTTCAATGGTACCCGAACAAGAAGCCCATGGTACTGTAATAGGATGTTTCTGAAATGCAGCTTTACAGCTTACCCACACCTTATCCACCGCAAGAGCGAAACGAGAGTCTGCCCAAATGTGAGCTTGACCACTAATTGGATTGGACTGTTTCTTTGGTCGACAGATAGCATAAACATTATTCTTTCTCGCGATTGATGTCTTCGGGAAGGACATTTGAATTATAAGGGTCGGGGTGTCCATGAGCATAAAGTCCATGTTTGTTTTACAGGATATTGCAAAGGTGTAACTGTTATTTTGTTGTTGTTGCGAAGAAGGCCCTGTACATGCAATAGTCCTTTGTCTAGTCCGGTTGTGAAAAACTGAAATACAAAATTTTATGCACAGTCCGTAAAACGTACTCTTCGCAGTATGATGATTATTTGTGTAAGATCTGCATAAAATTTGCTAAAACATGATCGTCAATTTTAATACAAAGACCGACCTGAAGTGGATGGTGTTTCCTTCTGTTCCTTGACATCTTTACTACCACAATCAGGAAAAAAATGTCCAGATGCCTTAAGTAGAATTTGTTTTGAACAAAATATTACTTGTAAAATCTATATTTGTTGCATCTAACAAGTGCAAGTACTTTATGTGTTTGAAACACACGGAAACAAATTACATTTTATAAAGGGCATTAATAAATAAATTTGCTATTGGTTTATGACATTTTTTATCGTACCTCTTGAGGCGCTTCAACAACACATCTGTTGACACCCATGACCATTTTCTTGACGGCGTTTTCGTTAGATGTTTTTGTATTCGAAGTTTTTCCATCTATAACAGTAATACAATCTTGATTATCATTTTCCTTGCCTGCAAAGTATTTAGTAGGCATAGATTAAAAATGTATTACTATATTTGTACAAAATGAAGCAGAACAAATTTTTAATATTCTACTTGCCTGCAGTTTTAGATTCTTTCGTAGCATTTTCTTCAGCATCACCGAGAATCTTTACTTGCAGTTTTTTCAGAGACGGCTTGTGAACTTTCACATAGAAAACGTCTGATGTCAGGTAGTCCACTTCGTCTGAAAGAGTATACAAAAGGACGTTTAGACTACAAAAGACATGAAACAATTGTACAATGCAGATATGATTTATTACAATTAAAAGTGAAAAATGGTAAGTATTCCTCACCGACGAAATCATAAGGGTCGAACTCTGATCCGCATTGTAGTTCTTCATCTAGACATTGTTGTAGCTTTGTCTCGGTTTCAATTTCAGTGATACTTTCTATTTGAGGGTCGATGTGATCTTGCTCGGGGATATATTCAGAGACTGGAACAGGTTGGGCAGCATCTGGGCCGTGATGACTTAAGTCATTACAAACAACGTTTTTGTCTTGTTCAACAGAAGAACACTTCTTACGAATAGACTCAATCAGATCGGTGTCTAATGCACTGTTTCTTGTATCGAACACATTACATTTGGATGAGCACGTGTTATCTAAGCCTTGCGCACACAAGCTTTCAGAGACATATAAATCACGATTCATGTCGTTAATGTCGCTTCCACATGTTGTATCATTAGAAATGATGTGTTCATAAGGTTCAATCGATTCCTTTTCACTGAAAGGTTCTTGCACACCCTGGCATTTGAAATCATGTTCATCTTGCTTTGTCATGGAGTTTGAATATCTTTCAGCTTTGTATTGGTCACCGTTGTTATTAACGTTGTTAAAACATACATCAGTGTTCTCAATTGTACAATCAGTACTTACAAATGCATTATCATCCGTTCCATTGTAACTATTTTGATTTCTTTCAATACAGCTATTTACAGAAGCAGTAAACTCACACGTATCGTATGCATAGTTACAGGTTGTATTAATAGCTACAGCAGGGCGACAATAATCTTCTTTTCCATTATGGCAATTTTTATACATAACATTTTCTTCAACGGAACAGTCTTGAGCAGAAGAATCGAGGGGCGAGTTCTGTCCAAATGCTACGTTATTTCGATGTCCTAATTCATTGCCACATGATTCGCGAATTGCGGGTATTTTTGAAGCCTCGTGTAGACTTACAGAGGACACATTATTCACTTCAAAATCAGCATCAGGAATATCATTCCATGATATCGGGATT
Organism: Mya arenaria; assembly: GCF_026914265.1. NCBI lineage: Eukaryota > Metazoa > Mollusca > Bivalvia > Myida > Myidae > Mya > Mya arenaria. The sequence goes on from NC_069131.1 coordinate 55,603,358, forward strand.
GTCATTTCATTGTTATTCTGGGAATTATTATCGACTTTTTCGTTCAATAAAACAGTATCATATCTATCAATGTTAGCGTGTACGTCCAAATGCAAGGATACACTTCTTTCTCCTGGTATATTGACTTTGTTATTCCTTTGACTTTTTCCATCAACCTGATCATGATTGTTGGATTGCTCATGTTTTGCTTCCGCAAAGTCAAACTCTGATGGCCCATGGCATATCTCAACCTCGTCATGCCTTTTAATATTCCTTTGTAATTTCGCTTCATTTGTATCAAAGGAGCTGCATTGACTGTCAATATTCTCATCTTCCCCCTGATCGGTTTCACTCTCCACACTACCAATATCAATAGCTGTAGTGTCAGTTTCATCCACCAAACAATTGTCATTGTTGCTAGTATCTTCAGTTGAATTTTGTTCGCATGCGGACAGGGGAAAGCTGCAGCTGCATACTCTTTCTTTAGCACACACATTACACTTGTTATCAGATTTATCAGGAAAATCTATCGCAGGTAGCTGCTGTTTTATGTCTTCTTTAGCACTTATGTCTTGGAATTGTTTTGAATCACATTTCGCTTTAAAAAATGCAAAGAGACAGGCAGATAAATCTTCATCAGGGGTTAGTGTCAGTGAAACCTTTTCCTCCATAGCAACACGCAAATGTCCGCAAATTCCTGTACGACGGGGGGTGCATAGGACGAGTATTTGTAAAACTAATACCAGTATCACGACGAACAAATTCAGCAGCGTCAGAGCGTTCTCCCACATGGTTCATGATATCGTTCTCTGAAATAATGACGATAACTTATTGACATAACACAAGACAGAAAATCGCAAATCGCAACCGACGATTTTGTTATCCGTGCCAAACTGGGGTAAACCAACAAACAGCATCGAAAATACAGGTATGTGTTCATATGTCAAGCGATTCAGTCCTGCACACAAACTACTATCACAAGGAAGGGTCTATTGCATTTACGAAAACATGTTGATGACTCAAATGATTTTCAAGAAAAGAATCAAAGCGACCTAATTATATTTTATAGGTAAAGCAGGGAGGAACCGAGACATAATAAGACCAAAGTGGCAAGTGCTTAATTATCGAAATCACGAAAAAGGAAGAATTACCATTCTTCTACTGGCATCGTTTAACTGTTAAAAATGTATTGTAATTTTACTCAATGTTGGCATTCAGAAAGCCTGGAAATGGTTCTTTCGTCACTGTATTCCTAAGAATGTTCCTGCAGGAGATGACACGAGTTTGAATCCAAACTAATGAAAGACCTTCATATGTTGTAAAACGGGCTTACACTTTAAACTACTTCTGGCTCGCCTCTGTAAAGTACTAGTCGAATCATAATCTTCTATGATAATTTAGCGTGACTATATAACGTAGACTACGGTGAATTATCACAGTTACTATCGTAACTGAGTCAATGTCGGCGTCGGCGATGCAGTTTGGTTAAAGTGTTGTTGTTTTCAACAGTCATGTTCTTATATCAGTAAGCAATCTTGCTATTAAAACTCAACGTCATTGATGTTCCTAGGAGGTCAGAAGATCAAGTTGCGTAAATTTTGGTTACACTTTATGCAACTATGTACAACATGCACCTGACAAGGTTAGTACGTAAATTATAACTTTGAATCTTTACCTTTGTCATATTGGATTATATCATGCATTTATTTACGGTTGAAATATGTTAATCTTGTGCCTTTTCTTAATTAGAGTTTGGATAAAGTGTTACGTAAATAAATATGAATATGCTTTTCGCAGTATCAACACGTATGGGATGAGGTGGTGGGTAGAAAGGGGACTGTAGATCGACTTCGAGGAAATTGACATGGATAGATGTTATCAAAGTTTTTCGATTCTGGATAATTATCAACAAATTGATTCACAAATTTCCCTGTTCCAGGAATAGGATCTAAGTTTGCCGATTAGCTTAATTACTACACCCCATCAATTTGCTTTCTATTAAACTTTGTAGACATTGATGGACACCCAAAGTATTTCTAATTTGGATTGAGTTGTTCTGGTTTGCGGAGCAGAATGCTTTAACAAACATAGCGTTACAAATACTTTAATCGATCAAAACATAGGCTGATTAAGGCAAAAAATAGAACAAGGAAGTATAAAAACAGGGTTTTTTTCAGTGAAGAATTAATTTAATAATAATAAGCAAATATTATCCTATTTTTTATGATTTTATAAATAATGTTTATTCTTTAAAGTTATATAATTATATCATAAATAATCGAATGTTACATGTCAGTGAATACTTTACACCTCAAGACAAAAAAAAGCTTAAATCGAAAGTACAAAACAAAACAAATCAAAATCATTTCCTGAAGTAATTCTAAAACTGTTTTATATCGAGGTAAAAATAAACTTACCATTATACAAATAACAAATATGAATGATATTCCTCTTTGAGAAATGTCCAATCAAGAAATCCAAATTTTAAACTAAATTAGTATTAACGATAATTAACATTGAGTTATTAGTACTTTACGTCTTGATGTAAACCTTGTTACTGAGCCTTGCAAAAATACGGAGGCGTTTTAAATCGATTAACGTTTAGAAATTGAAAATATGATATATAAGTATCTCATGAAGAGATGATAAATAATTTTAATATTATTTCAAGTACATCTTTAAAAGTAGGATGTATGATGACAATACACACGCGTTATACTGTTTTTTATATCAGGGTGTTTTTTTTAATTATAAGTCATGGATTTCTTAGTGAATGCGTCATTTAATGTTTATGACACCGTCGCATTGTTCGGAAATTACAGCAACATTTCGAACTTCCGTCCAGCAAAGAAAAGTCGCAATAGCGCATGCTGATTGTTTGACTTTTCTCTTCATCCACGTCCTCAAAAGTTACGATTTTGCTCGCTTTATCGGGCAAACATGTAAAGAACATGATTAATACGGAGTAGGCACTGGCACCGGATTTTCAAACTCAATATTTTATTTTTTTTATCTTTAAATCTTATTATGCCAAAATGAAAATAGAAATACCGAAAATGGGAAAAAATATTTATTTTATTTAAATATTAGAATATGCATTGTTTATATAAATACTAACATTAAGTATATATATATACAGCACAAAGTGCATATTGATATCAAAATATTTTTCTTTTTTTTTTTAATTTTCGGTATTCTCATTTTTAGTTTGGAATTATAAGATTTTTTTTGATTTTTTTTAAAAATAATTCAGTTTGAAACTCCGGTGCCAGTGGTTGTGGGCATCAATGCAACGTTTTAACCCAAAGCTTTATAAATAAGCTATTTCAAAGTGAGGTATGTCAGTGATGTCTGGTACGCTACGTGTCACTCGTTCAGTGTCTGTGTTGTCTTGTACGCTACGTGTCGCTCGTTCAGTGTTTGTGTTGCCTGGTACGCTACGTGTCGCTCGCGTGTCTCTCGTTCAGTGTCTGTGTTGTCTGGTACGCTACGTGTCGCTCGTTTAAGTGTCGGTGTTGTCTGGTACGCTACGTGTCTCTTGTACAGTATCTGTGTTGTCTCGTACGCTGCGTGTCGCTCGATCAATCTTCTACTTCCAAAACGAAGAAAGTGCTAGCTGTTTTGTTAAAAAGTTGTCTATCAAATGTTAAAATACGTTTATTTAGTAATACAAGCGAACAACGAAAGCTACAAGGAAATATTCATTGGTTATTTTCATTTGCGTTTATGTTTATAACATTCGCCTTTCAATATACTTAAATATGACTAAGAGCTAGACTATTTAAACTAAATGTTTTAAACCTAAATGTCGAACTAGGAAGTATGCAAATTTCTTGGCTATAAACAGGTCTGTGCCGGGATATCCAAATGGTATCCCACAACTGCTAATAATAGATAAGATGGTTTCCTAATTATCGAAAGGCAATGTTGAAATACTTAACAATTGTTAATTTGAATTCAACCAAATCGGCGACTGCAACTAGGCCAATTATTAAAAAAAAGAGGCATACCCTGTTGGTTTAAAATACGGCGGTTTTACGTCTGCTAGGAATCGGACATAGTTAGAGCTACACCCGATTCATTCTCTAGATGGCGACTTTGTACTGGATACATCAGGAGTCAGTTTGTGCGTTGTGTCCTGTAAGAGTAGCTCTGACTACTTACTGACTACTTACATCTTCAGTCTGTATTTGAGACTGAATTATTAAATGTTTCAAATATCAAAAAAAATATGAAGACTATTAATTTTGAGAAAAATATTTGTTTGATTGTAACACAATTCATTATTTCATTTATTTGTAACAGATTCATCAATTTTACCATCTTTGCTCCTGTTTTTCGAACAAAACTAAAATTTTATTTTTTGTGTCTGAGGCTCAATTCTGACTCAAGAGATTAAGTTAATATATGTCCTTTATTTAGACCACCACGACACGAGGTTGAGTTCAATCTTAAACCATTTCCGAGTGCCGTTTAAGTGCCGTATAAGTACCGTATAACATACATGTCGGTCATAAATTTGCCGCAAGTAGATTTTGCACAATATAATGTATAAAAACATACAATAAACAGCCCTTTGAATAAAATTAGTACCAACTTCCTCATGTTCCCTTCAGTACCTATATCGACGATTGTAGGGAGAGGGGCGAATATAAAACATTGCGCCTATCCCTTAGGTCAAATCTTCAATCAGCCCCTGTTCAAACTGTTCAGACGACTGTAAAACCTAGAACCCGAAACAATGACCCGATTTTAATAAATTTGTGAAGTTAACAGCGTATATAACGTCAACGTTGTTAACTTTTTAATGTGACATACTTTACGCTGTGCTCAAACATCTAAATCAACCAAATACAGCTGAAACAGTTGTCTTTAGTTTCGTTAGAAATATTGAAAATCAAAACTGTTTCTGTGAAACTTATTGAAAAAAAACGTAAGCGTAATTAACGACATCATTATTAACTTTTAAGGTGACATATTTAACGGTGTGTTCGTACATCTAAATAAAACAAATACTGCGGAAATAGTTGTCGCATGTTTCGTCAGAAATATTGCAAATGAAAACTGTTTCGTGAAACTTATAGAGAAAAAACTATTTGAAAGTTAGTAACGATGGCGTTGTCAACGTTGTATAATTATTACGTCATTTTCCCGCCATAAATAATTGAAGTTTTTAAAAATGTTCGACTTTTATTAAAAATTAAGGGAAAAAATACAAAGTTAATTGAGTTGACTGATGACATTAGGCCAATATGACTGAAAGCTGCACTCTCACAGATTGAATGTTTTGACATCTTTTTATTTATTGTCCTGGAACGAGCCAATTATTGCAATTATTGCAAAAATGCATGAAAAACAGAGGTATAAGGTTGCTGACAAAAAGTCAAATTGCAGAGTTTCATATTTAAGGTCAAAAATTGATGTTTTATGCATTTTTCGTAAACCGTTAGTAACGCTTTTTGACATAAACATAAATTTTAAAATCTGCAATCGGCAGTCTTATGTCACTGGTTTGCAGAGATTAACGCATAAATTGGCTCATTCCAAGACAAAATAAGTTGTCAAAACGCTAAATCTGTGAGAGTGAAGCTTTAAGGTGCATTTTTTTAAACACATAGAACATGGAAAATGTAGTGTATTCAATATAGGGAAAATTCTGTTTAACAAATAATTTGTTTTTCTTGTCGTGTGGCGGATTTGTGGTCTAGTGGTGAGACAACGTCGCAGGTTAGATTCCTCTTCTCTACACTAACAAAGATAACCGTCTTCGGGAGGGCCATTTAGCGAGGGTCACGTGTGACAATGCTATACACTGGTGTATGTTAAAGAGCAAGAGTATCTAAAACCAGGGTTACATCCTTTTATGGACCCACAACCTTACAAGACTTAGGGCCACCAAAGTCAAACAGATAATCCGATATGTATGTATTTGTACTGTATTTATCACTTGATGAAGTGGAGTTTTAGCGTGGAGTGTGAATACGAACAGATCACTTAAGTAACACTTTCTTTATTTCAATCAATTGGTCACTTGAGTGTCCCTTACGGCAATGTGGTTGGAGTGTGAGTGAGAGTGGATGTTCTGAATTCGGCCCTTAGGGCCACCATAGTCAAAGAGATAATCCGATATGACCATGAAGATATGTATGTATTTGTACTGTATTTATCACTTGATGAAGTGGAGTGTTAGCGTGAAGTGTGAATACGAACAGATCACTTAGGTATTACTCCCTTTATTTCAATCAATTGGTCACTTGAGTGTCCCTTACGGGAGTGTGAGTGAAAGTGGTTGATCTGGATTCGGCCCTTATACTCTCACTGGATCTGATGTTAGTATTTCCCGGTGGCGTCGGAAAATAAACTTACACCTACCACTTCATTGGAAACTGGAATAATGTAGAACACAACGATAAAAAGTGTTTATTTTGTAACTATAATAGCATAGGAGATGAATATCATTATTTGTTGCAATAACAAGAATTTGTTGGTAAAAGAAAAGGTTTTCTTGATAATAAATATATTAGACATCCAAATACTATTAAATTTAAACAAGTAATGCAAAAAAGACCTGATTCAGGTATACATTTTGAAAAAACTCTGTTAACTTATTAAAGAGATAATGGTTAGATTTTGATAATGATACATACATTGATGTATTTTGTTTCCCTTTAAATTTCTCCTCCATTATAAAGGTATAATGTTAATATTGGATGACACTGATTGAATTTATTGATTCTTATAGTATATGACTTAAAAATGTTGAGACTATTCTCTTTCTTTACATAGTTATTTATATATATTTATTTCAAAACTCTTTTCGTCATGTTTTGTGACATGAGTTATACGATATAAACTTGGAAACAGGGAAACATTAGACGAAGATGTTACCTTCTTGAACTAAGCTTAAATGTCATGTTTTGTGACATGAGTTATACGATATAAACTTGGAAACAGGGAAACATTAGACGAAGATGTTACCTTCTTGAACTAAGCTTAAATGTGTAAGAGGTGAATTGGGAAATAAAATAAGTAATTCATTCCTACTGCTTAAAGTATGTTTACTTGTTCATGTACTAAACACACTGCCATTTAAATCTATTCGCAAGGGGTTTGTAATCATTTGTAATCAATATACAACTAGATCACACTATACCCCGCTTCAATTTAACATGAATTGTTTACCATTGTGAAATACAACCTGAGTGTTAAGATTTCATACCGATATTAATAACATGAACAATTATAATTTGTACTGCAATGAATTTGGGTTAACTGTATGTAGGTTATGAGACATTGATTATTAGGATATTTATACGGACTCAATTTACAACGTTAACAGGTAAAATGCGATTAATTTATGTTGTGATGATATGTTTTATATCAACTTTTTCTCCTAAATTTAATGTGTTCTTATTTTCTTAAATATTACTTGTCCTTGTCAATTTCACAGATACTACGCCGACTGTGGAAATGGAGGACGTCGAGGAAATTATAACCTGTTCTATATGCATGGAGATATTCAATTCACCTCGGGTTTTGCCGTGTCAACATACATTCTGTGAACATTGCCTATCGAGTTTTATAAAGAATGAAGTAGAAAGTAAGAAATCAAATAAGAAGATAGTTTCATGCCCACTTTGTCGCACTGTTACGGTTATTAAGAAAGCACCATATGATGGAACAGCCTTTCCAAAGAATTTGACTGTTGTAGCACTGATGGATTCATCTGCTGTGCAAGGTATGATTTCAGAGGGAAAATCTACCGACGAACCTAAAGAAAGGCTTGACAGCGAACAGAAGGAAGACGTTTTGTGCTGGTTTGAAACAAACTATGCTAACGCGCCGTTTCCGAAACTTATTTTGCGCATTGCAAAATACATATTCTTGAATTTGTGTTATTCAAAGGCTAAAATAATCCGATGTGTGTTTGCCTATTTACTTTTGTTGCTAAATGTCTTCATTTACTCATACGGGCTCGTTATACTGCTAAACAATAACTGTTGGCTGGTAATATTTATATTATATTTCGTTGGAAAGTCTCTATATTGTTTGTTGAAAAAGATGTTTTATTTGATGAGATCTAATAATTCAATTGAAATTCGAAAACTATTACAATTACATATTCTACTATCTTTGGTGGAAACCGCTGTTATTCTTGTACTCATATGTTTTGCTTTAATTCTCGTTTTTGCTGTTTGGACATTTCTATCCCTTTCATTGATATGGTACACTGAATATAACAAAATGGGTCAGCCCGTGTGCGTTAAATTCTGGGAATTTGAGTTTAATATTTTCAAAAGGAAACTACAGAGTCTGTCGCGTACTCAGTTACAGGTTATGTGTGACTGGATTCAAGCCGTTCAAAGCCATATCATTCATGGTATAAGCCATTTCTTATGGAAGTGATTTGTAAAAATTGTCTGAATAATAAAACCTCATAAGTGAGCGTGTCACGGACATTATAGCAATAACAGTTGATATGTGACTGGATTGATTCAGGGGCGGATTAGAGAGGGCGTAAATTTAGGGCGCAATCTTTTGTCATGTGACGGTCACGCAGACCCGAAATTTATTTGGTTTAAAATACTTGCTGTGGATTTTAACAATTTCTATTGCGAAATGGTGCATTAATGGCGTATTGTACTTCTTTTTCTTTTCTCTTCTTTCTTCTGTATCGAGATATAAGTAAACGTAAGGGGAGGGGAAAGAGGGGGTGGGGGTCAATCTTGCAGCCATTTACTGTGGAAGTTATTTAAATGGCATATGCTGAAACCGAATATGTATACACATATCATATATACATTGCAATTGCCTCTGATGTAATGAAAATATGTTGAGTAATATAAATATTTTTTAACAAATATTGCAAAGTAAACGCTGGTCATCTTGTTTAATTCCATTAGTGAGAGTTCTGCTGACACAGATACAGTTTATGTGTGATTGGATTCAGGAATGGCAGGCATTTTATGTGGAAGTGATTTAATTGCCATATTCCGAAACCGAGTATGTAGAAACATAGCATATATAAATTGTAATCGTGAATGATTTAATAAATGTATATTTAGTGATTGGTACTTTTTCAGAAAATGCTGTATGTTAATGAAATCCTGTTAAATTCCATTTCACCATTTTGTTGTTAAGGGCCTCCATCAATGCAAAAATTGGTTAGAAGTACCAAAACACAAAATGTATTAAGTATTAAACATGCATAATGAATACATCCCTTAGGTAAAGGGTAGGTGTAATATAACGTTGATAGACTTGTATGAATGAATATCTTATCAAACTTTGGCTAAAAAGGATTTGTGTTCTTTTAGAAAAGAATTTGTACACAATATGTTTTTGTGTCAAAGAATTCAAGATTACCCAACAATGTTTTGTTGCTTTGTGTGATTGCAACAATTTTAAGAAAGAATTCACACTTGTGACTTGTGTAACCAGGCATTGATTTCACTATTTTATTTAATGTTTTTCTAGTTTGAAAGTATTTTATCATGACACGACAATATATGTTGATAAGGTAGTCGTGAGCGCTTTGACATGAACCAATGTCCGTACTGTCAACAGACTTTTCCGAACAAATACAAATGCCTCTTGAGCTAAACTTCTGCCGTTAAACTTTCCTTATTACATCAACACATTTGAAAAGGATGCAGTTTTACTCTTAAAAAAGGTTGTTCATCAAAACTTAATATATCATCAGCTTTTGAAATACCTGATTGTTTCGCCTTCACCATCCACTTTTGCATTGAGTGAGGCTCTAGGCTATTCTTTAAAAAATCTTGTTAAAATAGTGATAAAAAATTTGTCAACATTCATTAGAAATTAAAAACGGGAGATACACCATCATAGGTAGAGAGAACAGAAAATGTAATACCAACATGGTTGAATCAGAGTATCACTTTATGTACATGTGTATCACTTTAGGTTAACCTGAATCGATATTTGATCGCTTTAAAAAAAATTGTACCCCAACAGGCGGGCTTTTAAAAACATTTTAAGCTTTGTATTAATGCTATGACAAACGTATCTGATACTCTTGCTGTCGTTGCTTCTTTGTTGGATATTATCTATTGTTTTTCTTAATTGATATACGTATGCATATAAGTGTAGTGTTTGTGGCTACAACTTATAGTTGTCAGATATCAATCTCGTTTTTAGCTCGACTATTCGAAGAATAAGGAGAGCTATACTACTCACCCAAGCGTCGGCGTCGGCGTCGGCGTCGGCGTCACCCCTTGGTTAAGGTTTTGCGTGCAAGCACACATAGGTTAATATCTCAGCGACTACTTGAGGTATTGCATTGACACTTTATACAGTGGTGCTCAACCATCCAACCTACTTAATTAACCAAGTTAGATAACTCTAGTTTGCATTTAATGCCAATAATAGGCCTTTATTATTTGACTTAGAAATTCTGGTTGAGGTTTTGCGTGCAAGCACACATAGGTTAATATCTCAGCAACTGCTTGAGGTATTGCATTGAGACTCGATACAATGGTACTCAACCATCCAACCTACTTAATTAACCAAGTTAGATAACTCTAGTTTGCATTTAATGCAAATAATTGCCCTTTATTATTCGACTTAGAATTTCTGGTTAAGGTTTTGCGTGCAAGCACACATTGGTTAATATCTCAGCAACCACTTGAGGTATTGCATTGAGACTCGATACAATGGTACTCAACCATCCAACCTACTTAATTAACCAAGTTAGATAACTCTAGTTTGCATTTAATGCAAATAATTGCCCTTTATTATTTGACTTAGAAATTCTATTTAAGGTTTTGCGTGTAAGGACACATAGGTTAATATCTCAGCAACTACTTGAGGTATTGCATTGAGACTTTATACAATGGTACTCAACCATCCAACCTTCTACATTAATCAAGTAAGATAACTCTAGTTTGCATTTTATTCGAAATAATTGCCCTTTATTATTCGACTTAGAAATTCTGGTAAAGGTTTTGCATGAAACCACATTTAAGTCAATATCTCAGCAAATATATCATGTATTGCATTGAAACTTAACATATGTATTCCCAACTATATGACCTACTAAATTAATGAAGTAAGGTAACAATTTTTTGAATATAAAGGAAATTATGGGCCTTTATTATTTGACCTAGAAATTCTGGTTTAGGTTTTGCATGTAAGCACACATAGGTTAATATCTCAGCAACTACTGGATGTATTGCATTGAGACTTTTTGCATGTGACCACTTTTAAGTCAATCCTTACACTGAAAAGCGGCGGAATAGTCGAGCGCGCTGTCTCTGTGACAGCTCTTGTTTTTTGTGTGACCGTCTGGGTATATACTATGTTATATGTCTTGTCGTTGTAACTTTATTCTCCTTCTCGTGTTCTTCAATAAGTTCTTGATTTTTAATTAGAAATTGTGGTGCTTGAACAGCTAATACACTTCCACGCTAATTGCTCTCAATATTAGCACTCTTTAGCAAACACAATAAAGTACAAACATCCCAAGGCGAACATATCGACGGTGTATCAGCTCGTTGCCATTAAGGCAATGTTGGTTGCATAGTATTATATACCAAGGCAGTATTCTTAGCCTAAATACTACTTTCGAATGACTCACTTTTGCTACTATCTGCTTTATCCTTTATAAAGCTCGACATGCAATGTTCACAGAATGTATGTTGACATGGCAAAACCCGAGGTGAAATGAATATCTCCATGCATATAGAACAGATTATAATTTCCTCGAAGTCCTAAATGTCCACAGTCGACGTAGTATCTGTAAAATAGGGAATCACACGCATTATTTAAAAAAAAATGAATTTAAGCAAAAATAATAGATTTAAGTCGAGTTCTTAAAAGATATTGACAAAACACAAATAAATCGCATTTTACCAGTAATTGTTGAAAATTTGAGTTTGTATAAATATCCTTATAATCAATATCTCTATCCGTCTGTCCTGGTAGCCTAGACACAGTCCAACATGTTTCATTCGTTCATGTAATTATCAGTGGTGGGGGCCTTTCAAACTACAAAAAAGGTGGGGAACGTCAAAAAATTTAAACGTTTCAAAAGTTCGTGTTTTATTTGGTTTCGAAAAACAATCTATTTGGGGTGTACAACATTCATTCTTGATGATATGTTTTGGGGTTGTAAGAAGATGAGCAAATTTTAAAAAAGAAGATTTTATCAGATTTTGGAAAACTTTCACATTTTTTTTGAAAAAGTCTGTCGCCATTATAACTGTGTTTGTGTGTTTAAATGCCCAAAACTACCTTATCAAAAATGTATTCAGAGTTCTTGATGATGTCTTTTCAAATAAGAACGTTTTTCAATAAAGCAATGGGAAATAGTGGATGAATTCGTTTCCTGGTAACAAAAATGCAAATATCTTGTTTTAAACATATTCATTTTGTATTAAGACATTTCCTGGAAAATGTTAATGGTTTTGGAAATCTAATGAAATCTTCCATCGTAAATAGAAATCTGCTCAACTCCTCATTACAACTTCACACGTTGCAACGAATTTGTAAACTATGCTTGCTAAATATTTAACCTTAAAACTAAATAATGATTGATTTTAAAGCGTTTTGGTTTTGGTCTTTCAAACGACGTTTGCACTGTGGATTGCCCTTAAATATCATTACTCTTATTGTATTACACAATGGTAATCAAAGCATGTAAATCATTAAAGCTATTTTTGTAAAGCTCGGGCTATAGTGTGATCTATTTGGTTTATAGTATATTATAAAAGTTCCTAAACCCACTAATGAATAGTTTTAAATGGTCATGTATGTACTGTTTGAACAAGTGATCTTAAGTTAAATTGAAAGAAAGTGCCCCCCCGCCCAATTCACCCCCTTACGCATTCAAGCTAGGATAAAGAAAATAACACCTTCGTCTTAGAAAGGAGTAGGTGGACGTTTATTTTTCGACGCCTAAGGAAGACTACCATAAATATTTATATGAAAAACTACAGAAACAAGCTCAAGAGTCGAAAGTTTAAACATAAAATCCGTCTAATTGCTTAGCGTTAACGCCAGCGACACAGAACACAACAGCAAACAATCACAAACCAGAAACATGGAACAACAGCACAAAACTCCACAAACAACACAGTACATTTATACTATTTAAAAAAACTAAGGGTGTTTATCAAGGATTGTTAGGTACCGCCATGGAACGGTCAGTAAATTGTAAATTTATTGGGGGTTTTAACCAGTAAGTGTGCACAACCTCAATATTATCCCTACAATCCCGAATAAAGTAGAAACATAAATGGTAAGTCTTGTCAATGTATACTTTAACTTGAGGAAACAATAAAAAAATGACTTGATAGCTTAACCCAAGTAATTCTATGATTAGCACCAGTGAGAGTGTTGTACGTTTGTTTTGAATCAAATCGGCATAAACAACATCAGTCCGGGGTTGGGAAAGAAAAGTGTGGTATGACACATTACAGACAATCTAACGGTCCCAGGTGCGATTCTCCGCCGCAACACCAACAAGTACGCGTCTACGAGAGAGACGTTAAACTAGGGTCCTGGTTGACAGTGGTATACACTGGTGCATGTTAAGAAAACAAAAAAGTAGCTTTAACCTATGGCTCACAACCTACAAGACACTCCCACTGGGTCCGATGCCGATGGATAGATTTCCCGGTGGTCAGTCAAATGATATTCTGTTTTGTATCATCTAGTGTCTAGTCCCTTTAAATGTTTAATGCGTTTCTTGACATGCCAGCAAAACTATTTATTAACAGCACTGGAATAATATAAGTGTATAATAGTTTCAACAGATTTAAGGCATCCGCCCCACTAATATTTTTCTGGATGTCTGGTGACCACATATATTGTTTGTGTTTTTAAACGCTTTTGTATACAAAAAAGGAAATATTTGACGATATTGTTTATTTACAGTTTCTCTTGATTTTTTCTGTTGTTTGAATTGTTGTTGTTCACATCGTTATTTTCATAATTTTGCATTTTCATTTCTTCAAAATCTGCAAACTCCCTACCAAACGCGATTCGTCCATTGTGCCCATTGTTGCAGTAAAGACGACAACAAACATGTATACAGTACTCTTCATATATCATACAAATACTTTTTCAAGTAAAGGGAGGCAATTCTTACAAAAAAGGTAAAAAGTAGTCTAGATTTGTCATTTTGCATTTTTTTTTCAAAATCTGTGTTTAAAAACATTTCTGAATAAGCCGATGCCGATGGATGTATTGACCAGTGGTTTCAAAAAATTAACGAACATCTCCCCCTTTCTTAATGGCTGTTACCTTTTTTAACCTTAGCTTAAATGTTTAGGGGTGAATTGAGAAATAAAAATGCTTGAACTTCGTTGACTTGTTCAGAAAGTAAGCAAATGGGCATTTCGAATTATTCACATGTGGGTTTACAAACGTTTATAAAGTTATATTACCTAACACATCTAGTTCATACCCAACTTCGTTCTTTACAAATAGCTTCAATGCTTACCATGTTTATGTTTCCATTGTGTAATACAATACAAATTTTGATATTCAATACCGATAATTACATAAATGGATGTAAATTTGTAATGGACTGTATCTGTGATCACGACATAAGGTATGAGACATTGATTATTAAGATATTTATACAGACTCGGAAACGGGGTTAACTGCGATTTATTTATGTTTTGTCGATATTTTCTAAAATTCGGCTTAAATATAATATTCTTTTATATACTAGCATTTAAAATTGTCTTCCTTTCTTAAATACTATTTGTGATTATCAAATGAACAGATAATACGACGACAATACACATGGAGGACGTCGAGGAGATTATAACCTGTTCCATCTGCATGGAGATATTCAATTCACCACGGGTTTTGCCATGTCAACATACATTCTGTGAACATTGCCTATCGAGCTTCATAAACGATAAAACAGACCGGAAGAAATCAAATAAGAAGATATTTTCGTGCCCACTTTGTCGCGCTGTTACAGTTATTAAACAAGACCCATATGATGGAACAGCCTTTCCAAAGAATTTGACTGTCGTAGCACTAATGGATTCTTCTGCTGTACAAGGTGTTATCATAGAGGGAAATTCTACCGAGGAAACTAAAGAAAGGCTTGACAGCGAACAGAAAGAAGACGTTTTGTGCTGGTTTAAAACATACTATGCTAACGCACGATTTTCAAAAATGACTTTGTGCATTGCAAATTATATGTTCTTGAATTTGTTGAATTCAAAGGCTGTAACAATCCGGCGTGTGTTTGCCTTTTTACTGTTCTTTCTCAATGCCTTCATTTACTCATACTGGCTCGTTATACTGCTTTACAATAATTGTTGGCTGGTAATATTTATATTATATTTCGTTCGAACACTTCCATATTGTTTGTTGAAAAAGATGTTTAATTTGATGAGATCTAATAACTCAATTGAAATTCGAAAATTAATGCACTTGCATATTCTTATATATTTTGTTGAGACAGCCGTCATTCTTGCATGCATAGCTTCGGTTTTGATTCTACTTTTGTCTGTTTGGACATTTCAAACCCTTCCATGGAAATGGTACACTGGCTATAACAAAATGGGTCAGCCCGTGTGCGTGAAATTCTGGGAAATGGATTATATTTTTTTCAAAATTAGACTTCTGTTCGAGTGGTGGACTGCGTTACAGATTATGTGTGACTGGATTCAAGATATTCAAAGAGATATTATTCATTGTATGAGCTTTTTCCTTTGGCATTGATATATATAAATTGCAGTTGTGTCTGATGTAATGAAACGTCAAAAGTGAGCGTGTCACGTGTAGTAGTAACATTTAATTTGCGACTGGATTCAGGAGCGGATTAGAGAGGGTGTAACTTAACCTTTCGATATGCGACCTACCCGCAGATCCGAATCTATTTGGTTTAAAATATTTCCTGTGGGATTTTAGCAATTTCTAGACAAGTATGAAATGGTGCTTTCTCTTTTCTTGAATCAAATAAAAGTTAACATGGACGATTTTAGGTGAGTGTGTGTTTGGGGGGGGGGGGGTAAATTTTGCAGCCATTTTCTGTGGAAGTTATTTTAATGCCATATTCCAAAACCAAATATTAAGAAACATAACATAAATATACTAGTTTGTATGTTTACGCCCTCGATTCTGTTAAACCTTCTTTGCATCTCACCATTACGTTGTTAAGGGCCTTCCTCAATGCAAAGGTTATTTACAAGTATCAAAACACAAAAGGTTACAAACGTTTGATTTAGTATTGAGTTTCAATATTTCGCATGCAAAACAAATACCCCAATTGCATATATGTATGTGTAATAAAAAGTTGGGAAACTTTTAGGGAGGAATGTTTTATAAAATGTTGGCTGAAAAGCATTTGTGTATGTTGTATGTTTTTAAAAGTCTTTCTACACAATAATTTTTTTCGAGATAACCAAACAATGTTGTGTGTTTTGTGGTGATTGAATTAAATTTAAGAAAGATATTACAATTTTGCATATTGTAACCAGGCAATAATTTCACTATGTTATTGAATGTCCTTTTTATTTGAAAAAAATGTTATCAAGAAACAACAATAAAGTACCAACATCCCAAAGTAAAACCTGAATGGCGAACATATCAACGGTTTATCAGCTAGTTGCCATTAAGACAATGTAGGTTGCATACTGTATATACCAAGGTAATTAACTGAGCCTGAATATTAGTACTACTTTCTGAACGACTCACTGTTTACTGATTGCTATGAACACCATATGAGGCTGACGTGTACCAAACACGGCAAACATGAATGCCGCTATCATAAAACTCATTATTCACCGATTGATATGAAAATCATGAATGGCTGTCGTGTTCCAAACTTATAAACAATGATTGTTGCTAGCATGCAACTCACGTTTCACTGATTGTTATAATTACCATGAGATTCAGACGTGTACGAGACTAAACAAACATAAATACCACTGTCATGCAGCTCGCTTACTTAATATTCTCTTCTGATTAATATGGTGTTTATATCGATCTACATCCAAGGTTGTTTTCGATGGAAATTTTGACAATGACCAGGGTGTTTCGAATCGACGATCGAAATAAGATCCGTCAAAATGGCAAACTACAAAGTATGAGCCCAACACCAATCAGTTTCGAATAATGTGTTCATTGGCGGTAAAGAAAAGCACAGAGAGCAAACATTCATCTCAAGATGCGGGGAAAGCGTTTGGGAAAATAAAACAACACTTACGATGAGGGTGAGAGTGGTCCAGTGCCCTGGGTTTTTCCGCATCTCACCGAAGACTCCGAATACTTGAGCTCGATCAGTGACACAGTATCTAAGCATCTTAATATGGACAACGTTCAATTGTATTTTATTATAAGCTTTAATAGAACTGAATTCAGAGAAAGCACACAAATTGACATAAACCAACTTGGACGCTCTCATCTCTTAATTTTGTTTTATATGATTTAGTAGGAACAGGGTATCAACAACGGAATCATTTGGACAAACCTTAATTAATTATCGAGACACAAGGTCGACCCCAAATTGTGTAAGGCTTAAAGCAATCAGACATTTTTAGTTTCAGCTTATTGGCAATATCAGCAAATACATGCCTTTGGCTAAGCACATATAGCATGGTACATACCCAGATGGTTTCAAAAAAGAAAACGAGATTGGTATCTGACAACTGTACATACGTATATCAATTAAGTAAAGCAATACATCAAATGCAACCAAGAAGCAACGCCAGCAAGAGTATCAGATACGTTCTGTCCTAGCCTTTATCACAAATTTTGTTAAAAGACCGTCTGTGTGGGCACAAATTTGTCTATAGTGTTAAAATATTGATTCAGGTTAACCTTAGTTCACATATCAGTATACAAATGACAAATATACATAAAGGTGATACTTTGATACAACCATGTTTGTTTTACATGCTCTGTTCTCTCTACCTAAGATGGTGTATCTCCCGGTTTCTATTCCTAATGCATGTTGTCAAAGCAATTCGATGGTATTCTTTATCACTCATTCCAACAAGTTTTTCAAAGAATAACTTAGGGCCTCACCCAACGCAAAAGTGGTCGGGGATGACGAAACAATAAGTTATTTCAAAAGCTCATGATTTATTAAGTTTTGAGGAACAATCTTTTTTCAAGAGTAAAAACATACATCATTTTCAAATGTGTTGGTGTTATAAAGAATAAAGCAATTTTTATAACGGAAAGTTAAGCTGAAAAAGAATTTGCATTTGTTTAGGAAAGTATGTTGACAATACATACATACTTTCGTGTCAAACTGCTCCAGATTTACTATCAACACTGTATTGTCGTTTCTTGATAAAATAATTTCAAATAATAAAGACATTCAATAAAATAGTGTAATCATTTCCTGGTTAAAATGTTTTAATATCTTTATTAAAATTGATGCAATCCTCAGACAAATCACAAAACATTGTTAGGTAATCTTAAATATTTAAACACAAATACATATTCATTGTGTAGAAAGACTTTTCCAAGAAAATACAAATGCATTTCAACCAGACTTCATAAAACATTCTTTCGTAAAAGTTTCTCAACTCCTTATTATACATACACATTATGAAAGGGAATTATTTATTATGCATGCTAAACATTTGACTTAAAAACAAAATCAAACTCTTGTAACATTTTAAATGTTGGTACTTCTAATCATCCTTTGCCTTGAGGAAAGCCCTGAACAATGTTATGGTGAATACAAAATGAGGTATACTATGATATAGAGCGTTAACTATACAACATTTGTTAAAAAATACATAGCAACAAAATACTTCAATCAAATTAACATAATTGCAATTTATGTATGCTATGTTTCTACATATTCGAATTCGGCAGATGACATTTGAATCACTTCCACAGAAAATTGCACACTTATGAGAGAAAATAGGATTTAGAGCGTTATCTTGAAATCATTTGTTAAAAGAAATGATTACGTTACTCAACATACTTTAACAACATCAGAAGCAATTGCAGTGTACATATGATATGTGTGTACATATTCGGTATCGGCATATGGCAGTTAAATAACTTCCAAAGAAAATGGCTGAAATCGTCCAATTTCACTTTTATCTTATTATAGAAGAGAAAAGTAAATACCCCAACAAGGACAAGAAATTGATAAAATCCCACAATACGTCCTTTTAAACCAAATCAATTTCGGGTTTGTGGGAGGTCATGTCAAAAGGTGACGCCCATAAGTTCCGCCCTCTCTAATCGCCCTGAATCAAGTCATAAATAAACTCATACTAATGTTATGCCAGTGACACGCTCACTTATGAGGTTTTAATAATCAGACACAATAACAATTAATATAAATCACTGCCATAGGAAATGGCTTATACCATGCATGATATGTCTTTGAATGTGTTGAATCCAGTCACAAATAACCTGTAACTGAGTCCTCGACACGCTCTGAAATCTCGTTATGAAAATATTATAATCAAATTCCCAGAATTTAACGCACTCGGGCTGACCCATTCTGTTGTAGTGAGTTTGCCATTTCCATGGAAGGGTTGAAAATGTCAAAACAGCAAAATTGAAAATCAAAACAGAGACTATGAGTACAAGAAAAATGGCGGTTGCAACCAAAGATATCAGAATAAGCAATTGCAATAGTTTTTGATTTTCAAGCGAATTATTAGATCTTATTAAGTTAAACATATTTTTCCACAAACAAAATGGAGGCTTTCCAACGGAAAATACAATTAATATTACCAGCCAACAATTATTGTTATGCAGTATTACGAGACCGTATGAGCAAATAAAGACATTCAAAAACAACAGTAAAAAGGCAAATGCACGCCGCGTTATTTCAGCATTTGAATGACACAAGTGCAAGTAGATGTAATTTACAATGCGCAGTGTAATTTTCGAAAATAGCACGTCATCAAACCAGCACAAAACGTCTTCCTTCTTTTCACTATCATGCCTTTCTTTAGGTTCCTGGTTAGATTCTCCCTCTGTGTTCACACCTTGCACAGCAGAAGAATCCATTAGTGCTACAACAGTCAAATTCTTTGGAAATGCTGTTCCATCATATGGCGCTTGCTTAATAACCGTAACAGCGCGACAAAGTGGGCACGAAACTATCTTCTTATTTGATTTCTTCCGGTCTGTTTTATCCTTTATAAAGCTCGATAGGCAATGTTCACAGAATGTATGTTGACATGGCAAAACACAAGGTAAATTGAATATCTCCATGCATATCGAACAGGTTATAATCTCCTCGACGTCTTCCATGTTGAAAGTCGTTGTAGTATCTGTGAAATTGACAATCACAAGTTTTATTTAAGAAAGGAAAAGAACTTTGGATATAAAAAATTAATGGATTGAAGTCGAGTTTTTAAAACATTTCAGCACAACATAAATAAATCTCAGTTTACCTGTTAACATTGTAGGTTTGAGTTTGTATAATATCCTTATAATCAATATCTCAAACCGTCTGTCCTGATAGCCGTGACACATTCAACCATGTTTCATTCGCTCATGTAATTATCGGTATTGAATTTCACTTCTCTTATTGTATTACACAATGGTAAACAAGGTATGCAAAGTATTGAAACTATTTTTGTAAAGCTGTAGTATGATCTAGTTGGCTTATGTTATATTAAAGAAGTTTCTGAACCCACAGGTAAATAATTTTAAATAATCATGTTTTTACTTTTTGAACAAGTGAGCATAATTTAAGCAGAAAGAACGATTTATTTTTTATTCCCCAATTCTCCTAAATGTGATACACATTTAAGCTAGTGTACAGAAAATAGCACCTTCGTCCAAGAAAGGGGTAGGTGCACATTTATTTCCACCGGAAAAGTTTACCATACATATCTATATGAAAAACTACAGAAACAAGCTCATGAGACGAAAGTTTAAACATTAATCCCGTTTAATGGAACAGCGTTAACGCCAACGACACAGAACACACAAACACATAATCACAAACCAAAAACATGGAACAACAGCACAACACGCCACAAACAACACAGTACATTTATACTATATAAAAAAAACTAAGTGTGTTTATCAAGTATTGTTAGGTACCTCCTTGGAACGGTCAGTAAATTGTATGTTTATTGGGGGGTTTAACCAGTAAGTGAGCACAACCTCACTCTTATCCCAACAATCCCGAATAAAGCAGAAACGTATATGGTAAGTCTTGTCAAATTATGCTTAAACTTGAGGAAACTTAATTATAAAAGAAACAATAATAAATTATTGGTAAACCCAATTAATTCTATGATTAGCCCCAGTGAGTGTTATACGTTTGTTTTGAATCAAATCGGCAGAAATAACATCAGTCCGGAGGGGTTAGGAAAGAAAAGTGTGGTATAACACATTACAGACAATCTAACGGTCGCAGGTGCGATTCTCTACCACAACACCAACAGAAGTAAGCGTCTTCGAGAGAGAAGTTAAACTAGGGACATGATTGACAGTGGTAAACACTGCTGCATGATAAAAAACAACAGAGTAGCTTTAACCGGGGAGGAGACATCCTGTCTGTGACCTATAGCTCACAACCTACAAGACACTCCCACTGGGTCCGACAACGATGAATAAATTTCCCGGTGGCTTCGTCAAATGATACTCTCTTTTGTATAATCTAGTGTCTAGTCCCTTTAAATGTACAATGCGTTTCTTGACATGTCAGCAAAACTTACATATTGACAGCACTGGAAAAATAAAAGTGTATAATATGTTCAACAGATTTAAGGCATCTGACCCACAAATATATCATTTTTCTAAATGTCTGGTGACCACATATATTATTAAACGGTTTTATATACCGAAAATAGGACATTTCTGACGATATTGTTTATTTACAGTTTCTTGTTTTTCTCCGGTGTTTGAATTGTTGTTGTTCACATCGTTATTTTCATAATTTTGCATTTTCATTTCTTCAAAATCTGCAAACTCCACACCAAACGCGATTCGTCCATTGTGTCCATTGTTGCAGTAAAGACGACAACAAACATGTATATAGTACTCTACATATATCATACAAATACTTTTTCAAGTCAAGGGAAGCAAATCTTACAAAAAAGGTAAAAAGTAGTCTGGATTTGTCATTTTGCATTTTTTTTCTTCAAAATCTGCGTTTATTTATTTTTTGCATAAGCCGATGCCGATGGATGTATTGAGCAGTGGTTTCAAAAAATAAACGAACATCTCCCCCTTTCTTAATGGCTGTTACCTTTTTTAACCTTAGCTTAAATGTTTTAGGGGTGAATTGAGAAATAAAAATGCTTTAATTAAGTAAGCAAATGGGCATTTAAATTATTCACATGTGGGTTTACAAACGTTTATAAAGTTATATTATCTAACACATCTAGTTCATACCCAACCTCGTTCTTTACAAATAGCTTCAATGCTTACCATGTTTATGTTTCCATTGTGTAATACAATACAAATTTTGATATTCAATACCGATAATTACATAAATGGATGTAAATTTACCATAGACTGTATCTGTGGTCACGACATAAGGTATGAGACATTGATTATTATGATATTTATACAGACTCGTAATACGGGGTTAACTGCGATTTATTTATGTTTTGTCGATATTTTCTAAAATTCGGCTTAAATATAATATTCTTTTATATACTAGCATTTAAAATTTCTTCCTTTCTTAATTACTATTTGTGATTATCAAATGAACAGATAATACGACGACAATACACATGGAGGACGTCGAGGAGATTATAACCTGTCCCATATGCATGGAGATATTCAATTCACCTCGGGTTTTGCCATGTCAACATACATTCTGTGAACATTGCCTATCGAGCTTCATAAACGATAAAACAGACCGGAAGAAATCAAATAAGAAGATATTTTCGTGCCCACTTTGTCGCGCTGTTACAGTTATTAAACAAGACCCATATGATGGAACAGCCTTTCCAAAGAATTTGACTGTCGTAGCACTAATGGATTCTTCTGCTGTGCAAGGTGTTATCATAGAGGGAAATTCTACCGAGGAAACTAAAGAAAGGCTTGAAAGCGAACAGAAAGAAGACGTTTTGTGCTGGTTTAAAACATACTATGCTAACGCACGATTTTCAAAAATGACTTTGTGCATTGCAAATTATATGTTCTTGAATTTGTCGAATTCAAAGGCTGTAACAATCCGGCGTGTGTTTGCCTTTTTACTGTTCTTTCTCAATGCCTTCATTTACTCATACTGGCTCGTTATACTGCTTTACAATAATTGTTGGCTGGTAATATTTATATTATATTTCGTTCGAACACTTCCATATTGTTTGTTGAAAAAGATGTTTAATTTGATGAGATCTGCAGTTGTGTCTGATGTAATGAAACGTCAGAAGTGAGCGTGTCACGGACATATAGTAGTAACATTTAATTTGCGACTGGATTCAGGAGTGGATTAGAGAGGGTGTAACTTAAGGTTATTTGGTTTAAAATACTTCCTGTGGGATTTTAACAATTTCTAGTACGTAATGTTGCACTCTCTCTTCTTGAATCAGATAAAAGTTAACTTTGACGATTTTAGGAGAGGGGGATGGGGTAAATCTTGCAGCCATTTATTGTGGAAGTTATTTCAATACCATATTCCGAAACCAAATATTAAGAAACATAGCATATATATAGATTGCAATTTTTGATTGGTTTGAAACAGAATTTCGAGTGATATGTACTTTTATAAACAATTGTTGTATGTTAAAGCTCTCGATTCTGTTAAAATGTCTTTGCATCTCACCATTACGTTTTTAACGGCCTTCCTCAAAAGTTATTTACAAGTATCAAAACACAAAATGTTACAAACTTTTGATTTAGTTTTGAGGTTCAATATTTACCATGCCAAATAAATACACCTATTGCATGATGTGAATGTGTAATAATGAGTTGGGAAACTTTTACGGAGGAATATTTAATCAAATGTTCGTTTAAAATCATTTTTGTTTGGGGTTTTTGGAAAAGTCTTTCTTCACAGTCGTTATAGTTTTTGTCAAAATAGTCGAGATTACCCAAAAATGTCCTATGGCTTTGTTGTGATAGCATTTTTTTTAAGAAAGATATTTCAATTTTGCATTTTGTAACCAGGCAATAATTTCACTATGTTATTAAATGTCTTTCTTATTTTATCAAGAAGGTACAGTACATTGTTGATAAGGTAGTCTGGAACATTTTGACACGCAATTGAACAAATTTAAATGCTGTTTTAGCTAAACCTCACGTGTCAAAAGTTGCTTTATTCCTAATTTCACTAACACATTTTAAAAGCATGTATGTTTAACTTTTTAAATGAGTAGTTCCTCAAAAACAAATAAATCATGAACTTGTAAAAACTATATTGTTTCGCGTTTCCCACCCACTTTTTCATTGTGGAAGGCTCTTAGAATTTCTATGTGTGTGTATGTATTTTGCGTAGCTACAACTTTTAATTGTCAGATACCAATCTGTTTTCTTTTTCTTTTGTGTATCCATCTGCGTATATACTTTGTTATATGTATCTGGGCAAAGGCATGCTTTGCTGCTATTGCAAATACACTGAAACTAAACAAATCTTCTGATTGCTTAAGTGACAATACAATTTGAGGGTGACCCTTGTGTCTTGAAAATATATTGAGGTTTAAATATGTATTATAAAACCTCAAAAGTTTGACACAGAAGAATATTTTAACAACAATTTCCTACTTTTATAAACAAATCTTATATGTTAACGCTCTCTTTTGTTAAACCTTCTTTGCATATCACCATTGCGTTATTAAGGGCCTTCCTCAATGCAAAAGTTATTTTTAAGTATCAAAACACAATAGGTTACATACGTTTGATTTAGTTTTCAGGTTCAATAGATAGAATGCAAAATAAATACAACAATTGCATAATGTGTAGGTGAAATAAATAGTTGGGAAACTTTTACAGAGGAATATTTTATCAAATTTTGGCTGAACCTCATTTTTATATTTTTTTTAAAAGGTCTTTCTACACAATGAATATCTTTTTGTCAAAATATTCGAGATTACCAACAATGTTTGCTGGTTTGTGGTGATTGCTTCAAATTGAAGAAAGATATTACAATTTTGCATTGTGTAATCAGGCAATGATTTCACTATGTTATTGAATGTCTTTATTATTTCAAAAGGTTTTATCAAGAAACGACAATTCATTACTGATAAAAGCCTAAAGCATTTTGAAACGAAATTGTGTCTTTATTGTCAACAG
Organism: Mya arenaria; assembly: GCF_026914265.1. Taxonomy (NCBI): domain Eukaryota; kingdom Metazoa; phylum Mollusca; class Bivalvia; order Myida; family Myidae; genus Mya; species Mya arenaria. The sequence goes on from NC_069131.1 coordinate 55,628,510, forward strand.
ACTTTCCCGAACAAATGCAAATGCTTTTTAGCTAAACCTTCTTTGTTAAATTTGCCTTATTACACCAACACATGTAAAATGATGTATATTAAACTTTTAATAAAGTAGTTCCTCAAAACTAAATAACACATGATCGTTTGAAATACCTTATTGTTTCGCGTTCTCCTCCCACTTTTGCATTTTAGAAGGCTCTCATGCAAAGTTAATCTTTGTGTGTGTTGTTTGCGAAGCTACAATTTATAATTGGCAGATACCAATCTGTTTTCTTTTTTTCGTGTGTATCAATCTGCGTATATAATGTGTTATATGTGTTAGGCGAAATGCATGCGTGCTTTTGCTGCAAAATGCAAATACACAAAAACTAAACAAATCTTCAGATTGCTTTAGTTGTTATACAATTTGGGGTTTACACTTGTGTCTGATAACTTCTTGAGGTTTGTTCAGATGATTTAGATGTTGATACCGTGTACCTGATTCAAAATCAAAAAAAAAATATAATTGAGAGATGAGTGCAGCTAAAGCGGTTTTATGTCCAATTGTGTACTATAATGGAATTCAGTTCTATTAAAGCCGATAATCGAATACAAATCTTACACAATAAATGAGGAAAATTAACAAGGTTTACTCATATATTGTGCTTTTTTTCTAATATTAAGGCAATTTTGTATCGGACTGGCTACTTGCTGCAGATTGTAAATGAAAGGCCTTTTATTATTCGTCTTCCAGTAAAAACCGGTAGACGTGTCCTTATTAAGTGGCCTCGAGACCGTGTCACTGTTGGAGCTCGACCCTTCGAATGGCTGAAGTGTACCAAACTAGGAAAACATGAATACCGCTAGCATGCACCTCATTTTTACTGATTGTTTTGGAAACCGTGTATGGCTGAAGTGTACCAAACTAGGAAAACATGAATACCGCTAGCATGCACCTCATTTTTACTCATTGTTTTGGAAACCGTGTATGGCTGAAGTGTACCAAACTAGGAAAACATGAATACCGCTAGCATGCAACTCATTTTTACTGATTGTTTTGGACACCGTGTTTGGCTGAAGTGTACCACACTAGGAAAACATGACTACTATTATCATGCAACCCATGGGTACTGATTGATTTGGAGACCATATATGACTGACGCGTACCAAACTAGGCAAACATGAATACCGCTATCCTGCAACCCAATATTTGCTGATTGTTTTGAGGATTATGTAGGGCAGACGTGTACAAAACTAGGAAACTGCATTCTTGCATTCACTATGCAAATGTACTAAACTAATAAAGCATGAATATCGCTTATATGCAATTTATTATTAACTGATTGTTATAATTTGCATGCAATTCAGGCGTATACCAAACTAAACCAAACATAAATTTTAGATTTTATGAAAGTCGATACCGGTGTCATAAAGTTCAATACTCTTTTCTGATTTATATAACCACAATATAGGGCAGACGTGTACCAAACATGGGAAATACATGTAAGTTATTAATTTGCTGCCAGTTAATTTGTCTTCGATACATATCTGAGCAATAGTCGTGCTTCCAAAAAATAGTTGCCGATCGTACACGTCCAAGTAACTCGCCATCCTGTTGTTCAGTCAAGCAATCCCCCGGTAAAGATAGTCATGCATATTGTAGGAGTGTGCTCATGGGTGGTTTGTTTGCTTTTACATCGTAGGTCTGTCGTTTCTCTGGTGCCTCTAAGCTTTATAAAACTCATATCAAGTGGTATTTTTAGTTTATGATAATCATGCATTTAAAGGGACTGAATTTAAAAGAGTTCGTATCCATTTTCGACTTGTATGGTTACTAGAAAAAAAGTATCGCTAACGGCGTACATTTCCATTTTGATTTATTCTTAAATAGTACTTGAAACAGAATTCTTATCCAAATAGAAGATTCCCTTTAAACCCTGCGCTCAGTAAGTATAGCGTGACTTACACATATATTGCTGTCACATGACTGTCCCCGGAATGTTTGCGCAAAACTAAACAGGTAACGACAACTCGTAGTAAACTGTTACAACTTTGTTCTTGTAAATATTTTCATATTTTTTAACGATCAATTGTGTTTAGAATGTAATATGTAAAATACGGTTATAATATTGGCACTTGTCAAACTAGTTTCAAACATATAGAACTGAAATACATATAGTTTACTAAAGGTTTCAAAGACGGTTTGATTAGGCTTAAGATTTATTGAAATGATTCTGAGGTTTATCGATTAGTTTTGTTTTTTACAGTTGTATATTCGTGACATCTTACTTTTTAACGGTACATACTGGATAGCAAAGTGCTGTAATATTTACAAAAAGCTTCAAAGTTTTAAATGAATTGTTTACCGTTGTTGGAAATACTTGAGGTTTAAGATATGAAACCGATTATTACATGAACAGACATAAAATGTGAACTGCATTATCTTGAGGTTAACTGTATCTAGGTTATCACGGCGCTCCCTTTGAGACATGCCATTTGGATAATTATATAGACATATTGCAGTTAACGGCGTGATCAGGTAAACTGCTATTTACTTTTTGTTATGTTGTTTTTTTCTTAAATCAACTATTTTGTTTATTTTTCTTCTCAAATATTTTTTGTGCTGTTTAATTTCACAGATACTACGACGATTGTGGAAATGGAGGACATCGAGGAAATTATAACCTGTTCTATATGCATGGAGTTATTCAATTCACCTCGGGTTTTGCCATGTCAACATACATTCTGTGAACATTGCCTATCGAGCTTTATAAAGGATAAAGCCGACAGAAAGAAATCAAATAAGAAGATAGTATCGTGCCCGCTTTGTCGCGCTGTTACGGTAATTGAGCAAGCGCCATATGATGGAACAGCATTTCCAAAGAATTTGACTGTTATTGCACTAATGGATTCTTCTGTTGTGCAAGGTATGAACACAGACGAAAACTCTACAGAGGATCCTAAAGAAAGGCGTGATAGCGAAAAGGAGGAAACCCTTTTGAGCTGGATGAAAGCATTATATGCTGATGACATTCTATTATCGAAATACACAGTACACATTGCTTATTACATCTTCTTTCATTTGCGTATTTCAAAGGCTAAAATAACCAATGTATTTGTGCTTTTACTTTTGTTCCTTACTGTTATCATTAACGCATACGCGCTCGTTATACTTGTAAACAACAATTGTTGGCTGGTATTTATGATGGTTTATTTCGGTGGAGAACTTCAGTGTCAAATATTAGAATTGATGTATTATAAGGTGATATATCGTCATTCAGTTGGACACTTATTGCTAATGCATATTTTAGTAGCTTTGGTAGAATACACCGTTAGACTTGTGTTCATAGTTTTTGTTTTGATTCTTGTTTTAGCTGTTTTGACATTACAAAACCTTCCATGGAAATGGTACACTTATGTTAACAAAATGGGTCAGCCCATTTGCGTTGAATTCTGGGAATTTGATTTTTATGCTTTCATAACGAGACTACCGATCGTGTCGCGTACTAAGTTACCGGTTATTTGTGACTGCATTCTAGAGGTTCAAATACATATTATTCATTTTATGAACAAAACCTGCTTTTGGTAATTTATATAAATTGTAATTATGTCCGATTTAATTTAACTATGTTAAGTTAAATAAAACAATTATTTTACATTTAACACTCTTAATCTTGTTTAACCTTGTAAGTGAGAGTATCGCGGACATTTTTACAGTTTATGTGTGTCTGGATTCAATATTGCAGCAATGTGTTGTGGAAGTTATTCAAATGTCAACTGCCGAATTCGAATATGTAGAAACATGGCATATATAAAATGTAATCTTGATTGATTAAAGTTTTTTTAATGAGTTGTACTTTTTTAACAAATTTTATATGTTAATGCTCTAGATCCTATTTAACATTATTCCTGTTTTACCATCATGTTGTTAAGGACCTTCCTCAGTGCTAAAGTTAGTTAGAAGTACCGAAACACAAAGAGTTACAAACGTTTGTTTTAGGTGTGTGGCTATAAAATTAAGCATGCATGATAAATAAACCCCTTGCATTATATTTAGGTGCAGTAAGGAGTTGATCAACTTTTCAATAATAAATGTTTTATCAAATTTAGCTGTAAAAGCATTTGCACTTTATTGTTTTGGAAAGTCTTTCGACACAATGAAATTGTATTTTGTGTCAAAGATTACTCAACAATGTGGCTTTGGAATTATTGCATCAATTTTCATAAAGATATTAAAATATTGCATTTTGTAGCCAGGAAATGATTTCACTAATGTATTGAATGTATTTCTTATTTGAAACGATTTTATCAAGAAAGACCATACATTTTTGAAAAGCAAGTCTAAAACAGTCTGACACAAAATAATGTCTATATTGTCAACAGACTTTTCCGAATAAATGCAAATCTTTTAGCTAAAACACCGGTGTTCAAATTTCTTATTCCACCAACACATTTCAAAAGGATGTATGTTTAACTTTTAAAAAAGTACTTACTCAAAACTAAATAAATCATGAACTTGTGGAAACCTGATTGTTTCGCCTTTTCCACCCACTTTCGCAATGTAGAAGGCTCTAAGCTATTCTTTGTGTGTGTAATTTGTGTAGCTACAACTTACTGTTGTCAGATATGAATCTACTTTTCTTTCCTTTTGTGTGGCCAACTGGATATAGACTGTGTTATATGTATTTGGCCATAAACATGTATTTGCTGATATTGTGATATTACCAATATACTAAAACTAAAAAATATTCTGATTGCTTTTGTTTTTACACATTTTTTGGGTGACCCTTCTGTCTTGGTAATTTATTGAGGTTTGTCCAAACATGCAGTTGTGTAACCTGATTGTGTGGTGGCAAATTGGGAAGTATAAAGGCCATTGAATGAACAGCATTTGAGATCTAAGTTAAAATCCAAAGTTGCGCAAAAACTTTTTAAGGATCAAGGTAATTTGTTGTATTAAGGATTATATGAAATTATGTAACCTAATTGTGTGAAGGCCGTTAACAACTGTGTGAAGTATTACGTCAATCGAATTAAGGGTATAGAAGACATTAGTGAAATATCCCAACTTACTCTTAAACTTGAATCGGACAAAATGTAACCTAAAGCTTTACCTAAGTTTCTTAGTCAATTAGGGGCCATAATATGTATTATGGATGGCATGGTGTTATGTAACCTAATTGTTAAATGGTCGTCAATAACTTGTGAAGTAGTAATTCAATTGAATGAAGCGTAAAGAAGTTATTAGAATTTATATTAAAATTCCAACTTGCCCTTAAAATTTAATCTGACACAATGTGCCCTGAAACGTTAACCTTAGATGCTTATTCATATCAGAGGGCATTATTTGTATTTAGGATACTATGGAGTTATGCTACCTCTTAGCGTGATGGTACTGATCACTGTGTGAATTATTAAGTGAATTAAATGAAGGGTATTGTAGTTATATATGAAAATGCCAATTTGCCCTAAAAAATGTATCCGGACACCGACGTAGACGCCGACGCAGACGCCGACGCCGCGGCGAGTTGTATAGCCCCGTTATTCTTGAAATAGTCGAGCTAAACGTCGTTATCTTGTTCTGATGGTTAACAAATGGCCATTTAAAACTATTTACCAGCCAGTTTACAAACTTTAAAGTAAGATTTACTATACACTACTCGTTACCATGCTCGGGCTTTAAAAATAGCTTTAACGCTTAACATGTATAGTTTACCATTGTGTAGATACTATTGATATTTGATAATGAAAATAAATGAACGAATGATTGACTGTATCTACGTTTTCGCGGCATTGATTTGAACAGGATATTTATACAGACAAGGTTTACAACGTAAGCAGGTTAACTGCGATTTATGTATGTCATGTTAGATTTTTCTTAAAAATTGGACTAAAGTTTATCATCATGGTGTTGAATTTTAGGATATTTATACGGACAAAGTTTAAGACGGTAGATTATTAACTGCGGGTTCGGATACAGTTTAAGACGGTAGAATATTAACTGCGGGTTCGGACACAGTTTAAGACGGCAGATTATTAACTGTGGGTTCGGACACAGTTTAAGACGGCAGAATATCAACTGTGGGTACGGACGCAGTTTAAGACGGCAGATTATTAACTGTTGATTCGGACACAGTTCAAAACGGCAGAATATCAACTGTGGGTTCGGACGCAGTTTAAGACGGCAGAATATCAACTGTGGGTACGGACGCAGTTTAAGACGGCAGATTATTTACTGTGGGTTCGGACACAGTTAAGACGGTAGAATATTAACTGTCGTTTCTTTATGTCAGGTAAATATTGACTTAAAATTAGACTGAATTATACTATTGATAAAGGGACTAAACACCAGATGGTCCCAAAATCGGCATATACAATATTTCCTCAATACAAGCCTAGATTGTAGTCGATAATACTGCAATTTAAGATAAAAAGAATATTTCGTTGCTGTCTCAGTTGAGATGACTCGTTTAAAAATAGCGCATAATACTTAATTGGTTTAAAGTGTGGTCATATAACTTGTAAAAGTCACGTGATTAGTACAGATACATATACCGACGCTTTTAAGTGTACTGTGGTAGTCACATCCAGTAAATTTCGAATGAATTAGAAAAATACGCAAAAACGGCGAAAGATACATGTGTCGTAAGCGATAGGATACATCAGTATTTAGTAAGATTCAATGCATTGTACACAACGCTTTCAATTTATTTTAAGTTTTTGACAATTTTCCTTTTTCTTGCGATTGTATCATCTAGTGCCCAGTCCCTTAAAATGTTGAAAGCGTGTTTGACATGTCAGCAAAACTACATATTGACAGCACTGGAAATGTATAAGTGAATAATATGTTCAACAGATTTAAGGCATCCGATCCACAAATGGATATTTTCTGGATGCCTCGTGACCCAGTATAATTTTGGTATATTTTAAGCGGTTTTGTAAGCAGAAAAAGGAAATATTTGACAACTATTTGTTTATTTACAGTTTGCTGATTATCTCTGGAGTTTAAGTCGTTGTTGTTCACATCGTTATTTTCATCATTTTGCATAATCTTTTCTTCAAATTCTACGTTTAAAAACAGATCTGCATATTCAAAATCTGCAAACTCCCCACCAAACGCCGATTCGGCCGGTTTGGCCATTGCTACAGTACAGCCGACAACAAACATGTATACTGTACTCAACATATATCATCGATGTACTTTTTCAAGTCAAGTGAAGCAAAAAGTAGTCCCGAATTGTCATTTTGCATTTTTTCTTCAAAATCTGCGTTTAAAAACATTTCTGCATAAGCCGATGCCGATGGATGAAATGACCGGTGGTCTCAAAATATAAACGAACATCTTCCCCTTTCTTAATGGGTGTAACCTTTTAAACCTTAGCTTAAATATTTTAGGGTGAATTGAGAAATGAAAACGCTGTAACTACGTTTACTTGTTCCGAATATTAACAAATGGCTATATAAAACTATTCACTTGTGGGTTTACAAACATTTATAAAGTAAGATTTTCTAAAAACATCTAGTCCATACTCGTGTCTTCTCACTAATCGCTATATGGCCGAGTGAGAACAATTCATCATTCGTGTATCCGCGTGGTACGATATACCATCGGCTACCATACCAATGGCTTCATGACGTAGTGCGTCACTCAAACGTCCCATAGTGTAAACTATAGACACACGTTTTGCTGGCGTTTTAACAGTCTGGAATTTAGGTGTTTACTGTTTACTGATAAAATGTATACGTATGCAAAATTAACGATTTCCACAGACCCTACGATATTGCGTAATGGACATTTAATATCCTTCAAACTACCACGCTATGTTATTACACATCTGTTAAAACAACATGTTCATGTGTATAAATAAGTGTGCCTTAATTCGCTGTAAATAATTGTGTATACATTTTGGTGCGTTTTTATTGACCGCGAGTATAGTTTATACGCATGCCTAAGCTTTACAAAAAGCTTCACTGCTTTACATGTATCTATTAGTTTACCAGTGTGTATTTTAATATTTGAAACGGAAAATAAAACGAATAAATCATTGACTTCACTAAGTTTTTACGACATTTATATTTTACGAAATTTACACAGACAAAGTTTTCAAAGTAAATAGGTTTACTGCGATTTAGGGATGTCAAGTTTGTTTTTTCGTAAGATTGGACTGAGGTATTTTATCAAGTCATTGATTTTTAGGATATTTATACGAACACACTTAACGATGTTAACTCATTAACTGTGGGGTTTAATGCCATATAAGGTTTTTTTTCTTAATATTAGAATCATATTAAGGCATACAGATACAGTACATGCACCCGTCTTAAGCACCAATGTTTCCTTACAATATTGTTTGTACATTTCTTTGTATAAATTACATTATTTATTCAAAACGTGACAATATTTTAATGTTTACAAGTTACTATAACAGAACATGCGACCACAGGCTCTATTTTTGTCTTACATTTAGTATTGTGTACATGTGTCAAATAAACACAAAGAACGAATATCAAATTCTTTTTAATAATCAGTCAGTAACAAATACAACAAGCAGTTGATTATTCTATATCTTTTACAAGAACATTTTCTTTCAAATAACTGAGAAAACTAATTTCTTACATGGTGAGATAATAAACGGTACATGTTTTTTTAAAAAAAACATTTTTAAACCGCAAACATGAGAAGTTGGGAACCAATCCTTTAGCAGTTAAATTACGGAGAAAAAATGTAATAAGGTACTTTAGTGACTTTCTGACTTGATAAGAATATGACTAGATAACTTAACATAGTAACACCTTAACACTTCAACCAGAAAAAGAAAATTAGTCGGTAGCGGTTACTTGTTTCTATAATCGATTGTTCAAATTTCACTATTGATTGTCGCCGATGTAGGCCTTTCCGATTAGTTGTCGATTATAATCGATCATCGGCATAGCACTACATGAAATTTATAAGTGTATGATAGATTTTATAGATGATAACAGATTTAAGGATTCCGACCCACAAATGTAAATGTTATGGATACCTGGTGACCCCATAAAATTATGGTAATTTTATTACAGTTTTGAAAGCATACAATGCAAGTGTTAAACATTTGACGATACTTATATGACAAACCATTTTTTTGGTCTTGACAAAATACAAAAGTTGGCCTTAAACCTCGTTCAGTTTAAATGCAGTCGAACCCCGTTGGCTCGAAATCGTTTGGCTCGATTACCTCGTTGACTCAAACTAGATGTTAAGGACCATTATCTTTCAACTGAAGGTAAGCATTTCGCTTGGCTCGAACCTCCCGAGGCTCGAGGTATTTTCGCCGGTCCCTGGGAATTCGAGCCAACGGGTTGAAACTGCTAAGAGCAAAAATACAAAGTGCAATCACTTTATGTAACATGTAGTTTTAGCCATATATTTTACATATTAGTTGTCAGCAAGCAAACACTTATTCGATATTGTTATTAAAACGAAATCAATATCGATTCCATAAAATATGGTATGTAAAACGTTTGATTGTATACAGAAATACATAAATAGTTTGCCTCAATTAAGAGAACAACAATTGGCATCGTCGGCAAGCACGGTACTTTCTTCTGTTATACTTCATACGTACCGTGTGACAATTGACTGACAAAATCTCGTTTTAATGAATATGCATGAGGCAGGAGAAACAACTCTTCTTCCAATGAATTCGCGTGTTACACTCAAATATTGTTCAATAACTTTACAGTGTCAGTAGCCTCCGTGTCCTTGGGTCTTAACTGCTGCCAACTGTTATTTTTTTGAGAAGGCGGACTCGGTTACACATCGGCAATCGTCAGAGTATTTTTCAACCGTAAAGCATCTGGTACTTTGCGGAACCAATAGAACTTCCTCATTAATTATTCATGATTACGAGATTTTCCTAGCCAAATTTCCCAAGGTACACAACGAAGCATAGCGTTTAGAAACTTCCACAACAAAACGCCGATTCGTCCATTGTGTTCATTACTGCAGTACAGACGACAACACACATGTATACGTTCTCTACATGTATCTTGCATGTAAATTTACAAGCCAAGGGAAGCAATTCTTACACAAAAATGAAAACAGTAAACCTGAGTTGTCTGCAGTGAAACGATCAAATGTCATCAATTCACTCGAGCCAGAGTAAAATTATCAAGTTTTAGTTAATGCATATTAGGGGCAGATCCAGGATTTGATGTTAAAGGGGGCGTAAATTAGGCGTAACCTTTTTAATTGCACCCTTCCCTCAAAACTGAAATGTATTTGATTTAAAGTTTAAGCATGGGGGTGCTTTCCCAAGACAATTTAAACAATTTCTAACGTTAGTAACGGTTTAAACCATAAAACATTAATTGTCGAACGGACATATGGAAATCTGCGATCTGATCTTTTGTCAGCAATATTTTATCATTGGTCTGCAGATATTTACGCAAAAATTTGCTCTTTCAATAACAAGAAATAAACAAGTTGCAAAACTTTTTATCTGTGAGAGTGCAGCTTTAAAAACAGTTCTGCATATTCAAATTCTGCTAACTCGCACCAAACGCCGATTCGTTTATTGTATTCATTACTGTAGTGCAGACGACAACAAATATGTTTACCGTACTCCATATGTATCTTAGATGTACTTTTTCAATTCAAGGGAAGCAAATCTTACAAAAGAAATGAAACAAGTAGTCCCGAGTTGTCTGCAATGAAACGATCAATACTAAGATTTCACTCGAGCCAATGTGAAATTATGATATTTTATGCATATAGGTGAAAGAGAAGGAAATATTAGTGAATACTTGATTATTTTACACTGACAGTAGTGAACTTAAAAAGTTTGATTATTTTAACTCTGGCCTGAGAAATTCTAGCAAAAAATCCATCTGTGTTTTGCACAATGGCGTTAAGCCTTAGCTCTGATTGGTCAACCTCACCTCACTGACAGTTGATAGACGTCGAAAGCATGTTTAATAACAAAAAAAAGTTCCAAAACCAAGTCGGTTTTTACGTTTCGTGGTAAGCAAATACCAAATGAATGGTTCTTGATCGTTAATTGTGGTAAATACTCACTTATAATGCACCAGTCAATTGTAACCACGACCCCCAGGTCCGGCAAATAGCGGGGACTTTGACTTTCGGTCCAGCCAACCCCGGGTAAAATCTCCGTCCTGCGGGGACGAACTGATGTTCAAATCCCCGCCAAATGCCCCCGTACCCCAGAGAGCCTAGGTAAGGCAAATTCCCTGCTATATTTTGCGCGAAGACAAAACCACCGCATTCATCCGGCACTGCGGGGCCACTTGAAAGGTAAAAACACGGCCCATTCCCCGGCTATCCCCGGTAAACCTCCGGACCTGGGGGCCGTGGTTACAATTGACTGGTGCATAACCTGTAAGCATAACTTAATGATCTTATTTGTGTTTCAATTGACCTTAGAGTTATTTAAGTGACTTTCGTCTTCTGGGGCTATATTCAATAAGCGACTTAGATTGAACTTAAAATCAAGATTAGAAACTCAGTGTTTCGATTGGTCTGTATATTTAGCTGACCAATGGAATCACTCAGGCATGTCTAAGGATAAGGATAAGATTTCTATTGAATACTGGCCTATGACCAAGGCATACATGTTTTGTCAAACCTGGTTATAAAATAGGGGCGGTATTTATAAAACATCTTAAGACATTTCTTAACTTAGGTCAATGACCTTAAATCATTTTAGTCAATTAAAAAGGAAAGCATAAGTTTTTTTATCGTAAAAGTATGTTTATTCGATAAAATCAATAAAAATGAAGTATTTCAGATATTATAAAGTTATTATATTATATGATAAGAGAGCTACTTTTATTTAAATAAAAGTTATGATACTGACACTTAAGATAGGACATGATTTCAGATGTTTTATGAATAACGACCGTGATATTTTAAAACTTATTTTGAAGTACAATTTTATGAGCAATAGTGAATAGGGGCCTTTGTGTATGTAAAAAAGACTTGACTAATATGTTACAATATACTTTTTTAGTAAAACCACAATTATAATACAGTCAAAACTGTCGGTTGGACCTCGGGAAATACTTATAGAATAATACATGGTTGACCATGGCTTTTGGTTGATAATTGCCCCAGTGGAAGGAATAATTGCCCGAGGGCAATTATTTTCACTAGGGCATTTATCAATGATTTCCAATTGATTTAAAAACATAAACAAAATTTTGAGGAATGATGAAGGATAATATGTCAAATAATTAGTATGTAGTCTGAAAGTCTAATAACTGAGATATAACAAAATGGTTTTGAATGGCATTAGCTGCGAAAAATAACGAGTGACAGGAAACCAAAAGAGCAAACCTGTTCGTACGTGTTTTCAGAATAAGCCTGCATTTTTTTCGTTCTTCAAATAATTCCTGTTTTACATCGGCTGATTGTGATGTTTATTTCAATAGGTGAGCACAGCTAGGGTCGATCAAGCCTGGGAGCAGTTTCGTAAGAATCTCGGCCTGACTGACCCTAGCCATTTCTCTGGAATAATTAACATTTCTCAGCAAATAAAGTAAAACAAAACGTTTCGACAAAACATTTCCTTGTCTCACTGCTTTATGACCATTACCGATTGTAAACATCCGGTACGGTTTCCGGTAGTACTCGTTACTGAAACATGGAATGTGTCATTATTGGTAAAACTAATTCCACTAATATTGCGCCGATAGCTCAATATTAATCCCTTTAAAGCTTTTAATGTTTAAATGTTAGCCTACAAAGTATACGGCCTTTTTTTATTTTCGTGAAAATTACGTCAGTGTGCACGTTCAAGTTGTCGTCAGGCAATTATGCCAAAATCGCCCTGACGTGCCGTTATAATCTCACGGGCGGAGACTATAATCATTATTGCGGGAACGAATTTCTATAGTAAAGTGTTACTATTTATAATAACTTTGTATTATTTCGAGAAAATGAATATTCGATATAACCGTAATACAGAAAGCGTATAACTAACCGCAAGACATTCGCAAAAGGTTCGACATAACTGGAAAATCGAAAAAACAGAACTCGTCATACCTAATGAAATAACGATCGACTTAAAAACGGTTAACCTTTTTTTAATCCTTTGGAAATTTTATTGAACTAAAAAGGCAATATTATTAACGAGTCAGCTGTTGATATCGATTTACATTAAGCAATTAGAAATTTTACCACGATACGTCTAACAGCAATGTTTTATCATCCCAAGTAGGCAATAGAATTCACTGTACACTTCAGACAACGTTTAATAAGTTGTGCTGTGTTTGTTTAATGGATTCTTTAGGCCCGCATTGATTGAATTCTATTCTTACAAAGGTAAGTATTAATTTATTTATACATATACTTTTGAGCGTCCGTCAAAAGTGTCATGTTTTGGTTGATTAAATTAGATCTATAAATTATTCTATAAGAAGGGGCGAAAATATGAGACATGATTAGTATTTTCATTTCAGATTTCACTAATGGAGTTTAGTTACAATTAGATTTATAAACTATTCGTTAAGCTGGGACCAAAATGTTCAACATGAATAGAATGACTATTTCTGGTTTAACTAATAGCATCAGTGCCTTTCAAGTTTACTAACATTATATTGCATATCAGTTGAACAAGCTACTATTAGAAAAACAAAGTTTTTTTCTCGTAGATGACAACGCTCGACTGTTAGCCAACCAGCACAAACCAACAGATATTTAAACGTATTACAACACGTGTTTCTATATATTTTGACATTAAAGGGACTGTACACCAGATTGGCACCAACAAAATGTTTTACTCTTTGATATCATGATTGTAAAATACATACCAAAATGTAAAAAAAAAAAAAATTGAGTCGGAGTCCGGGTTCGAACCGGTGTCGCCAAAATTGCAGTCTAGTGTTGTATCCACTGTGCTACGGAGGCTCACTTTAACGGTTGGAATATTTTGGCTATATACCTAACTTGGTAATATCACGTGATAACATCGACCAGCCAATCACGCATAAGGAATAAATTCTACTAGGTAGACATACCTAGTAATCTCTTTTAATGGAAAAATAAAAAAAAACTGCGAAAAATAAATCAATGGTAAACTATGTGGTACTTCAGTTAGTAAGTATCAATGCATTGTACACATCGATACCAAGTTTATGTCAGTTTTCGACAATTTTCTTTCTTTTTTTTTCGCTATTTCATCATATGGAGTACAGCCCCTTTAAGATTCGTATTAAGTTATTGTCATAAGCTATTTTAAATAATGGTCAAACTATAACAAGTTTCCATGACAACAGCAAACGCGGCCGCAGTGGCTGACATGCATAAAAGACAAGCCCTTGATTTTCCTTGAAAACAAAACAACAACAACAACATAATCTTAAATGTGATAATAAATCAAGAACTAATTTCAAGACATATTTTCCCTCAATAGACATTGAATAAATCAATACGTAATTTACTAATTTATTATATGGCTAAGTAGAATAAAAAATGGCTTGGCCTAAAAAATACATTTGGTTCGGGTTATCGACCGAACGAAATAGGCGCTGTCTCTACCGTTTATATAGTCATTTAAAATCATCTTTAAACAACATATAACTTTAACACCACTCTTCAATGATAACAATAACTTCTTACGTAAACTCTAATAAAAAAAAGCCTACCTACACTACCGGTTCTTAAAAAGGGATGTAACCCTAACCAAACCATTGTTTTGGCCCTACTCTGCTTATGCTTCAGTTTCTTATGCGTACACATTTAATGGGTGTAGGCCAAAATACAACGTTTGTACGGGACGTGTCTTGTCAGTCTGCAAAAATGATTTCAACATATCCGTTTATTCGGAGGTGTTCATTTAAAGTTAGTGGTCAACATTTTGTTTTGTCAAATTGGAAGGCAGTAGATCTCTAGTTTTCCAAATACATTTTTTTTTCAGTAAATCAACAGTCAGCTGTTATTGATTTTACCCAGGTAGAAAGGTTAAAGCTGCACTCTCATAGATTGAACGTTTTGACAATTTTAAAGAAATGTCTTCGAACGAGCCATTTTTGCGAATGTGCATGTAAACCAGTTATATAAGACTGCTGACCAAAAAAGATTGCAGACTTTTATATTTAAGATCAAGAATTAATGTTTTGTGCATTTTTCTTAAACCGCTAGTAACGCTTAAGCCATAAAACATTCATTTTTGAACGGATATATGAAAATATGTTATTGATCTTTTGTCAGCAATCTTTTAACATTGGTTTGCAGATATTTACGCAATTAATTGCTCTTTGCAAGACAAACAAATTTAAAAAGTTGTAAAAAGGTATATATGTGGTAGTGCAGCTTTAAAGTATGTAATTACACAAAATAGATGGTTTTAATGCGAATGTGTCGCATCAGGCCATATACTAGTATTTTCAGTACATACTAACAACCTTGAACCATTTCTACCATACTTACTACGTTAGCATGTATGGTCTATAAACGTCGTCCAAATTAAATATAACCTATGTTAATCGATTCAGATATTTCAATGTAAGACGGCCGCGTATGCTTAAGTAGTTTCCTTCAATAACTATAAAGACAAGCTGGTGACGGTGTCGTCGTGTGTGTAATATTGTCGTGTCAAGTTCCAAGTATTAATTACTCGGGATATAAAGGTTTTATTATCTTAACAGGTATTTATAAGCGTATTTAATTTTCTTAAATTATTTAACGAAGGTATGAATTATTTAAGCCTGTCAACTTCATTTTGAAATATATAAGAAAACACACCCTGAAAGAAATTGAATGATGTATATAATATATAAAACAAGAGCTGTCACAGTATGTGACGAATGCCCCCGAATGTGACATTGACCTACGAACAAGGTCAGTACATGAATAGTTGATCTTGCCTTTACGTGTCAAATACATATGGCAAGTTATTTTAAATTGCCTCTGAACATAAAAAATACCACCCATACTTGACAACCTACACTGTTATGTCCTTATATTCAAAATTCCCTTGTGAATAAACACTTAGTGTATCTTTCACCTTAGAGGTAGGGACATGGGTCTTGCACACGACACGTCGTCTTCGTATGTGGAACACATGTGGCAAGTTATTTTAAATTATGTCCATACAAGAGAAAGTTACAGCCCGGACACGACAACCTATACTCTATGGCCTTGTATGCAGCACTCCATTGTGAATCAACACTAAGTGTGACCTTGACTTTGAGGTAGGGACACGGGTCTTGCACACGACACGTCGTCTTGGTATGTGGAACACATGTTGCAAGTTATTTTAAAATCTGTCCATACAAGGGAAAGTTACAGCCCGGACAACCTATACTCTATGTCCTTATATGCAGCACTCCATTGTGAATAAACACTAAGTGTGACCTTGACCTTTGAGGCAGGGACACGGGTCTTGCACGCGACACGTCGTCTTGGTATGTGGAACACATGTGGCAAGTTATTTTAAAATCTGTCCATACAAGAGAAAGTTACAGCCCGGACACGACAACCTATACTCCATGTCCTTATATGCAGCACTCCATTGTAAATAAACACTAAGTGTGACCTTGACCTTTGAGGCAGGGACACGGGTCTTGCACGCGACACGTCGTCTTGGTATGTGGAACACATGTGGCAAGTTATTTTAAAATCTGTCCATACAAGAGAAAGTTACAGCCTGGACACGACAACCTATACTCTATGTCCTTATATGCAGCACTCCATTGTGAATAAACACTAAGTGTGACCTTGACCTTTGAGGCAGGGACACGGGTCTTGCACGCGACACGTCGTCTTGGTGTGTGGAACACATGTGGCAAGTTATTTTAAAATCTGTCCATACAAGGGAAAGTTACAGCCCGGACACGACAACCTATACTCTATGTCCTTATATGCAGCACTCCATTGTGAATAAACACTAAGTGTGACCATGACCTTTGAGGTAGGGACACGGGTCTTGCAGGCGACACGTCGTCTTGGTATGTGGAACACATGTGGCAAGTTATTTTAAAATCTATCCATACAAGAGAAAGTTACAGCCCGGACACGACAACCTATACTCTATGTCCTTATATGCAGCACTCCATTGTGAATAAACACTAAGTGTGACCTTGACCTTTGAGGTAGGGACACGGGTCTTGCACGCGACACGTCGTCTTGGTATGTGGAACACATGTGGCAAGTTATTTTAAAATCTGTCCATACAAGAGAAAGTTACAGCCCGGACACGACAACCTATACTCTATGTCCTTATATGCAGCACTCCATTGTGAATAAACACTAAGTGTGACCTTGACCTTTGAGGTAGGGACACGAGTCTTGCACGCCACACGTTGTCTTGGTATGTGGAACACATGTGGCAAGTTATTTCAAAATCTGTCCATACAAGGGAAAGTTACAGAGCCGGACGGACGGACGGACGGACGGACGGTGTGATTTTAATATGCCCACCTTCGGGGGCATAAAAAATCGGCAAAATTCTACCAATATACGAAATACTCTGGCTTTAATAATATCGAGATAATCTATATTAAGATAAACAGTCGAAACTCGCTATGTCGACCGCTATTATCTCGATTTTCTACTTATGTCGAACTTTTTTCAAATGTTTTGCGCTTAGTTATACACTGTTTATATTCCGGTTATATCGAAGGTTCGTTATCTCGATGTATTACCCGAGGTCACAACGACCTTGACAGAATGAGTTTTGTCTGTATATGGAACAAGAAAATGTTGATTATGCTATCAAATGTAAAGTTATAGAATAGTATCAATATTTTGAGTTTCAATTGGGTTAAAGATGCAATAGACTGCCTTTAAAGCTGCACTCTCACAGATGAACCGTTTTGACATTATATTGTCTTAAAATGAGCCAATTGCTGAGTACTTACAGAACTGAGAACCAGTGATATAAGACTGCTGACAAAATATCTGATCTCATTGTTTCATATTTGCGTTCGAAAATTGTTCTTCTATGGTAAAAGGCGTTACTTACGCTTTAAGAAACACAAAAATTCGACAGTTTACCGAACATTTGAGATCTGTTTTGTTTTTATTTATCTTATATGAATAAATTGAAGGCATTGAGGCAAACAATCAGCTAATTCTGAGACAAAAATTGTCAAAACTGTCAATCTGTGAGGGCGCAGCTTTAAAGAAATATGATTTACTCTAAAAACAATCATTGCAATATTTGGTAATGAGCAAATTTTAGACGGTAAGTATGATTATTTTTTCCTCATACATGTATGTATAATATAGCTGACATAATTGTTATTGTCTACGCATGCATAGGTAATGGAACCCATACAACTACACTGCAAGGGCGTATCTAGCCTCTATTCATGTGGATTTATAATTGTGTTATTGGGGGATGGGGGTTGGGGGCATGTCCCCTCAGGAAATTTTGAAGTGCTTTATTAAGTACTGGAAAATCGATCATGAAGTCGAGTACGCGTACTGCAACTTTGGCTATATGTTTCTATCTTTTTTTGTCAGAATCATGTGGATTCAGCCGCGTACTCGCGTATAGGCAGCTACGCGCCTGCCATGCATTAACAAACCTATATCATAAAACCGCCTAGGTGTCATGGTGTTCATTACAATACCATCAATAATTAACATTAAGAACAGGCGTTTTTAAAGGGACACCATATCGCTTGATGCAACACAAAATCATTATTATGTTAAACTTAACTGTATTGATCAAAATAAAACAAACCGACATTTTGGCGTATTTTTAACATGTGAATTTGTGGCCACGTTGCCATTTATTAAAAAAACTCATTTCTTAAGTCTTTTACTTTTTGAACTGTTCACAAATCATATGTTGTCGTTTTATTGTTTTTGTTTTATAACTTAAGTCAAATATCTAAGCTACACATAATAATGCATCTGAAAACACTTCTATTATAACTCTTTTACCCTTTAATACTGAAATTGCAGGAAAAATGCTCTTAAAAGTATAAAAAGAAAAATCTGCTTGTAGTGGGGAGCGAACTAACGCTGGTTTAGTCAAGGAAACAAACTGACATTAAAACCTTACGCCCACAAAGACTAATGCACAAGCTAAGGATAACTTAACTTTAAAGCCTTTTGTTATCAAGGCTTTTCGAAATCGTGGACTTCAATGACAATATTTGAGCATATATCATCATTTGTTAAAGGTCGTCAGCCGTCAGTATCTTAGTTTTAACAACACTTATTCTATGCCAAACTTAATTTCGTAATTCAAAAAATGCATATTGCAAAAACATGAGGGAGTCCCTTTAAAAAAAAAAAATTGCATAAACCTATAGTGTGCCCTTTTAAAGCTGCACTCTCACAAATTGAATGTTTTTTTTGTTTTTGTTTTGTTTTTTTGTTGTTTTTTTTGTTTTGTTTTTGTCTCGGAAAGAGCAAATGTTTGCGTAAATATCTGCAAACCAATGATATAAGACTGCTGACAATAAATTAGATCGCAGATTTTTATATTTAAGTTCTCAAAATGATGTTTTGTGCATTTTCCGTTAACCGTTAAGCCAAAAAAAAAAAAAATTCCAACGGAAATATGAAAATCTGCGATCTGATCTTTTGTCAGCAATCCTATATCATTCTGCAAACCAGTGATATAAGACTGCTGACAAAAGATCAGATCGCAGATGTTCATATTTCCGATCAAAAAAAAAATGTTCTATGGCTAAAAGCGTTACCAACGGTTTAAGAAAAATGCATAAAACTTCAATTTTAAAATTTAAATATGAAAATCTGCGATATGATTTTTTGACAGCAGTCTTATATCACCGATGTCCTTACTATTTCGCATAAATTGGCTATTTCCAAGACAAAAATATAAAAGTTGTCAAACTGTTCAATCTGTGAGAGTGCAGCTTTAACTGGTAAAATAATGGACGAATTGTCTCTAAAATGCCAATAAATGGATCAAAAGCACGGATAATTCATATGACGTTCAATAAAGCAAAATTGAAAATTGCAGGAGACTTTAATAACATTACGTTTACAGATTTGTGTGAAACAAATTAAATCGATTTTCAATGGGACTAAGATATTAAGGTGAATGCAAATGAAAAGAATACTTGACCGGAAATGGTTATACAA
The DNA here is from genome assembly GCF_026914265.1 of Mya arenaria. NCBI lineage: Eukaryota > Metazoa > Mollusca > Bivalvia > Myida > Myidae > Mya > Mya arenaria. Next base: position 55,648,547 of record NC_069131.1, read on the forward strand.
TGGAGGCATTATTTCGAGTTATAACTCGCCAAGTCGACATTAAACAAGTCGAAACTACTGTATGATCACATTAGGTCTAAACAAATACTTTTGGTCCGAGTTACCCGACCCTAAATGTCGTCCATCGTACTTGAGCAAATTATTGAATTATGGACAATAACGTGGGTACATGTAGCCGAAAAGAAAACGAGGTTATCGGCACACTTCAATGGCATTCAATTCGTTAAAAGTCAATATTTGAAGTCCTTTTTCTGTTTGATTAAGTGGTTTTATGGGGTTTTCACAGTTTTGGTACTTGTTTGAAACAGATAAGCCATCGGTTTTAATTCGAGATCACATGGACAAAATGTACATTTTTAAACATTAAAGACGGTCAACTTAATTTTAAATGTATATAATGCACCAGTCAATTGCTACCACAACCCCAAGGTCCGGGGTATACCGGGAATAGCGGGGGGAGGGGGGGGGCATGTTATTGCCTTCCAGGTGGCCACGCAGTGCCGAGTGAATGCGGTGGTTTTGTTTTCGCGCCGAAGGTAGCGGAAAATGGGCCTTGCCTAAGATGTCCCCGTGGTGCGGAGGCATATGGCGGGAATTTTACCAGCAGTGTGTACCCGCAGGGCGGGGATTTTACCTGGGATTGACTGGACCGAAAGTCAAAGTCCCCGCTATTCCCTTGACCTTCACCTTGGTGACGTGGTATAATTGACTGGTTCATAAAAAACTATATCGCGAGCCTACAAAAATTAGTTATTATTCGTAGACAATATATTTTTATTTGGAGTTCCTCTAGTAATAATTTATAAGATTTCTAATCTTTAAGTCTACTGAAAAGGATAATACAGTAATAAAATTATTAACAATCTTATAAAATCTGATTAATATATTAATCTTATGTTGCAACAATACTATGTTTATTTTGTAGATTTGGTAATTTTGGGCTGGTGGCCATTGTTAACTTGAATAAACTGAAATCATATTGAAATTGAATCAGTCTGTTTATCTTTCATATTATCTTCTCAGTTATATATGCTACATCGGCAATTATTTGCAATGATTTGCTTGTAGCATTTTTATCTTTGCATTTTAATTTTATAAGAAAACAGTTCACTTTTAATGTATATTGCATATTAATTTTTCGATGATAGTTTATTGGTAATCGCTCTAATATGTTACTATTTTAAAAATATTTATCAATGATGCATATCGCCTTAAGCGCATTTTGTTTGTCAATATGTCTTAATTCTTAATACGGCGTTCCAGCAGGTAGATACATGTGTATGACTTGCTATGTACTATTTATAGATTTATGACAGTCACGTGGTAGATATAGTTGGCTGGGCTAAAAACGAAAACTATATCGATACGGGATTCTATTTTTGACAAGCATAGAGAAACCACGTACCAATTTTATGGATTCTAATTTATAAGGTAACGAAGGAATACTGTTTTAACTGTTTTTATTTGTTATCATCTTTAACAATATAAAATACTTTAAACAACACTGATGTTTATCTTTGGAGTCTGTGATAGTGAACGGTGGACAATATTTCAGAGGAAATAAACAGTACGTCAGTATAAACATTTATTAATTAACTATTACGTATTTGACGCGATACTGGAATAACCGTAGTTTTATAACATTGCAATTGGCGACACTATATGCCAAAACTCGTCCAATACGAACAAAAGCCGGCTGATACGAGTTCCTGCTGTTTTCATTGGCATAACTAAACTCACCAAATACCGTATAAGAGAAATGGACCTCATTGTCTGTCGAATTTAATAATTATTTTCAGCATTCTCATATTAGGGCGAGTTTAAATGAAATAAGGAAATAAAGAAGGGTAGATATTTAAATATTTTTAATTAAAACGTCGTAGCATACGTAATGGTTGATTACTAAAAATACTCATTACTAATTGAATTATGTGTTTTAATATTGGCCGAGTTATTTGCCCTCGGTCAGCAATATTGGCCTTCTCCCTTAGTGGTCAGTCAAATAATGCTGACCTCAGGCAAAAAACGCGGTCACCTTATGAATAAAACTATATTACCGAAGTCAAGCTACTGGATATCGCTATTTATTTTTTGGACACAATATTATACAACCCACATTTGCAGCAAATAAAATTGCAGATAAGCAATCATTAAGTGCATTGTGTACTAGGCTTAATAATTAAGAATTTCAACTTTCGAAGGTATTCGCTACGCTCACTCCGCCCGTTCTTAATTATTAAGTTTTTAATTCATGTAATCTAAATTACATAATATATTATCTACAAACTCTGTGACGAATTTAAGTACGTTATTTTACGCAATTTGCATAATGATGTCGTTTTTCATAGACACATTAAATCAATGTTTGGGCTTTTAAAACTATTCTGTGTCAAAGATGTTCTGTAATTCTTTATGGTGCAATCTTAATGCATTAGTACTATACATGTCACGCGGATTAAAGGCACGTTAGTATTCTAGTATACATTTTGCAATTCAGATTAAGAAATCTTGGAAATTATTTGTTATTCTAAGTTTTTTTAATACAAGATGTTACCATCTTTTATTATCTATTTCAGATGATGGAAGAAGTTTTCGGAAGGTCGAAATCTGTGTTTGACCCACATACTGAGCCACATTATGACGTCACATCCGGTCAGGTTGCTTTCTTTCTCATCTGGATATCGTGTTCATTTATTTACATTTTACGCTTATTGAACGTTTCTCTACCGTTTGGTTTTCTAAGCGACAAAGACAAGGTCAAAAATGACGAAGAAAGTGCAAATATATCGGTTAAAAATGAAATTACAATAGTTGTGACGTCATCAAAAGATGAGCACATTAAACAAAATGGTCGAACCGAAGATGTTCAAAAGACATTGTCGACGCCTAGCAAAGAATTACCGATTACGAAAAAAGAACTCAACACACCAGTAAGAACTGCGCCAACTATAGACGAGTTTCTGTGGAATGTTGCAATATTCGGAGCCATCATGATTCTGTTCTTCTTGTTTGATTACAGAAAGGTATGACACTTTTGATTTCGAATAGTACTGTCTGTGGATTTCTTCTTGTTGCTGTTCATGTTTTTGTTAAATCGTACGTTAAAACTACTCAGCACATTAATTATGTTAAATCATTTAAAAAAATCATAGTTTATGGAACATCAATTGTTTGCCTAATTCTTGCTAGAATCGTTATTTAATTCGATCCACAATGTTTTTTGTACTTACCGGCCATTCAAAAACGACAAAAAAAATAAATCGAAACTAAAACATCTTCTAACGTTGTAAATCAACGTTTAATGTTTGTTTCCTTGATAATTGTGTCTTTAAATCTGGTTCTATGATTACAGGCAGTCTCAAGTCGAATATTCTGGATTTAATTAGACATGTTTTGTATTTCGGTTATATGTTATATGTATTTCGGTTATATCGAATGTTCGTTATCTCGAAGTATTTCCCGAGGCCCCAACCACTCAGACTCTGGAAAGAACTTTAATCAAATTATAAGAATCATCTTTATGTCATTCGTTTCACAAATGTAAAAGTGATTAATTGTTCAGTTTTGAAAAGTAATAAAATTCAGTCTTGAAACTGTTAATCATGACCCCAGTTGTAGGTTAAATTTCAATCCACTGGGCTTGTCCATATATTACCACTCGGCACCCGGCGCCACCCCTCCTTAAAAGATAAGAAAAGACGCTCAAAATGCACCATTTCGGACTATATATTTTTTAAATGTTCATGGAGGACTAAACCCGAACCCCTCTGCCAAAATTTTAAACCAAATATATTTTTTTTGTTCCGAGGGAGACGCGAAAGTCAAAAGGTTATGCTCCCTCTAACATCAAATCCTGTATCCGCCCTGGCTACCATTGTTTTATTTACGTTTCAGATCATGCCTATTTTGGAGCGAGTGTACAACCGGGATGAGTTCCTATTCCTCGTGTTTCTATTGTTTCTAGTCGCATGTGCGTTCACCATCAAGCCTACACACGACAAAATACTCAACAGGTAGGAATCCACTTTTCACTCAGAACACTTCGGCCATTTTGCAACACAACCTCGGACGTATGCAAGTACATCAGTAGAAGTAGTTCGCAAATTTTTAAATAAAAGCAATAATGAATTGTTGTTTGTGTGTTGATAGGTCCAAATTGCCTTTCAATAGAATCATTGCACAAATACCTATTATTCCCAATGTTATTAATTCTAACTGTTTAATTTTTAAATAAAAGCAATAATGAATTGTTGTTTGTGTGTTGATAGGTCCAAATTGATTGCCTTTCAATAGAATCATTGCACAAATACCTATTATTCCCAAGGTTATTAATTCTAACTGTTTAATTTAAATTACTACACGATCTACTTGCAAGGTAGTTTAGTAGAAAGATTTCTGACATTGTTAACCGTCCATATACATCCGAGATTGTTTTCGATGGAAAATGACGGAAGTATTCCGAATGTCCCAGATAAGTAGATCCCAATATTTCGCAATGCTTGAATTCCTTATCTTAACTTCGGTCAGAGATCAAAAGTACCCGTATTTAAAAATAAATTAAAATACGTTTTTACTGTATTTTGTTCAACAGAGGTGGGAGCAAAAGCATCTACAATGGCCGCTCGCGTAAGAAAGGTTCATCACCTGCCACGCGCAGGGTGTTCTGCGGTAACTCGGTAAACCTCGTTTCCGCAAAAACAGAAACACCCGATGCTCGGTTTGGCTGATACACTCTCGGCCATGGCAGCTAATTATAATCTAAGCCGGCCCTTTCATGTTTAGTGGGAGCTAAATTTTGTTCTGGGGGGGGGGGGGGGAGAGTGGGTTGTAAGCATAGTTATACTCGCAATCGGGCCTTGCCCATTCGGCGAGTGCTCTAATAAGTCATTTTACTTGTTTTTGGAGCATAGTGCACAAACAGAATGTAACCCTGGTTAGAGCTACCTTGGTTCTTTAACGTGCACAAGTGTATAGCGCTGTCACACGGGGGCCTATTAACGTCCCTCCCGGAGACGATTAGTATTTCTTTAGTTGTGTGGCGGGAAAGCGAACCTTGAACCCCTGAATTGACAGCCAATTGTGTTACCACTAGACCACGGATCCGCCACGTATCATCCAGTTTTGTCCTTCCCTTTACTACTGACTTTATACTTACCCCAGGTTCCAGACAGAGGAATGGAAGGGCTGGATGCAAGTGATGTTCGTCTGGTACCACGTGTTTGCTGCCAAGGAATGGTACAATTGGATACGGGTGTACATCGCCGCGTACGTATGGATGACGGGATTTGGTGAGTACCGGTTGTATCTTTTAATACGGCCTACGCATAGATGAAGGGAATTGTTTAGTTCCGGTAATGCCCTAAACTTTGGACAAAATATGGATGATTCGATTTGTTGAGTACCTGTTGTATCCTAAGTACCGGTTTTGCCTTGATATTCGAACTAAATGTGGATGAAGGACCTTGGTTAGTACCTACTGTATCCTGTTATGCGGAATACGTAGGTATGACGGGATTTGGTTAGTACCGGCTGCATACCTAAGTACGGCCTGCGTATAGAAGACGGAATTTGGTTAGTACCGACTGCATACCTTAGTACGGCCAGCGTATAGAAGACGGAATTTGGTTAGTAACGACTGCATACCTAAGTACGGCCTGCGTATAGATGACGGGATTTGGTTAGTACCGACTGCATACCTAAGTACGGCCTGCGTATAAAAGACGGAATTTGGTTTGTAACGACTGCATACCTTAGTAAGGCCTACCTATAAATGACAGTATTTGTTTAGCATCATTTTTTCCTCAAAACTTGACTTTTGACTCATGGTTGGCAATATTTTTAGTGCTCATCAAAAATATTCTTTATTTTGGCAACCCTCTCAATGTAAAATACCTTTTTCATGTAAATCAGACATAGCTTGATCTAAATTTGAACTCAATGGAGCATGCTTTTAATTCTCCCAACAATACAGTGGTGGGAGTAGACATTGTGAATTTTGATATATTTGTAGAACTTGAGTTGAAATTGTATTATAATAGCAATATGCTCATAACCCCAAACTTCAGAACCATATAATAAAATAGAGCTTAATTGGACTTTCTCATGTTTTGTAAAATGCTTTATTTTATGGCGAAATAATTGGTGTCACGTCATAAAGAGAATTAAAAACTAAATTAGTGACGGCTGGGATCCTTCAACAAATGTCGATAGATTCTCAAATATTGTATTGAAGTCTACTACTTTAAATAGCGATAGTTACGCTTTTCATCAAAAGGCTTAAATGTTAAATTATCCCTCAGATTGTGTAAGAGACCCTGAGGGCGAACGGTTTTGTTTTCCGTTTTCAAAAACAACAACTTTTAACTGTACCGGCTTTGGTTCGCTTCTCACTCAAATCAAAGTGTTTTTTTTTATACTTTAATTGCATTGTTTTCTGCCATTTCGGTATCAAAGAGTAAAATGATTACAATATTAGTATTTTCAAATGCATTTTCGTGAAGAAAAAAAACACATTTTGGTACAAAAACATGAGCGAGTCCCTTTAACATACTAAACAAAGAGCTTGAACAATTGGCTACTGCGTCAAGCTGTTACTCTTCATTATCTTAAATTGAATATGCGTCATATAAATTCTGGTGCCATTAATAAACTTTAATAATGGTAAATGAAAACATTACCGAGCCCGTTATTTACATCTGTTGTCATAAATGTTGGATTTTACCTTAAAGGATCAATAACACAATGGTAGCTCATGTCTATGAAATATGATTAAAGAATGTTTGATCTTTTAATTGATCTGTAAATGAGATGCAACAGCAGTATGTCGAACTTGTACAATATACGTATATGTTAAGTGATTGAAACTGTGCATTATTACAAATCGTAATTATACTTATTTAATATGAAAATTGTTTCGCATGATATTTAATGTATTCTACACACACACACACGCGCGCGCGCGCGCACGCACAACCGCACGCACGCACGCAAGTAAGTACGCACGAATACACGCACGTTAATACGCACGCACACACGCACGTAAGTACGCACGCATACACTTACGTACATATGCATACACGCACACGAGCACAGGCGCACGCACACAAAATATTCCTATGATAACGCTAGGTCTTACCGAGCACCAGCATGTATCATAATACAATTCGAGTCCTCGGAAAAAATTCGAGTTATGAATGTTCGATAAAACCAAAATACAAAAAATGGACGATATAAATAGACCTTACACATAGGAATAAACTGAAGTTTGACATTACCGGAACATCGAGATAACAGAGTTCGACATAACGAGTGATGACTGTATTTATATTCCAATTAGAAAACTAACTTTTGTGTAGATAAATTGCCTGTCATCCGTTTATGTGAATATCTTTTCAGGTAATTTCTCTTTCTTCTGGGTGAAGAAAGATTATTCTCTGTACCGCTTCCTGAAGATGCAGTTCCGGTTAAACTTCCTCGTCACGTGCTTATGCGTTGTCACCAGCAACGAGTACATGCTTTATTACATATGCGCAATGCATTCTTATTGGTTCATTTCTGTGTACGTTTTCATGGGAACGCTTAAATCATGGAACACTGATCCCAACAAAATGCTTGTTAAGTTTGTACTTTATTTTCTATTTAATTGTGCAATATTTGAAATTGATTTCGTCCGAAATAATATTTTTCGTCCGTTTAAATTCTTATTGGGTTACACTGATCGTAACCCGTATGTTGATGATATGCATGAGTGGGCATTTAGGGCAGGATTGGATCACTGGGCATGTTTCTTTGGAATGGTGTGTGCCTACAATTACCCTCATTTTGAAAAGTTCATGACAGAGATAGAAAAGTCTGATAAATTGAGACACAAGATTTTCACAAAGGCAGCAATGATAGGTTCGTGTTTGGTAGCATTAATTATATGGTACTCAATATTTATGGTAAAAGAGAAACTTGACTACAATTCGAGCCATGCGTATTCTTCTTTGATTCCAATTATAGCATTTATAATTCTCAGGAACTCATTTCCAGTGCTAAGGAAATTTTATATAAATTTATTCGCCTGGCTTGGGAAAATCACATTGGAAACGTATCTGGCACAACTCCATATATATTTGCAGTCGAACGCCAAACATTTCACAGGATATTTCCCGAACTACCACTTCCTAAACTTTGCTTTGGCTACGGTCATTTATGTCACTATTGCTTATAAATTGTTCAATATAACGACTGTATTTAGTGCGTACTTGATTCCAAACGATATGAAAAAGACTGCTAAGAATAGTTTTCTGATATTCAGTCTGTTTGGAGTAACGTATATTTCAGTGGCTGTGTTAAAATGGCTTTAAGGTATTCTCTCCTTCATGAAACTGTGTTTAACACTTTCAATGACATTTCTGTTAAAGCTGCACTCTCACAGATTTACAATTGTGACAACTCTTTTTCTTTTTTTGTCACGGAACGGACCAATTTTGCGAAAATCCATGGAAACCAGTTATATAAGACTGCTGACAAAAATTAGATCGCATATTTTTTAAATTTTAGTTTAAAAATTGATTGATTGAGTTTTTCTTAAACCTTTAGTAACAGTTTACGCCATAAAACATTAGTTTTCGAACGGAAATATGAACATCTGCGACCTGTTCTTTTGTCAGCAATCTTATACCATCGTTTTGCAGATATTTACGCAACAATTTGCTCTTTCCAAGACAAAAAATAATAAAAAGTTGTAAAAATGGAAAATCTGTGAGAGTGCAGCTTATATATATAAGAGCTATGTGTTTCATTATGAGTTAAAATTGCGTTTTTGTATGTGTTATTTACCACATTTTAGCCTAAAATGTTATAATTATGGGAACTACTTCAATGCGCAGTCACCCATAGTCGCCTATGTGTTAATCCGATCTTGTCATTGTTCAGTTTAGTTTTGTCCCATCCAGCCGTCCAGTGTTTGACTTAAAAAAAACTCCCTCCCTCCCTTATTATTATATTTACTATTACTATTTTGTTTGTGTTATTTTGCAACTTATATCTGTTATTGAATGCCTTGTTAAATGTATTACGGGCATTTGGCCGCGACTTTTTATTATTTCTGTCTAATGGCTTACTTGTATAATGATTATATTACTCGCGTCGCGGCCATTTACGGCAAATTATTATTTATGTATTTATTAAATGTTATACGATGTCTTGTCTTTGTCCTTTGGCGTAACGATTAATTATGAACAAACTCCAAAGAGTATTATTCGAATATAAATTCGTCAATCCAAATCTTAAGTCCCTCAATTTTCAGTAGCGTTTATACAAAACAAATTCAAACGAAGTATTTTCTGTCATAGTTGTACATATTTATTAAAGAACATAATAACTCTCGTTGAACTTCGTACGATTGGTTATTATTGCACAAGTAGTTTGTTAACACTACGTACTCATTTTATAAAAGATTTCTAAGTCTGGTCCTTTGAAACTTGAGAGATTCTTTTAGGGGTCTTTTAGGGGCCACAATATGAGTCTACACTTGAAGGATGCAAAAGGGTCACGAAATAGGTTACGACTTGATAGATGGGTGTTTTTAATTGCAATGCATTAGTATGTTTAACTCATTTGACTTAAAAGCAAAACACAACTGTGAGCTTTTCGGGGCTCAATTAATAGCCACGTGGCCACAAATTCCCTTGTTTAAAAAGCACCACAATATCGCTAATGTTTTAATTTGTATACAAATATGTGTTGTGTTTGTTTTGATCAATTTAGTGAAATGAGTGTTATTATGTATCTATCAGGGGTAACATGTACTGAGCCCTTTTAATATTCATTGTATGGATAAGCCCGCATATAATAATGGTATTATTGAAATGTTTTTTTGTTATTATTATTGTGGAAATAATTCTTAAGAAAATATCATTAAAATGTATGCTTTCAACAGATCTTATAAGCTTGCTTAAAATAGTTTTGATTATAATGTTATTATTTGAGATTATAGCTTATTTACTGTTCTTCATATCTGCGGTGTTGTTGAAAGAGGAATTATTTTGGGAAAAAATAGATAGGCAAAAACAAGTTTTCTATTAGCTTTTGTTTTATACAAACATGGCATCGTTCGGCACGGCAACTGTTGTGTGTGCATTCGGCAACTTGAAGCTTGTTTAATCCACAATTCTATGGATATATATAAATATTTCGTTAACAATTAAAAAGAAAGAAAATTATTTGAAAATATAAATATAAATTACTTTAAAGCTGCACTCTCACAGATTTACTGTTTTGACAACGTTTTTGATATTTTGTTTGCCTTGTAATGAACCAATTGTACCCAAATATCTGAAAATCAGTGATAAAAGACTGCTGACAAAAGATCAGATCGCAGTTTTCATATTTCCGTGTTTTATGACAAAAAGCGTTTCTAGACAAAATAATAAAAAAAGTTCAATCTGTGAGAGTATAGCTTTAAAGAAGTGGAATCATAACTTTTTTCTTTCCATTGACATTGTTAAGTTACTGAACAATAAAAAGTACTTACAAACAATGGAGCTTATGCAATAGAATGTATTTAATAATTAACTTCGAGTTATGCGTAAACAAAACAGTAATTGTGTTTAGTATAGCGGGAACTTGTTATTTTAGAGACATTCGGTCGGTCGGTCGGTCGGTCGGTCGGTCGGTCGGTCGGTCGGTCGGTCGGTCAATCGGTAGAACAAGTGTTAGTACAAAAACTCTAGAACGGTTTGACCTTGGTCAATGAAACTTTGATGGTCGGTTACCCTTGACCAGTAGATGACCCCTAATGTTTACAAGTCAGTAGGTCAAAGTCATGGTCCCAGTCCGTATTCATCATCATCATCATCATCATCATCATCATCATCATCATCATCATCATCATCATCATCATCATCATCATCATCATCAACACCACCGCCGCCGCCGCCGCCGCCGCCGCCGCCGTCGTCGATCATCATCATCATCATCATCATCATCGCCGCCGCCGCCGCCGTCGTCGTCGTCGTCGTCGTCGTCGTCGTCGATCATCATCATCATCATCATCATCATCATCATCATAGTCATCATCATCATCATCATCATCATGTGAACAATTAACCTACGATTATGTGACACGTTTCTTATTTCAGACAAGTGTAATAAAAACAATTGTCGCACGTTTCCCATATTTCTTGGTAAACTACCAAATCGGCATAACTGGTATAAGTATACAGTCTAATCAAGCTATGTTGTTGGGACGTAGGAAAATACTTCGAGATAACGAACATTCGATTTAACAATAATAAAAATATGTCTTACTTAACCCAACTTATTCGAAAGAAGTTCGACTTAACCAGAACCGCGAGATAACGGAGTTCGATATAACGAGTTTTAACTTTATAAACATTGACACATCATGAAACAAATGGGATACTGTTAGATAAGGATAATGAAATAGAATAGCTTCGCATGTGATTGGCATATTCTCATTGACTGTAAATGAAACAAACATGTTCTAACTGAAATGATGAAGTATTGTGTCGGCTATTCCCTTTGGACAAGGAAAGGTTTCTATGACAAAACTATTGTAAGATATTTACGCGGAATTGTAGTAGCTATACTTTCTAGTAAAGATAATGTCTGTTTACATTGCTAAACCATTGAATCTGTTTCAGCCGGGCCCAGTCCGTCTTTCAGTTGTTTAGTAAAGCAAAATTGATAATAATTATGTGTCAGTGTTAGCGCGAATGTCTCTATAGAAGCTAGCGCGCATGCGTGAACCACTGAATAACACCACTATTCGAAAGCTTTTTAAATGATTCATTCAAAATCAGCCCGGCGATTCTATTGGTGGATATATAAACGTCAACACTAAATAACTGTCCTGCTAAGTAAGATTATAAAAATACCACAGATTCTGTAAAACTGTTTTATTTATCGTATATATAAAAGGTTTCCAAACATACAATAAAATACAATGAACTAAAAAAATACACCAATTAAAAGCAAACGAATGGCAAATTAAGCTATATTGTCTAACATTCGGCATGGACATGTATACTTAAAAGTCTCATAGAAAAATAGATTCCCTTTGAAAGTGTAGAAAACAGTTAAAAATAAACAATATATTGTAAGGCAATTCTGAAAAAGTCTGAAAATAAAAATCAGAAGAAAATGTAAAATAATTGATGGTTTTGCCACTTTAAAAAATATTAAAATATAGATCTATGTTAATAAACTGTTCTGTATTTATATTATCTTTTTGAATATTCAGGGTTATTCATATTTAAGTTTTTGAAAATCTATTTTGTAAAGTATATACCTGACTTGCACTCTTTCTGTTCCAATGATAGACATATTCATTTATAAACAGCTAAACACTTCTTTCACAAATAGCAAAAATAGCTCAGAAAAAGGCACAATTACAGATGAAACAAAATAGCACCGTTATAAGCACCGCAACACGCAAAAGTGGCTCTTAATGCAATATTTGACAAGTCAGTTTTATTTTTGCTATTGTTATATCAGACATGTTATTCATAAAAAGAAGTAAAATCTCCCTTTAATGTGTCGTGCCCCTTAAATTAAAATTAAAGTCACGCAATGGGCGCCGTCATTCAAATGTTACATGCAATTATGACGTCATATTTTTCGATGACGTCATATTCACTGTAAGACCTAATTCTGCGTGTCGCGGTTCAAAAGACTTATATTTCAGCACACAGTGTTCTATAGGAAACGTTCATACGAAGATTTTTCTTCTTACTAAATTTTCCAATCATTTATTCTTTTCCAACATTGCAAAGTATTGTTTTATATACTAATTATATACATTCACTAAATAGAACACAATAGTTTATGGAACATTTGCACTTAAGTTGAACTTATTGAACTATTAATTCCCTGATATAATCCTTATCCTTGTATCGTGCTTTTAACATTACGTCTATTCCTCAAACGTTTCGTATGAAGTTTGCGCTAAATCATTTCAAGAACACTTAAGTCACATTGTGACCAGTATATTCTCCTGAAAGCAATACCAAATTTTCAATAGACAAATAGAAACAGATTTATATCAATGAGATGCGTTGAAAAAAATGAGACTGTCACATGTTTATCATGCGTCGACATTCGCCATTATAATATTCATAATGTAAACCAAAAACTTTCTATTGATAATAGTATAACCAGCCACTGATACATTATATACCCATTTTGCTTATAATATACACCAAACAGTTGCAGTTATTATAAGAAATTAACATAAAAACTCGCCATTTCCAACAAATCGATATTCATGCGCAATGATACCGCGCATGACGTCACGAACGCTAGTGATGACGTAACTATTCTAAAAATAGCTCTAGCGCTTGCAGAAGTCGATTGCAAGGAGAAGACCAGCTACAGCGAAGATGATACCAGCGATACAACATAGAGCGAACGACCACGATAGGTTGTAGTCCATCTTGGTGCCATAGATGATGATTCCGAGAAGGATACAGCCGGCTGAAAACAATTAGTAAGATAAGTTACACTTAATATGATGACATACGATAGGGAAAAACGACTAAGACATTTGATATTTCATTTTGGTGCCATAGATAATGATTCAGAGGAGTATACAGCCGGCTGAAAAAGGTAAGATCACAAATATTGATATCCGGGCAACACTGCTAAGACAGATATTGGGATCCATCTTTGTGCCAAAGATAAGAATACACCGACTGAAAGAGATCGGATGGATTACATTTAATGAGATACAATATCAACTTCCAATATCAACTAACTGTTTAGGGCAATTTTTATAACAATTTTCATAATTGATTGTTTTCACCTGCTTTGATCCGGAACTAACCAAGATCCGGAAAACCCCAAACAACTGTAGTATACCATGGCATTAATAATGTATAATGCGAATAAACAATTGACATTGACTTTTTATCTGAATATAGATCCGTCTCAATAAGATAACTAAGGGATAGTATAGAGTTGCACTGTGTTTGTTATAAGACCTACGCAGTGATCTCTCTTACAAGAAAACAGGAATGGTAACTAGTATATATTGTGTAAATAAACCGTTGCAGCAATTACTTCCCTTATCAGAACAATTAAATAGCGGGGAAGATGACTGCAAAGGAATATTGGTATACGTATTTAATTATTCTATTAAAATGGAGATAAAATATCCTTACATTAGTACAAATTAGTCGTTAACGTATGAAGGTATTCCACAGACATAGTTTGAAATCAAATTTGCAATATCGGAAAGCATACTATTCAAAGTTGAGACTCTGAGCCTCCCTTTGGGGCGGTTCATTGCACGGCGGCAGACCCCTCTTTCTCCCTCGGTTTTTAACGTTTTGATCTCATTTACACAACCACCAATTTGGTGCTGAATTGTTCTCTTTGGTGGTATACCTCGTTCAATGAGGGTCAGCAACGTTGCAGTTGAGTTTAAAGTCTCTTGCGATCCGCTGATTCACGCAACATAAACTCCTTGTGTATCGTTCATGTCGTTCTGAACTTGTACCAGGTACACAAAGGATATGATAAACTTTAACTACGGTCCTCCGATGATTCTAAATGCTGTTAAGGGAAAACCATTTTACCGATGAGAATACTTACTTTATGATACTAAAGGGAGATTATTTGCTGTAACAACATACTTGCAACGAAGCTAAATACTGGAGAAGGGAGACAACTACGAAGAACACGTATCGAAAATACTACTAAAGGGAGATAATATACTCCAGCTACGGCCCTTTTATGAAATTAATATTAGGGAGGGGAGATCACTACGTAAGATAACTAGTATCAAAAACTACAAAAGGGAGATAATATAACCCAGCTTCGTACCCGTGATGAAGCTAAATACTAGGGAAGGGGAGATCACCTAGTATACGAAAACAATTCGTATACTACTACGGGAGATAATACACTACAGCTACGTACCCGTAATGAAGCTAAATACTAGGGAAGGGCAGATCACCACGTATAGTTTTTTTTAGTTTATTTCATAAATCAAGGCATGTTACATGCATGTGATTTGAACATAAAACTGACATACAACTACATGGTTAAAACAAGTATAACAAAATGTAGTACACATACAAAGCGACAGTTTAAATGTAGTCTTTAGATGCTAAAATAGATATATTAGTTTTGTTACATATCAACATTAGCCAAAGAAATTCAAATAAATGATACAGGGAGAATGAGATCAATTAAAGTTAGCTAGAATAATTGTACAAAATATACGAAAACATTTAGTAAACTACTAAGGGACATAATGTACTTCAGCTACATACATGTGTGAAGCTTACTACCTGGGAGGGGAGACCATTACGTATGCAAACAAGTATCGAATACTACTAATACAGGGAATATTCTAGGGAGGGGAGACAACTACCTATAAAAGCACATATCAACCTATTAAAGGGCGGTAATATATTCCAGCTACCACCTGTGATAAAGCTACATACTAGGGAGGGGAGACCATCACATACATTAACAAGTATCGAAAACTACTAAAGGCAGGTAATATACTTCGGCTACTTACCTGAGATTATAAGTATCTTCCATGGCCGCTCGTGTAAGATAGGTTCATTCCGACCCGAGCGCGTAGGGAGCGAGGTTTACCGAGTTTCCGCAAAACACCCTGTACGAGGATCGGGATGAACCTATCTTACACGAGCGGCTATGGTAGATGCTTTTTCTCCCACCTCAGTTAAACAAAATTAAGTAAAAATGTATTTTTTGCTGGAACTCTTTTGTGCTTAGTGAAAATAATTGCGTATGGATATGCGATAGTTCGTGGTTGTCATGGATATGCGCGCAGTGATTCAGTTTATGTTAATAGTCAAATGGGTCTTTAAATAGTTCTAAGGAGAATGAAGCATTATTTCTTGAATGGTGCGTGAAAACTGTTTTATTGTGACATTTTAAGCGAATATTAATTAATTAGCGTTCTAAATATTACCACAAGACAAGATTTCCTTGATGCTACTGACGACAGTCTTCAAAAAGGGAGGTAATTACAATGTGGTGACTATTAAAAAGGAGTTCCATACGGGCATTTTATCTTCGCCCGTGGGCAAGATAAGAAAATCTAGCATGGTTAAATTATTGGATCTACTTATCTGAGGTCGGAGAAAAAGCTAAATACTGGGAGGGAACCTTTACATATGGTAACATGTGTCTAGTACTACTAAAGGGAGACAATTTACTCCAGCTACTTACCTGTGATCAAGCTTAATATTGAGGAGGGGGAGACCATCACATATGTTTACAAGTTTCTAAAGCTACTAAAGGAGGGTAATAAACTTCAGCTACTTACCTGTGCTATAGCTACATTCTATGTAAACAAGAATCGAATAATATTTAAGGGAGATAATATATTCCAGCTATGTACCTGCGATGAAGCAGGCGACCATGGACAGGATGAAGACGATTCTCTTCCCGGAAGTTGCTGGCACAAACACATAAAGCACGATCAGGATCAGGGCGGCGACTGCAGCGATAAATCCAAGCGTCTCAAACGCCTGAGTCGCTTTCAGCCAGCCTGGAAATAAAACAAGAACAAATTAAGACCTTTTACAAATGAATTTAAAATGTAATATGCATAGCAGTATATTTGCCTTAGTATGTGTATTTTATATTACCCTTTAAATTGGTTTAATTGAACGCTTGCTTGCGGTCATCGATATATGTAAGAGAACACAACTGGATAATCATTGAAAAAAGCGCGTTATGACATAGTGAACATGTTTGCCAAGTTTGATGTCCGTATCTTGAACCGTTGTCAATTAATGGTCAACAGAAATGGCGACGACTAACTAAGGCGCGGACGACGTTAACACAGTACAAGGTTATGATGTACTATGAACCCCTAAATCTTTCAACAAGAAAAATGACGAGCCACTCATTACAGCCGTCGAAACACTTAATCTAATCTAATAGTGTTTGATTTGTGGCGGCAAAATGAGCATAAACGTAAATATATAAATTACACAAAATTTTCAATTGCACAGATTTCAAGGTTAAAAGGTCAACATTTATTTCTTGAACATAATGAATACGATGTCCTGAAAATAAATCATTGTCTTATTTTTTGGCAAGGTATTTCTGATTGTACTGATGAGTAGTGCGCAAAAAAAACGTTTCGTTATTTATGTTTCCCCTCCCAGGAATTTATCCAGGTGGTTACCTAGCAACCAAATAATGCTGAGTCAACGAGACGCTCGGAATGTTTTACCATTGTCAGGTAGGCGCTCGTTAGAGGTGCATGTGTATTTGTAAATATTTGCTCTGTTCGTGAGAACTGTCAGGTTAACATGAGGTCTAGTAAGTGTTCTTTGTCAAAAGGTCATTCTATTAATATATGTCTGAGAAATGATTAGTACACTAATGTAATTTGGACAATTTAGCAATTATCAAACTATTTTCTTGACGTTTCTGCTTCATCCTATCGCTCAATGAATCACACAATTCATGGTATAAATAATAAAAGAACAATAAACTGATTTTCTAGAAAATATAAACGATGTTACAAAAAGCTAATCAAGCGATATTTGCTACTAAAGAGGTAAAAGCGAAACTTTTACGGAATCGTAGAAGGGCCATCGCTATCCGCCTTGTCACCTTTTGAAAATGTCCAAAAAAAAAACCAAACACGATTATGTGTTTGCTAAAATGTCGCATCCTTTTTTCACGTTAAAGGGACTCGCTCATGTTAAAAAAAATTCGATTTTTTTTGTATGACGAAAGAAAGTATAACAAATCATAATGACTGTTAAAACTAAGATTAAAAAACAACAACATGGAACCAGCAAATGTTGATATTTGCCCAAATATCGTATTTAAAGACCACAATTTTCATAAGCGCTTTTAACTGTAATGGTCACACAAAAACGGCTTTGTCGTTGCGTGATTGGTTGATTGAAATTTTCACGTGATGTTATCAGTGTATTGCTAAAATGTCAAAACATCCATTAATATTGTAAGTTCTTGTGGCTAAGTGGTGAATGCGTCGGTTTTCTATTTAAGCTTGACTTGACCGGTGGCGGGAAGGGGGGGGGGAGTCGAATCCAATTACAACCAAAATACTTTGGTTAGATTAAAAGGACTGTTCGGCAGTCCTGCAATTTCGATAGCATTGATGAAATACGTGTTTTCTTTACAATGATTATTTCGAGGTCAGACTGTCCCAACCAAATTAAAACCAATATATTGCATTCCATTTATAATCACTTCGCGAACGTCTGTAATAAAAAAAGGTTATCCCGAGCCCGATTAACGTCGAATATGCCTCGCGTCGGCCTTTTTTCGGCAACTCCATTCCGTTTTCTATACTGGGCGTAAAAATGAACCGGGGGTATCCGACGAGGCGGGCCTGTCTGATCCCGAGGACTCTGACGAACGTGTTTTTATCCATGATACTTGAGCGAAGAAATAGAGATTATTTTTTTAACTTAAACCCGTTATCATTCCGTCAAGATCAGTGTGAATGAAATGATTTTTAACATATATTTGTGCGTGTTGCTGGTACAAGAAACTAGCGAAAATAAATATCTTAAAGATAAAAAATTACGGCCGGAAAAAGCAAACATATTTTTTCTTATGGTTTATAAATATTCTGACAAGTTAATTATTTCTCAGTAAACTGCACTCCCATAATATCGTAGGAGGTAACCAGACTAGATTCTCAGGTATTCCAAGGTAGATCAACAGTTTCTTATCTCAGGAACTGTCAGATCTTATATAAGGTAACGACATCAATTATAGGGAGCATTTGATTACCTCATGCTTTTGGCATGAGTACGAAAGATGGTGGGTACGAAACCAGACAAAAAGAACGGAACAAAATGAGTACGAAAGATGGTGGGTACGAAACCAGAAGAAAAGAACGGAACAAAATGAGTTCGAAACAAGATGGACGTTTCATGATACCATAATATATACTTAGATCATTATTCAAGTATCGTCATTATTGCATTTCTTTCCATTAATATACGTTTGTTTTAAATATAACTAGATATAGCAATACTATTCATATCATACATCAACATTAATACATTACTCATACACGAACAAGTACATGGACATGTATCCAGAACCAAATAATCATGTATGCCATATTTGGTTGGTTGAAGCATCAGTTGTATAATAGGGGACAGAAGCTAACTATTTCGTATGTTTTCCCAGCCTATATATATTTCATACGGTCCAACCCCGTTGGCTCGAACTCCCAGGGAATGGCGAAAATACATCGCGCCTCAGATAATTCGAGGGATGCAGGAATGCTTACATTCAGTAAAAAAATCTGTCCTTTACATTCAGTTCGAGCCAACGAGGATTTCGAGCCAAGCGAGTTCGAGCCAACCGTGTTCGACTCTAAATAGTCAATATTTACTATATACTTATATAAAGGCTAGGAATACATAAAAAACTAGCCTATATATACAGTATTCATAGTATACATAGGTTATGAAAAAATAGTTTGCTTCTGTTCCCTGTTAAACAACCGGCAACATGAATCGTCTATATTTGGGCCTTGTTGGTTCCCGTGTAAGGTATTTATATTGTGGTTGTTTATAAAGTAATTATATCTAGTTATTTTAAACGTATGAATATTGCTTCTGTTATCTCGATTTTAGTTATATCGAACTTTTTTTCGAATAAGTAGGTTTAATAATATACATTTTGTAGTTCGGTTATATCGACTATTCATTATCTCGAAGTATTTCCCCAGGTCCCAACGACTTCGCCAAAGCAAGTTTTGACATTATCAGATATCAGTAGGAACGCACATGTATGAATAAATTGTGTCAGATCAACCGTAACATACGTTACTGAAGTAGCAGTACAAGATATGAACCGGCAAATGTAAGCCAAAACCTACCGGAATCCGGCGCATCTTCGCACCTATGGATGAAAAATGTGGACAAACACATTTTCCAGATGCCATAAGACTCCTTGATAAGAATGTCATTTGGTGGGATATTTCTGTACTGCCGAGTGGCCCAACCAACTGTGTAGAAGCCGAACATGTCAAGCAAGAGGCCTACAATGGCCAGTCCGAATGAGATCATGGAGAAAATGGAGGTGTCCTTGTAGCGACACATTGTGACGTCTGGTAAGTCACACTGACCAATCAAAACCACTTATATGACAACGTTCTTTTAAAACCACTTAAAGTAGTATTTTCTCTAAAAAAAACACTTATAGTATGACGTTCTTTGTAACCCACTTATAGTAGACTTTCTCTAAAACACTTAGGGTACGACTTTCTCTAAAACACACTTACAGAACGACTTTCTCTAAAAACTACTTGTAGTATGACTTTCTCTTTAAACCACTTACAGTGCGACTTTCTCTAGAAACACCTATAGACAACTTTCTCTCAAAACCACTTAAAGACTTTTCGTTATTGTATTGACAGCAAAAAACGTCTTTGGGACGTTAGTTTTCCTCAGTTCTTGTGTCGACTGATTTTGTCTTTGGAACGTTGATCTAGCGTTGCTTTTAACGTAAGGTACTGTATACCAGTAGCAACTCTTCAGTTTAATCACTTTGTGCTTGAACCTCTTGAAGAATGTGATGTGTTGTATATATTGGACTCGCTCCAAACGTTATAATGTAAGCATCCGATAGTGTGAATGTCGACGCTACTCTTCGATGCAAATATTAACACAACAGCATCTGTAGTCACAAGTTGCTATGGCTCAGACCGATCTGGAGAAACATCAGGCATTAACAATGGAATTTCAATTTCATGTTTATTATCAAATAAATTATAATCCTCGTTTTTAATTCCGCATACGAAAATATTTGTAAAACTAAATCACATAACAAGTAAGTATATGAATTTGAATGCACCGGGTGGTTTATTTTCGCAAATTAGCCACACACAAAACCACAAGAGTAATATCCTTGGTTTTATGACTCCATAGCAACTTGTTTCTTCGTTCAGTAGCAAAGTACTTTCACCTGGCGTAGATATATGAATTCATGTTTTCCGTGTTTCTTGTGGGAGATTCGCGTATTTTTCTACGGGTTATTCAGATGGTCTATATCATTAACAGTGTATGATGTAGCCCATCAACAAACAGTGGATCATTCGGGACTCCTCAGCCATTTTCCATCGAAAACAACCTCGGATGTTTGCCGGTACCTCATTGGAAGCAGTTAGTTTTTTTTTATTAATAGTATTAAATAATTGTAGTGTTTTAAAGTTGTTTTTATATATCAATCAATCAATTAACAATCTAACATTCCATTAATTCCTTTTTGATGGGTTTCCTGTGCGGAAGTATCGTATTACTCAACAGATCATTTGATAAAATAGCGCTTTAATCAAATAATTGTATTGCTTACAAATGTGAATGTATTTAAAGCTGCACTCTCACAGATATACCATTTTTACAACTTTTTTTTATTCTTTGTCTTGGAAAGTGCAAATGTTTGCATAAATAACTGCAAGCCAATGATATAAGATTGCTGACAAAAAATCAGATCGTAGATTATCATATTTCCGTTTGAAAATACGGTTTAAGAAAAATGCATATAACATGATTTTTTTAACTTAAATATACAAATCTGCGATCTAATTTTTGTCAGCAGTCTTATATAACTGGTTTCCATGGATTTTCGCTAAAATTGGCTCGTTCCAAGACAAAAAAATAAAAATAAAAAAAGTTGTAAAAATGGTCAATCTGTGAGTGTGCAGCTTTAAGGTATTATAAAACCATGTGAATCACAATAACTAGCCACGCAATTTTGAAAAAAGATTTATTTCCTTGAAGGAAAACTTAAATTAAGTACAGTTTTAGCATTAAATGTGAATAAAATCCAAGTGAACGCCTTAAACTTTTAAATTCCTCACGAAACAAAACCACAACTACCCAAGCAAAAAATACTTGTAAGAAACGAACTTATCTGTAAATCGCAATGGAATGTAAAACACTCTGCAATAGAATTGTTCCTGTTATCATCCCAATCTATTACATACAACAGTGGTCTCTACTAATCAAGAAAAAACATAGATTATATTTATAGCTTTGCATGTATAACAGACCACGACAAAACAGAACACTTGCATACCAGATGTTCTTAGACGCATGTGGCCGTTTATCGTACAATACGAGGTTTGTATTATGTAGGTATGTTTTAAGACCACACATTCTCTTATTACTTATTAATGTTGGATTTATAGTTGTATTTCAAGACCAAATCTTGATCGACCAAAACGAAAACATTGTAAACAAAAATAAAAAGCTGGGGTATTAACTAATATCATGTTTAAAGGCACAAGGACCAAGGCCAATCAAACAGAAAGAGACATACACCGCTACAAGATAACACAGTTAACAAAACTATCAAATTCAACTTCGAGTCAAGTAATAAGTTCGATTACAATCGAGCGATATAATCGTAATACTTCATTTATAGCAAACTTTCACTTAAGCAACAAACATAAAATCTATGAAGTTGCGCATCCCCGAGTTCATTGATAAAAGACAGTCAATCAAAACATACATATCTTAAATTGATAGATATGCTACGTATGAACAGCTCAAACAATTTTTGACTTGACTTGACTGGGCTCGACATAACAGCAAATTCAACGCCTCTTATAGCCTCCCTGTCGTGGTGGCCAAGGTAGTTCGCATGGTGTCTGATGAGAAGACAAAAGATGGCCAACAATGACCTATGATTGAACAAACGACAGCAAAGACTGATCCATCAGGTGGAATAAACGTTGAATTGAACTTCTCAGAGAAAGTGATGGAATGGGTATCTAGTATATATATATATATCTTAATTACTACAATCGTTGACATTGGTTTTAATATGCCATCTTTTTTCCATTAACTTATGGATTCAACAACCATTCATGGAAGCAACAAAATTGTTGAAAGGTACTATTTGAATTTTGTTAAGAATACGACGTCAAAATGGCATACCCAGAAACCATAGACATGAACGTTCATGTTGATATTATTAAAGAATCACCACATGACATCACATGACTATTGGCCGACTGGTTTATATACAAGAGAACATTAATTTGTTTGTGACGTTTGCAAGTGACTTTATCAATGGAAATATTGTTTACCCATTCACAACTAACATGACGCAAACGAGAGCCTAGCTACTCCTGGTCACTTGTTTGAGGTTGTCGAAGAAATAAAATAGGTTGTTCAACCATGAAATATTGTTTGTTGACGATATACATGTATAATCCCTTCAATGGTCAATCGAATGGTTGAATGGTTGGCGATATACGTGTATAATCCGTTAAATGAGCAATCGAATGGTTGAATGGTTGGCGATATACGTGTATAATCCCTTAAATGAGCAATCGAATGGTTGAATGGTTGGCGATATACGTGTATAATCCCTTAAATGAGCAATCGAATGGTTGAATGGTTGGCGATATACGTGTATAATCCCTTAAATGGTCAATCGAATGGTTGAATGGTTGGCGATATACTTGTATAATCCCTTAAATGGTCAATCGAATGGTTGAATGGTTGGCGATATACATGTATAATCCCTTAAATGGTCAATCGAATGGTTGAATGGTTGGCGATATACATGTATAATCCCTTAAATGGTCAATCGAATGGTTGAATGGTTGGCGATATACATGTATAATCCCTTAAATGGTCAATCGAATGGTTGAATGGTTGGCGATATACATGTATAATCCCTTAAATGGTCAATCGAATGGTTGAATGGTTGGCGATATACATGTATGATCCCTTAAATGGTCAATCGAATGGTTGAATGGTTGGCGATGTACATGTATAATCCCTTAAATGGTCACTCGAATGGTTGAATGGTTGGCGATGTACATGTATAATCCCTTCAATGGTCAATCGAATGGTTGAATGGTTGGCGATGTACATGTATAATCCCTTCAATGGTCAATCGAATGGTTGAATGGTTGGCGATGTACATGTATAATCCCTTCAATGGTCAATCGAATGGTTGAATGGTTGGCGATGTACATGTATAATCCCTTAAATGGTCAATCGAATGGTTGAATGGTTGGCGATGTACATGTATAATTCCTTTAATGGTCTTAATGGTCAATCGAATGGTTGAATGGTTGGCGATGTACATGTATAATCCCTTAAATGGTCAATCGAATGGTTGAATGGTTGGCGATATACATGTATAATCCCTTAAATGGTCAATCGGATGGTGGAATGGTTGGCGATATACATGTATAATCCCTTAAATGGTCAATCGAATGGTTGAATGGTTGGCGATATACATGTATAATCCCTTAAATGGTCAATCGAATGGTTGAATGGTTGGCGATATACATGTATAATCACTTAAATGGTCAATCGAATGGTTGAATGGTTGGCGATATACATGTATAATCCCTTAAATGGTCAATCGAATGGTTGAATGGTTGTGGCGATATACATGTATAATCCCTAAAATGGTCAATGGAATGGTTGAATGGTTGGCGATATACATGTATAATCCCTTAAATGGTCAATCGAATGGTTGAATGGTTGGCGATATACATGTATAATCACTTAAATGGTCAATCGAATGGTTGAATGGTTGACGATACACATGTATAACCCCTTTAATTGTCAATCGAATGGTTGAATGGTTGACGATATACATGTATAATCCCTTAAATGGTCAATCGAATGGTTGAATGGTTGACGATACACATGTATAACCCCTTTAATTGTCAATCGTATGGTTGAATGGTTGACGATATACATGCATAACCCTTTTAATTGTCAATTGAATTGTTGAATGGTAATCAACATCGTGTTTATTGACATAGATGGGACTTAAAAAGTGTTCACAAAATCTTTAACTGTATTTCGACTTTTACAAACGCGTTCTCCTCGCTAAACATACCAGCTAAAAGCTGAGCTGTATATTATTTGTTGACGATATACATGTATAATCCCTTTAATATCAACTGAACTGTTGAATGGCAACCAATATCGTGTTAATTGACATAGATGGGACTTAAAAAGTGTTCACAAAATCTGGAACCGGATATCAACCTCTACAAACGCTTTCTCCTCGCTAAACCTACCAGTATAAGGGAACCAAACCGGATATCCGTCGGGTTCGCATCCTTGTTTTCTGCATCTAAATACAGCCCCGGCAGCATAACATTCATCCCAGAGACCAAAGTACCAGGCGACACTGAGTTGATTGGTCGCACCGGGCGGGAAATCCGCTGTTGCCCATCCCACGGTGTAAAAACCGAACATGTGTAGTATGTACGCGCAAACCGCGAGCACAAAACTAGTAATTGCACAGCAACTCGCGTTTTTTGATTGACAACACATTTTGGTCTATTTTTAGAGAAACACAATTTCTATCAAAAACCCTTTGATAAAATCATTTGAATAGAATATTAAAACACAATAGCGCCCAACGATATTGCCAATTTAAGTCCAATTGATGTATTAATGTCAAATATTCCAACTTTGAAGTGTTTGTCCAAGAACATCGCACATGAATGTATTTATTGGAAACTGAATCACATATGTTTACGAATATAATTAGCTTATACACAATAAAGCCAAGGAAAACTGAAACGGATATCCTCGGAGTTATTACTCCATAACAACTTGTTTCCGAATATTTCCAACGGCACTTTACTTTCACCTTGCTTAGGTATATGAATTCATGAATGTTCTCAGCGTCTTCTTAGAGAGATAGATGCTTGTCGTTTTTTTTCTACGGATGAATCAGATGGTCTGTGTTGTTTACAGTTTATAGTGATACTGCATCAACAAAGAGGATAAAAGTTATCTTAGAAAATAAATTCAAATTGCCAAAGTATGTTGATAAATTAAAAACCAAAAATACCCATCTGCTATCATGTAAAAATTGGGTTATTGTAACTCAAGTCCAAGAAACACACACAGCTGCCAATTTAACTGATATATAAGTCAAATTATCCGTGAAATCATAAATTAACACATATCTCATATGTTTTTGAATGAGTTTTCTTTCTGTACACTCCTTGGAATAGTAGGATAGACGGCTACTTCATAAGAGGAGACAAATTCAATTAACATTCCGTTAATTCTTTTTTCATGATTTTCCTGTCTATAAATATACTGTTGCAAACCGGATAGGCAGGTACATGTGCACTTAAACCACCATCAATCAAATGATATATTTATTATGAGATGTAATATTCAAGAAATTCCAACGGAAAAACATCCTTGAACACTAAAATCAATACTTTCAAACACGTGTATCTTAAAAAGATCAATAAAACAGATTTATTCATTAAACGATTAATCCAGCACTTAAGTTTTAAACAACTATTCTAGTTATATGTTAAGATTTCAAGCAAATCCAAGAATACCTTAACATTTATCCTTGGACGTCTGATGAGACGAAAAGTAGGAAACGAACTTATTAATCAGATGTACGGGAAGTTACATGTACAGCACCGTGCAAAAGTATTGTTACTCATATCTTCCCAATCTTTTACATAGAACAGTGGCCTGGGCTTATCAGTAGGAATAGAGTAATGGATGTTGACGTGCACGTGAATCTAGGTGTGTTTATACTTGTTAATATGTAAGTTACTGAGTCTAAGATGGCTCAGGAAAGTGGACTGTACTTACTTCCGATAGCAGTATTAAGTTAAAGATGCATTCTTACTCCCAAATAAGATGTACCACAATGAATACAATTGTTTTAACTTACCGAAAGGATGGATAATATCGAAAATAATGGTTCTTATGAATAATACCGTGTTTAATTTGAAAGTAAGGTGCAGAAAACACGGTATATCTACCTTATGAGACGATAGTTGATCATTGCAAATCTTTTAGCACTCACCATTCATTTAATATGTGTGCGCTTCAGCTTTAAATACAAGGTTACAACCTTGTTAAAAGTTATTGAAATTTTCCTAAGATGCATTATTTAGTAGTTTAAGGTTAATCGCCCAAAATGTATGTTATTATTAAGGGTTGTGTTATTAAACTGACCTTTACTGGTCACATGTTTAAAGTTCATGAAGGGCAGCAGTCATGCAAACATGTCTGATTTGTTTTATAGACTCAAAACTCGTTATTTTGAACTCCGTTATCCCGATGTTCTGGTTATGTCGAACATTTTTTCGAATGTGTTATGTTTATGAATACCCTTTTTGTATATGGTTATATCGAATGTTCGTTATCTCGAAGTATTTTCCGAGGTCCCAACGACTTCGACATAGCGAGTTTTGACTGTTCTTTGAACGCGATGTATATACATTATGATTATATTCATCAAAACGAAAGCACGACACGAGGCTATATACGCCTTTATGTTTTATTGAGCAATCAAGGGGAAAGACTCTAACTCAACAAGTTTTAAAGAGTTGTTGCCCTTTGGTTGTTTGATGAAGGAGCGGGAGAGAAAGTGCAATAAACAAGACGTCTGGTGCATTACTAAAAATAATACTCTTATAGTTTTAATAAAAGGTAGTTTGGTATTCGTGGGGTGCGAGCTCACACCGGTAAAGTCGAGAAAAAAATAATAAAAAACGTCTTCACCAAAAGACCGAAGCGAATGAGTTATCTTTTTTCATTACATTTAGCTGTCACTGATGGAAATATGTTCAAACAATATTGAGCGATTCGTCTTGGTTAAGTATATAATATTTATATAAAACTCTGTTTCTGTTTGTTAATATTTAAATAGCTTTTAGCCTAAATTATATGAAAGACAGACTTCTTTCATGATGTTTCATATGGGCAGTTTGGGGATGCGTCTAAAAAGTGGTTGAAAATATAATAGTGCAAACTTGCCTTGGGATGTACTTTGGTGAACAAAACATTTTAAAGTTGAATGCGGTGAGCCTGTTTCAGCAGCAATCTAAGTGAAGTCGTGAATTGTGAAATGTGAATTGATCTTAGGGTCATATTTTCGTATGTAATTTTAAGAATAAAACTTTAGGTATTAAAGGGACTGGACCCCAGATGGTCCAAAAATCGGCAATTATAGTGTTTCTTCAAACAAGCATGGAATTGGCAATGCAAGCTAATAGAAAGCTAGTAATACATTATTTTACATGATTTAACGAATAATCGCAACAATCATGTTGCTGTCTCATCTGAGCTCCCCCGTTTAAAAAAAAACGCATACTGGTTTCCCAGTTTAAGTCATATCTGTTTTTGAGTACAGATAAATATAGCGATGCTATTTTAAACTTACTGGGGTTCCCGTGGTAAACAATCCTAGTAAATTTCGAATTGGAAAAATATGCAAAAACTGCGAAAGATGCGTGTGTCGTAAGCGATGTGAAACATCAGTAAGTAAGAATCGATTTGTTGTACACATCTATATGATTTTTATTTCAGTGTTTGACAATTTTCTTTTCTTCTTGCAATTGATTCATCTGGTGTCTAGTCCCTTTAAAGTTGAACATGTAGTTGAGAAAACAAAACGTATTAACGTGTCGCCAATTGTGTATTTGCACATATTTAAGATTCTTATAATAACGACTAAGCTCTTTTAGACTGGGAGCCCGCGGGCTAATAAATGGGGTTTTCTTAATAAATGAAAATACAGATGATAAAAAACTTTACCCAGTCCTGTTTTCAATGAACTCAGCTTTGGTAAGGTCTTAGGCTATTCAGACGCAGTAAATATATTGATATAGACAGACACATGTAAAACTTACGGAATCAGTTTTCATTAAAGCTATACATAAGAGATTCGGAATATGTAAAAAGAGAATCGCATGGCATGCAATCATTAGCCTATCTGCTTTATTGTAAGAATAAGATGTGGGAGAGATGGTGTATATGTTCATCTTTACTCGTATAAAGAACTCAATAACCTTATTCAATGTAGCCCTGGAGTCAAGCCATCACAGGGGTGGTATTCAATATTCAACTTATTATAAGGTCGTACGTCATTGGTTTCATCCACTGGTCAGTTATTAACACCAAGTAATCAGATAAGCTACATCGTTCTTAGATCCAATTAAGACACCAACTTATCCGAAGAGACACACAGCCATTACATTGATAAAATATCACTTCGGTCAAACACAACCAAACTTCAACGACTTCAAGAACAATCAAGGTAAACTGTAGTTTCCAATATGGCAAACATTTTCTTTATGGTAGCATAAAAGTGGTTTTTAATCTCTAAATACTACTTGTAACAACATTCCAGCAAGCGGATTTAATTTGCTGTTTGTTTATGGTTTCTGTTAGAAAGAGATAAACATATAATTATCATGCTCTTTCGTAAAATCTTTTATCTTACCTATACACGTTTTGTTAACCAAACTCTGAATTTGGAAAGGTATTTGACAATGAAAATTTAAATGTCTAAATGCCAATAATGAAATACTTTGCAGGCAAACCAAACAACAATGTATATCCAACCTTGCCATTGTAATACCTACTTGTATATGGGAACCAAACCGGGTACCCAACGGGTCTAGTCCAGGGTCGCCTACAGTTAAGGATAACACTAGTAGCATAACATTCATCCCACAGACCAAAGAACCAGGCGACCGTCACTTGATTGGTCTCGCCGGGTGGAAATTCCGTGGTTGCCCATCCCACGGTGTAGAAACCAAACATGTGTAGCATGAACGCGCAAATTGCGACAACAAAAATCACAATCGAACAAGCACCGGCATTGTGACAACACCCAGTTTCCTGTTTTCTCTCCTGTTTTACGCGTTGCATTTTTAATCCAACGAAACACCAAACAACCCAAACAAATTTTCCGAAGTTGAAAACGAAATATTTCGAAAAGTCAAAACAATTATGTTCAAATAAATTCCAGCCAATTAGGAATAGCAACTAGTGTTATAATTACAAAAACAAAAATAAGATATGTTCCAGAGTTGAAAACGAAATACATGTATTTCGAAAAGTCAAAGAATTCTGTTCAAATAAATTCAAGTAAATTGAGTATAACAACTAGTGTTATATATAATTTCCGTACATAAACAACGAAATGCGTACTGCATGGAGAGGATCATTCAAGGTTTTCGGACACTTGTTTCCGCCTAAGGAAAAATAAGCCTGCCAAAATTATAGGTGTTTCTCAGTTCTGTTTTTGAAGATGACCTTTTGTCGCCCATGGGAAAACGTGAGTCAACACATCAAAAGTCTGCCTAAGTAATAAACAACAATACTTCAACAATGTGTGTTTTATAATTATAATCGTTTATAGTCTTTGTTAAGTCTGTATGCAGCTCGAAGGGTTAACTCGGTGCATTTACTTCGACCTTCCTGTTTTTAAACGAATCTTCAGCGACACCATCGATTTTGTATCTTGTACTGTTTAACATATTGCAATGAACGTGTTGTTATTGTTGTTGTTATTGTTGCTGTTGTTGTTTTTGTTGTTGTTGGTAGTGGTGTTAATGGCGGTGGTGGTGTAGATGGTGATGGTGGTGGTGATGGTGATGGTGATGGGTGCTGCTGCTGCTGCTGCTACTGCTGCTGCCGCAGCTGCTGCTGCTGATGCTGATGATGATGATGATGATGATGATGATGATGATGATGATGATGATGATGATGATGATGACGATGACGATGATGATGACGATGACGATGACGACGACGACGACGATGACGATGACGATGATGACGATGACGATGACGATGATGATGATGATAATGATGTTTTGTTCATTACAAATGAATGATTTTGAACAAAAAACTATTTCACGATTATAAATTGGTTGATATTATAGGAAATACCCTTCATCGCCGTTATATGGGCTTAGGGCGTCCCTTGAAACAATTAGACGTTCAGCAAAATATATACCTTAGTCATTGATTTTCAAATTTGGGTTAGGGGAGGGGTGACTTATTTTAATATGACTGTTTCAATGTTAATATGCGTGTGCTTGTGCTCTTTCATATATGGGACCATATACATGTGTTGACAGGCGAACCACGAACACGATCGTAACAATTCTCCTTTGTAACATGAGAATGTTATACACCGAAACCGTAAGTATGAATTAACGCCGTTCACGGACTGTACCCTAGTTCGGCATTTACATTTGAGTTAATACAATTTTAAAGGGGCGTTAAAAAGAGCGGCGGGCGGGGATGAAAATCTAGCAATGAATTATAGTCGCCTTAAGTTTATCAAGAAAGAAAGAATTATTTAACAGTGTATTGTGAAATGTTTATACAAAATTATTGTTAATAATTGTAAAATGTTGGTGTCCAGTATTTAATTTTCGACTTAACCTCATCAGTTTATGTCATCTATTGTATTCATGTCTGATCCTATGTCATCCTGATATTTGTAAATCATAGTTTATGTTATGTGTGTATAGGCTACCGGCCTTGTAGCACCATGAATCGTATGAATAATGTTAGACGTAATTTCGCTTCCGCGAGAGCGTCGCATCTTGAAGTTATTTAAAGCTGCACTCTCACAGATTCACCGTTTGACATTTGTTTTGTCTTGAAATGAGCCAATTTGGCGTAAATATCTGCATACCATTGGTACAAGACTGCTGACAAAATATCAGATCACAGATTTTCATATTTCCGTTCTAGAATTAATGTTTAATGGCTCAAAGATTTACTTAACGGTTTAAAAAAAATGTATAAAACATTATTTTTTGAACTTAGATATAAAAATCTGCGAACTTTTTTTGTGAGCAGTCTAATATGACTGGTTCCCATGCATGTTCGCATAGATTTGCTCGTTCAAAGAAAAACAATAAAAAAGTTGTCAAGCGTTCAACCTGTGAGAGTGCGGCTTTAAGGGGAAAATCGCGTAATTTCCAAGAAATATTCACACAAGTGAATTGCTAGGAACAAGAGATGGAATTGTTAGACATAACCTCATCCAACCTTGCAGATAGAAGCCTTGAATACTCCCATAACTTTATCGACGATTGGCAGTCTAGCTGGAAATCTTAAGTATTTGCATTAGCTGTGTGCCGCTGAAGGCTTTTGATATCTAATGACCTAAATCTTTGATGTAAATGCATTCTAAGAAGATGTAAGGCAACTTTATGCATGGTAATAATTTGCGGTTTTGTATGTGAACAACCTATAAATTGCAGAAACTCGAGGGCACAGCTAGACAGGGACCGTGTTCAATAAGAATTATAATGAATATTTTAGTGAGAATTTCGTATTTTTTCACATCTATTATTTTAAATACCCGGTACTTTTCTTCAGATTTATTCATATGCATAATATTGTTTAGACCATTTTCTTGCTTTTTTATTATTTTTTTGGTGTACAAACATTGTTCGTTTTCTTAAAATTCAAATTAGAAAAAAAGGCAATTTTTCACTAAGTTGAAAATTGTTACTAAGATGCTTATTGAATACGGCCCCAGAATTGATGTTCATGCCCGGTTTGCTACTTGTAGGTGATTGGGAGGTTCGGGACTTCAGAAGCAAGCCCACACTAGTTTTGTTTAATTCATGATGCCATTAGTTGCGGGTTTTTTTTCACTGAACATCAGGCGCGTAGCTGCCTATACGCGAGTATGCGGCTGAATCCACATGATTCTGATATAAAAAAAAATAAAAAATCAGCCTAAGTTGCAGTATGTGTACTTGACTACATGATCCTAAAACTGTCCATTTTTAAGTATAAATAAAGCACCTCAGAACGCCCAGAATGCAACAGATTGAACCATGGTTTTCCAAAGTTTCCGAGGGAAGCATGCCCCCGGACAAACCCTAGCACAATTATGAATCCACGTGAATAGAGGGCTAGCTACGCCCCTACATATATTGAAACGAAATAAGCACAAAATATAAGGAAAAAAAAACTAAACAGAAAGACTGGCTTATATGTTTACCTAAAGCCATCCTCGGCACCCCAGCGTATTATAACCTATATGTTCATATAGGTTATGATACGCTCGGGTGCCGAGGATAGCCTGAAGCATATATCCCTCTACTCCTTTAGTTTTATAAAAAAAAATTATACGTTGTATATTTCGAAAATCATATGCAGGCCCGGGGATAAAGTGCAGCTAGTAAAGCTTTTTAACAAAAGGCGTAAAAGTTAAATTGTACCCTGCGCATGTAAGAGGTCTTGTGGGCGAGCGGTGTTATTGTCAGCTTTCCATTAAATTTTTGTACTGTACCGCAGTGGGTTCGCTTTCCATTTAAACCAGGTTTTCACACTTTAATTGTATTTTTTTCTGCATTTTTGGTATAAAAGATAAAAATAAAAATAATATTAGGGTTTTGGATGCATAACCGTGAAAAAAAAGAATTGGGCCAAAATGTTTGTTCCCACAGGAAAGCGTGAAAGTATTTCAACGATTCGAAAAAAAATGAAGTTAAGAGATCGAAAAACTACAAGCATTCCGCCGAAAATCAAGCAGATCCAGAAAATAAAAAAACCTACTTAAATCATCCTTGAATATGTCTTTAATGGAGTCCGTTATGGCGTAGTCTGAGCACACCCCGAGGACACAGTTCTGCCATAATCCTCCGTGGGTGAAGCTGGACTTGTACCAGTAACTCGTGGAAAACCCCACCACAAATACCACAAAACTTCCAAGGCAAGCAAGGGCGATAATTTTGCTAAGAAGACTGCTGGGTCCTTCCGCCATCTTGTATTGAGTTTATGGAAGAGTTACCTCACTTGTTTCCTTAAACTTAATTCCACGATTCAAAGATGATTCGGGAAGGTGCTTTTTTAAGATTCGGTTTACACAATGTTCTAACAAGAAAGTGTTAATATTTTCTTGATGATAATATTTTAAGTATTTCCGTTTGAGCGTTAAACTTTCACAGAGCAAACCTTAAAAGTCACATTTGACCGCTAATTTAACTTGTAATTATACACTGTAAAGCTTCATGAACATAAATGATACAAAAACACTACACGTCGAGAAAAAAGAAGGCGAATGATAAATGAAGGATACACCTCGATCAGTCATGAAGAAAACATTGACCAAATTCAAGACAATGACATGTACACGCCCACAATACGAGATACAACACTCGAACATTAATTGTTTGTAAGATGTCAAATCGGTAATCACAAACCAGTCATCATTAACTACTTATTTATGCCCGAACATTCGTGATTTACGTTGTTATAGAGTGTATGCATGTGACAATTATTAATCATAT
Source organism: Mya arenaria (assembly GCF_026914265.1). NCBI lineage: Eukaryota > Metazoa > Mollusca > Bivalvia > Myida > Myidae > Mya > Mya arenaria. The sequence continues at coordinate 55,682,634 of NC_069131.1, forward strand.
TATGAGTTTACATTTACATCGACACGGGCAATTATATATGTGTCACTGCCTTAGTTTTATGATACAATCAGGTTGTAAGAAAGATCACTGGACTGATTGGGATGTTTATGTCTCTTTGTTAACAATGATGTCCTGTTATAGTTAAAAGTTTTTGATGATGATGATGATAATGGTGATGATGATGATGATGATGATGATGATGATGATGATGATGATGATGATGATGATGATGATGATGATGATGATGATTATGATGATTATGATAATTGTATTGTTATTGTTGCTGGTGCTACTGCTGCTTCTGTTTTTGTTGTTTTTGTTGTATTCAGTAATGGTGGTGGGGGGGAGTGGTGGTGATGGTGGTTGGGATTGGGAATTTTATCATCGCGTTGTTGCTAAATATAGTATTGTGTAGTCACAGTCGTTTGCGTAAGAAAACAAGAGGGCCATGATGGCCCTAAATCGCTCACCTGAGTAAAAGAGTTTAACCTTTGTAATCAATATAGCTTGATATTTGTTCTCAAAGAATATTGAAAAACATATTGGTCAAACATGTTGCCTGGATAATCACTGACAGGACTTCGTCAAAGTTGCCTGCACACTGACAGGACTTGTCACAGTTTCCTGCACACTGACAGGACTTGTCGATTGACTGCACACTGACAGGATTTTGTTCAGTTGCCTGCACACTGACAGGACTTGATGTTTGACCGCACACTGACAGAATTTGATTCTCATACCTGCACACTGACAGGACTTTGTTCAGTTGCCTGCACACAGGACTTGATAATTGACTGCACACTGACAGCACTTGGTACAAATACCTGCACACTGACAGGACTTTATTTCAGTTGCCTGCACACTGACAGGACTTTGTTCAATTGCCTGCACACTGACAGGACTTCGTTCAATTGCCTGCACACTGAAAAAACTATGTGCAATTGCTTGCACACTGAAAGAACTTTTAGTATAGATACACAAACAACTGACAGGACTTCGTTCAATTGCCTGCACACTGACAAAACTATGTTAAATTGCTAGCACACTGATAGAACTTTTAGTATAGATACACAAATAACAAACAGTGCACCGTCCAATAAAATCATTAATCTGCCTTAAGCTCTAAAAATCAAATATCAGATCACATTAAACACCTTCAACTTATATTATCACCTTTATCCATCAAGGACAACATCACATTCCTTCTTATGTTAATAATATTTTTTTTCTTTATATAAGTTATTAGTGAATAACACTATCCACACAGAAGATAAGATTGTAGCATCTGCATGAACTATAATCTACATGAAGTTCAATGGAAAAGTCTGATGATTAAATTTACTATTAAGTAAAAATGAAATTTCTTCTAAAGAATAAAGTGTATAATAATTATTTGAATCTATGAACCTAAAAAAAGAACAATAATTACCTCAGAAGTGACTATGTTGAAGACTTAATAAAAGTTAAAATCTATTCCCTTGTTACTAAAAATAGAAAGTAGTGGAATCTCCAACAAAAAGGAGACCATATAGCAAGACTTGCTGCCCATACTTCAAGAGTAAACTTTACATAACTATCAGATTTTAACAAAATGTATTTATAATGAACTTGTAGCCCGCGGGCTGAGGCCAACTTTTCTCCAGGGGCATAATTTGAATAAACATGGTAGATAACCAATCGACAATGTTACACACCAAATATTTAAGCACTAGGCTTCATAGTATTTGCCAAAAAACGTTTTGTAATTTTTCCCTTGGCAATCAGAGTTCTGCATGGAATTAAATTCTTTGAACAATTTTGAAAAAAGTACCAACCAAGGATCATTCCTATGAAGTTTCATTAAAATTGTCCAAGGGGTTTAGGAGAAGAAGATGATTATAACCAATTGTTGACGCTTTTCCTTTAGGTTGCCATGGCAACCAGAGTTCTGCATGGAATTAAATTCTTTGAACAATTTTGAAAAAGCACCAACCAAGGATCATTCCTATGAAGTTTCATCAAAATTGTCCAAGCGTTTTAGGAGAAGATAATTATAACCAATTGTTGACATTTTCCTTTAGGTTGCCATGGCAACCAGAGTTCTGCATGGAATTCATTTCTTTGAACATTTTTGAAAAAGCACCAACCAAGGATCATTCCTATGAAGTTTCATCAAAATTGTCCAAGCGGTTTAGAAAAAAAAGATGATTATAACCAATTGTTGACGACGGACGACGAACGACGGACGACAGACGCCGGACGCCGGACCGATCACAAAAGCTCACTTTGAGCACTTTGTGCTCAGGTGAGCTAACAACAACGGGTCATTCATCTCAAAATTAACATTTTCAATCCTTTTCTTCCATTTTGACTAAACCATACACTGTGTAGACGAAGTAAACGCTCATAAAATACAAAAAAAAGAAGACAGAGAATACAGTCATATAAAACATCCCCCTCTTAATGCAGTAACAATCAGAGAATAAAAAATCACTGACTAACATTGTCACCTATGACTCACAGCGAGTCATTTGTCTCTTCCGTCAGCGAATTGATTTTACATGTTTATACAACAAATTGACAAATGAGGCATCAAATCGAGTATGTTGAAAGTAAAGAACTTATAGAAACGTTAGAAATGGATAAGGCAGAGGAAATGAAGTAAACGACTCAAAAGGTGTCCATGGCTGCGGATGGACCATGGAAATGACAATAGATGTATGTGTTGGGGCAAACTATGAGGTGTTTAGCTATGCTCATAAAAGAGTAACATAAGCACCAAGCTTGGTCAAAATTTTAAGGATTTGAAATGGTTTGAATAGATAGTGGATAAACGTTGATAATTTCAAGAGTCTGTGGCCTGCTTGTGACAATAGTTTAACGATATATTGGTCCCATTTATAAGAAAAAAGATTGTGGTCACGTTTGGTAACAACTTGATACAAAGTGCTAAAATTATAGAGCGAACGGCATGAAATATTTCACAATTCAAGGGCCATAGCTCCAATCTGTACTAATGGTTGGTTATCAAACATTTAAAAAAGATATCATGCACTGTTGCCAAGTTTGATGAAGTTTGGATAAAAATAGTTTAAGTTAGTTGCAGCAGCCAATAGTATAAAACTGGTTGGATAATGCATTGGTTTGGTCAAAGTTAACCGAAATGTTTATTGATTAGTCAATATTTATCCAATAATTACTATTAAACATTCCAATCAATTAATTTTGCAGTCTAACCTTATACATTTGTAATTCTGAATAGTTAAATAGTTAATCTGTTTTGAAACAAAAAGCTTTATTTTTCTTCGAAACAACCCCGAATATATATGGATGGTTTACCATGTCAGAATTCTGTAAATGTAACTACGCTGCAAGTAGATCGCGTAGTAATTAAATTTAGCAGTTATGCAGTTATTCTTAATGATTTATGTAATAAAACACGTCAATGGGATTTATTTGGAACGTAGTAATAAAACTTACACGTTAAAACACTACAACTAATTTATATCATTATTATTATTTTCACGAACTACTTTTGAAACCAACGGCCTACTTCCGAACATTATCGTACGGCGGAGATGGCCGAGGTGTTCCGAGTTAAAAGATGGCCGTCAATGTATGTTATGCTGCACAGGTGACATTATTAGACAAATGCGCCAAATACATTTATAATTCAGTCAATAATCACGACCTTATAGTTATCACAACAATGGCTGTATACGTATTACAAATTGACATTACACTTAGTTTACAATATCAGAAGATAAACGTGAGGCATAAAACAGACATTATCACAAGGAGATTGCGGATGGGGTTTTTTTTTTCAAAATTTATTTTAGAAACAGATACACACATACCTGATTTACACTGGATCCAAGACAAGTCTTATAAACCTGGGTTCCGGACTAATTTCGTATAAAAACATGCAATATGTTGCTGACTGTGCGAATTTACGATGATGTGTTATTTTCATTACGATACTTGACTCGCAACGTCAGAATACCAAGGAAAATGTAAATACCTGTGTTCTTGATTTACCTACCTCAAGGGCAGGCAGATATCAATGTTACATTTGTTTTCCATTTTCGAGTATATTTAAAAAAAGGAAATCCAAAAGTTCCGCGAGCAACCTGATTTATGACAAAATATTGATAGATAAGACATTTTATTAATTTTTTATATGCTCGTTTATACAGTTCTACAATCAATATCCAGTATGCATACATACGCGTAGCTGCCTATACGCGATCACGCGGCTGAATCCACATAATTCAGACTAAAGACATCCAAAAAATTACCCAAAGTTGCAGTATGCATACTTGACAACATGATCCTAAATCTGTCCATTTTCCAGTACTAGATAAAGCACCTCAGAACGCCCAAAATGCACCAGATTGCCCAATGGTTTTCAAACTTTCCGAGGGGGGCATGCCCCCGAACCCCCTAACACAATTATGAATCCATATGAATAGAGGACTAGCTACGCCCCTGGGACAAAGGTTATAGACAATGTATTAAGCAATATTAATTACAAGGGTGTGACAGTGACTGCATTTGTAATACAAGAATATCAAGAGAAACGTCGATGCATAGCATTGTTTCCGCGGAAAGGCTGTCCAATTAGCGCAGTGGTTAGCGCACTCGCCTCTCACCTAGGGACCCAGTTTCGATTCCCGATTCCTCTCGCGTAAAATCATGCCAACGAAAGGGATAAATATAATGTTGGAATTACTTGTTTTACAATCGTTGTTAAATATATGTTTAAACTAAAAGTCGGCGCAATATAAACAGGGGAAAAACTTACATCTAGATCAACAATGAAAAGATGGTGTGTACTTAAATGAAAAATATAATTAGTATACATGTATTCAAAAGTCATTTCACTGCAATGAATAAATGAATGGGAAAAATGATTATACATTATGAGGAAACAATCTTATATGACTTATTTTGAATGACATTGCAAAACAAATACTTCAGAATAATGTTAGTTTTTCAAAACTTCCTTTGTTGCTTCTCGCAAAGGGAGATTACTGCGTAAGAGATTGAGAAACATATAAACAAAATAATGGTAACGTGTAACCTTCAGCTATTTATGAAAAACCTTCGAGATTACTACACTGGAAGTAGATCACGTCGTATTTTCAATTTAGCAGCTAAACTTAATGACGTTTCTCTTGGGAATCGTAATTACTTATGCAATAATACACTTCACTGGCAATGAATTTAAACATATGATAGATATACAAAATACACATTAAAACCCTACAATCAATTAATGCTATTATCAAAACATACGAACTTCTTTTTCTGATGTACCGGCATACATCCGAGGTTGTTTTCGATTAAGGAAAAAAGTTTGTATTTAAGATCAATATAATCCAAAAAAACAACAACAATAAACAGAGCCGTTATAACTTAAGACTTCATCATCAATTACACCGTCAATTACACCGTCAATTACACCGTCAATTACACCGTCTACAAAGGCGAGCTTAAGATATGATTTGATAGGGTCTCAGATGTAAAACATACCCTACGTCACCAGAATTAAGAGTACACACCCGGTAAAAACTTCATACCTAATTATACAGAAATGGACAGTTGGAAAAATAATTTAGTTTCATGATTTCTTACAACAATCGTTTGGTAAAATTCCAACAGGATAAATCAGAAGAAATTTACAGCAACAGGGGAGAGAAAACTGTTCCCAATATGAAATGCGTGTCTTTAAAATTAATCAAAAAGACTTTCAGGGAGGCAACTAAAATATCATTGTTTGCCAACCATAGCATTAAAGTGTGCACTATTATGTCAGAGCCATCACTCAGTTTCTTCCAAACCAAAAGTGACTCAACTTCCTCGAAAAAAGGTAAAACTTAACAATAATACAATGAAAAATACAGGGACAAGCCTAGTAGTCGAAAATTGAAGAAAAAAAGCCTATTTAGGGGCACAGGGCAATGGTCCAAACCACAATGAACTATAGACACAAACATATTAACATCACATACACAAATACAAAAACAAACTAACAGCACATATACACATTCAAACACCATCAATAAACCATACCCTCAGCAAAATTGCTTTAAATGATGGATTACCGCCTTGGAAGGGTCTGACAAGCTTCATATTTTTTTTAATCTCGGAAGTCTTTAAAATGGTAATATTACACAAATCAAGCCATCGGACACAAATACTGTTCTTAGGTTGATCCAGTTTTAAGGGTCCTAAGACTTTTTTTAGAAATTGAGCGCGGGTCACTTCAAACAAAGAGAATTTACTTATAGCCATGCGATCGCCTGATGTGCTATTTCTGTTCCCAAAACCTATAATTTTGCAGTAATTGTGGTAACGACATGCACTTATGCAATAATTGTTGTTGCAGCTTATTTGATGTTATATTATATACTATTCTGTAATTGCATTTAATTACTGTCGATGCTCTTTACAAGTGTTTTTTGTGTTACATTTTTTATCAAGTTCCTGAATTAGTAAGAAAGTTTTTTATGAAAGATTTATAGCAAGAAAGAAAAAAATGAAATATTCTTTCAATAATTTATATACGATATGTTGTAGTTAGATGACCTGAAGTTAAATATTTATGTTTTAAGAGTGGGCGAAGTGAGTGTAGCAAACGAGCCCTTCTTCATCATTAATATTTTACTTCAGGTTATATAACCCACTTAAAAACAACCGCATCGGCTGTCACATTTGTCGGAAGGAGTGTGATTTCGTTGCGTGGCAGTAGGCTGACCTTTAAACACCCGCGAAAGTTGAAAATCTTAATGCAGCCTAGTACTTAATGATTGCCTCTCTGCAGTTTCATTTACTGAAGATGTAGGTTGTATTCTAAGACAGATTGTCGTAGGAAGTTAACACAGATGATCGGTCAAGCAGGCTAAATAAAATAAGATACATGTTCCGCTTAAGAATGTTCGAGAACTATTGGCTTGGGTGTTTAGCACAAAGCTTGCTGTGACTTGTCGAAGCTCACAAGTGGTTCAGGAATATATTTGTTAAACTACTTAGGCGAAATTCTTTGTGCCAAGTACTTACATGGGCGTACTTGAACATGAAAGAAGACACTTATGCTAGTATCGAATGGCTTACAGATGTCATCACATTCCAAAACCTGAAGGGACGACTGGGGCGTTTTAATTGGGTATATATGTATGAATCTGATAGTGGTTTCACCAATCAATCTGATAAGCACTTATTTCCTCGAATATAAAATGTCATTGTGTACTTTAGTCGGAGTTTATAAATGTTATTGCCATGGCAACATTTGTTATAACAGACATGCAAAGCAACGGCATAAAAGCAATTCGGCAATTTATTTTGGAAACGTATAATATTAGAAAATATAGGGAAGAGTGAAGGCAGTGTGTGTATACCACGTGATAAATTGCGTCATAGATGCTACGTCGGAAGGCAATATTTTGCTTAGAATGAAGACTTTAAACAAAGATAACTTCACTATTTCTTCACCATTTTAAATGAAATATAGCGCAGTCCACGCGCTTATGGAGCCCCGCCTTAGGTCTTTTACCAGAGTTTGATTGAGAGTTAAGTTTCTTAAAACACTTCGACAAACCTTTCCAAAATACGGCCGTCTGACGGAGCACTGTCAAAACATTATCTTAGAAACAGGTCTGTCGAAGTGTTTGGTGAAATTAATCTCCTTATCAAACTCCGGTAATAAAACGAAGGCGGGGCTCCTTAAGCGGCATAGACTGCCCTTTGTTTCATTTAAAATGGTGTAGTAAAATAAAAGTTATCTTTGTTTTAAGTCTTCATTTTAAGCAAAACATTGCCTTCCGACGTAGCATATATGACGTAATTCATCACGTGGTATACACACACTGGAAGGAGAAGCACGTAACAAGCAATAAATACACAAAATGTGATTACAAAAAAGAAAATACATCGATGTCAACTTGAAGAGTAGACAAAACACAATTTAAGATAAATGCTTATAATACATTTTATGTTGTTATATTTTTCAAGTATTTATATTTAGATCACGTTTATAAATGTATGTCTGCTATAAGGCTTATAATTTTATCATAGTTATAACCTTTTTAAACACTTAAAGATGCCCTCTTAGTCCCAAATAAGATTTACCACAATTAATAGAAATGTTTTGATATACAATAAATGATGAATAAATGTCGAAAACAATGATTCTTATGACGGACAGCGAGTTTAATTTGAAAGATAGGTGCAGAAAACACAGCATTTCTACTTTATGAGACGATAGTAGATCACAGTAAATCTTTTAGCATTCATCAATCATTTAATATTTTTGTGATCAGTAAATAATATTTTCCATAAATGCATTATTTAGTAAGTAGTTAAAGATTTATCACTCAAAATTTATGTTTCAATTGTTATACATGTGTATGTATTGATTTTGAATAAGAGTTTCACTTTAATTAATATCCTACCGAATGAGTGTGCATTATAAATACGAATTTCCCCCGGAAGGAGGATAATGACAATGTTTTGATTTCGATTTGCAGACTCGCTTGGCTTAAGGCTAGGTATGAGTTTGCCGACGAGGTGATACATCAACATTGTTAATAAAGTAGAGATTTCCGTAAAACTGAGTAATCATACTCCCACATGCCATGACGGAACAGTCATACGACCTACATGAAGTAAGGCATTCAACAGTTAATATTCCTATACAACATGCAGGCGCGTAGCTGCCATTGCGCGAGTACGCGGCTGAATTCACATGATTCTGACGAAAAAAAGTAAACAAAAAAAGATCAGCCAAAGTTGCAATATGTGTACTTGACTACATGAACCTAAAACTTTCCATTTTTCCAGAATGCACCAGATTGCACCATGGTTTTATAAGATTTCCGAGGGGGGGGGGGGCATGCCCTAGCAAAATTAGGAATCCACAGGAATAGAGGGCTAGCTACATCCCTGACTAGTTGTATCTACAGTGAGAAAAAGTACAACCTGTGTTAGGCGACTATAAATTAATTACTCGATTTTCATCCCGGCCCGCCCCCTCCTTTTCCGCCGCCCATTAAATTTTAATGACTCAAATAAAAATGTTGAACTAGTGTCTGTATTTGCGTACCGGTCCGGTACTGTCCAGGAAGTGTCAAAATAAACATTCCAATATGGTAGCAATAGATATATGGTGTACAAATGACACCTAAATGAACCATTTAAGACTAAAATTAGCCAATTAGTGGAGAGAGAACCCCCTTTTCCCCTTGCAATATCGAAAAAAAACTATTTTCAGGGGTTCCTGTGAAAAGGGGTGGACGCCACAAAGCGTGCCGCTTAAATGCGCCCCCTCTTAAGTCAAATCCTGGAATCATCCCTGCTACACATTATAATGTTGTCTGCATATCAATCATCACTTCATTTCATTTTCCAGCCTCATACAAACGATCAAAGTTCAACGTATATCTATGGTGTGCCAAACTATTCCAATTAGCAAGGGACTTTAAACAATCAACTAAAAACATATCACTGTTTCATGTGCCGCCTCAAAAATATCAGTTTGTTGCCCGAGTTACTGAATGGAATGCTAGCAATAACTGCATTTAAAACTTTGCAAATGATTTATCAAATGAATTTAACTTGTTTCGAATTAAAAATGTTTTACAAATAGTTTGGACTGTCTCATACGGTGTAAAATGTCACAAACGGTACAATGTACTTGCATGGTAGCGAAAACTTACATTTTCAGCCAATAAGATTGCAGAAAGGCAACCATTAAGTAGTAGACTTAATCATTAAGAATTCCAACGTTCGCGCGTGTTTAAAGGTCCGCCCACTGCCAATCATCCGAGACAGGTTGTATCTAAGTCAGTTAGATGACATGAAGTGAATTTTTAATGATTAAGAAGGACTCGTTCGCTCCGCTCCCTCCACCCATTCTTAATCATTAAGAATTCACGTCATGCCATCTAACTATTACATGATAACATGCTTTCAGTAAGGGAAAACACAACGGGATTAAATGTAATCATTTTAGCACTTGAAACAAAAATAAGAATTTCAATCAAAGAATAATTTCCAAGCCAGAGGCCGTATTCATAAAGCTTCTTAGTGAAAAATATCAACTTAGTGAAAATTTTCAAATTTTTAATTATGAATATCTGTAATCAAATTTGGTCTAATGCATTTTCTTACCATTTTTCATATTTTCGGTGTAAAACATTTAGTGAGTTTTCTTAATATTCAAAATGTTTTCACAAAGTTTAAATTTTTCATTTAAGCTGCACTCTCACAGATACACCATTTTTATAAAAAAAATATTTTTGGCTTGGAAAGAGCAATTTTTGCGTAAATATGTGCAAACCAATGATATAAGTTTGCTGACAAAAAATCAGATCGTAGATTTTCATATTTCCGTTCGAAAAATAATGTTTTATGGCTTAAACCGTTACTAACGGATTAAGTAAAATGCATAAAACATCATTTTTTAACTTAAATATAAAAATCTGCGATCTAATTTTTTGGCTCGTTCCAAGACACAAAAATAAAAAAAGTTGTCAAAACGTTCAATCTGTGAGAGTGCAGCTTTAAGATGCTTTATGAATTCGGCCCCAGATAACCTAACGTGAAACAGTGTTATCATTCTGCAGTTTCCATGAAAAACTAAGGTTAGCACTATATCAATTTCATTTATACGCCCAAAAACGTAACATGAAAACATGTACTCGTTCAGCAGCTTTCATAAAAACTAAGGTTGTCACTATTAATATCATTTCTAAGCCAGAAAACGCAACGTGAAAAAGTGTTATCATTCTGCAGTTTCCATAAAAAAATAAGGTTATCACTATTAATATCATTTCTAAGCCAGAAAACACAACGTGTAAAAATGGAATCCTTCCGCAGCTTCCATAAAAAATATGGCTATCACTATCGACATCATTTCCAAGCCAGGGAGATGCGGCTCAGGTCTAGCCCATTAACATCATGAGGGTCGTTCGCGCCGCTTGAGTTCGTCTGATGTGTATTTTTATTCCAAGGATATATTTTTTTCTGGTTTATGATGAATAGGGAGTTTGGAAAATTGTGGAAAAAATCAGATTAAGATCTTGGGAGAATGTAAGACTTTGAAGAATACAGTGCATGAAAATAAATCAGATCTTTCTTAAATGCTACTTTTACTAGCATCTTCTCTATTTCGAGCAAAAAAATACCTTATATAGCTGTTCGTGTAAACATGTATATACACATGTTCAACGAAGACTCATATATAGGTAATTTAACATTGTTAAATGTATATATAATTAAACGTAGCTGTACGAAAACATGGTTCGATGAAGCCTTTTGTATACATGGTTCAATGTAGCTACGCGTAAACATGGTTCGATGTAACCGAATGTATGCATGGTTCAACGTAGCTAAGCGTAAACAGAATTCATTGTAGAATCATGTATATGCTGGTTCAACGTAGCTACGCGTAAACATGATTCAATGCAGCCACATGTATGCATGGTACAACGAAGCTACGCGTAAACACGATTCATTGTAGCCACATGTATAAATGGTTCAACGTAGCTACGCGTAAAAGGATTCAATGTAGCCACATGTATGCATGGTTCAACGTAGCTACGCGTAAACAAGATTCAATGCAGCCACATGTATGCATGGTTCAACGTAGCTACGCGTAAACAAGATTCAATGCAGCCACATGTATGCATGGTTCAACGTAGCTACGCGTAAACACGATTCATTGTAGCCACATGTATGCAGGGTTCAACGTAGCTACGCATACACAGGATTCAATGTAGACATAAGTATGCATAGTTCAACGTAGCTACGCGTAAACATGGTTCGGAGTAGTCACATGAATGCATGGTTCAACGTAGCTACGCGTAAACATGATCGATGCAGCCACATGTAGGGTTCAACGTAGCTACGCATACACAGGATTCAATGTAGACATATGTATGCATAGTTCAACGTAGCTACGCGTAAACTTGGTTCGAAGTAGCCACATGTATGCATGGCTCAACGTAGCTACGCGTAAACATGGTTCAACGTAGCTACGCGTAAAAAGGATTCAATGTAGCAACATGTATGCATGATTGAACGTTGTTTTGTACGCAAGTACCTATATACATTGTTCTGTGTAGCTACATGTATACAAGATGCAACGTAGCTACACATATGATTAACACAACGTTGCTAAACGTATATATGATTCAACGAAGCTAAACGTATATATGATTCAACGAAGCTAAACGTATATATGATTCAACGCAACTAAACGACTATATGGCTCAACGTAGCTTCACATATATATGACTCAACGTAGCTGCAAACACGTATATATACACGTATATATGACTCAACGTAGCTACAAACATGTATATATGCCTCAACGTAGCTACACATATATATGCCTCAACGTAGCTTCACATATATATGACTCAACGCAGTAACACGTTTATATGCCTCAACGTAGCTACAGGTATATATGACTCAACGTAGCTACACATATATATGACTTAACGCAGTTACACGTTTATATGACTCAACGTAGCTACACATATATATGACTCAACGTAGCTACACGTATATATGACTCAACGTAGCTACACTTTTATATGACTCAACGTAGCTACACTTTTATATGACTCAACGTAGCTACACATACAAATGACTCAACGTAGCTACACGTATATATGACTCAACGTAGCTACACATATATATGACTCAACGTAGCTACACGTATATATGACTCAACGTAGCTACACGTATATATGACTCAACGTAGCTACACTTTTATATGACTCAACGTAGCTACACATATATATGACTCAACGTAGCTACACGTATATATGACTCAACGTAGCTACACGTTTATATGACTCAACGTAGCTACACTTTTATATGACTCAACGTAGCTACACGTATATATGACTCAACGTAGCTACACTTTTATATGACTCAACGAAACTACACATATATATGACTCAACGTAGCTACACGTATATATGACTCAACGTAGCTACACTTTTATATGACTCAACGTAGCTACACATATATATGACTCAACGTAGCTACACGTATATATGACTCAACGTAGCTACACTTTAATATGACTCAACGTAGCTACACGTATATATGACTCAACGTAGCTACACTTTTATATGACTCAACGTAGCTACACATACAAATGACTCAACGTAGCTACACATATATATGACTCAACGTAGCTACACTTTTATATGACTCAACGTAGCTACACATATATATGACTCAACGTAGTTACACGTATATATGACTCAACGTAGCTACACGTATATATGACTCAACGTAGCTACACTTTTATATGACTCAACGTAGCTACACGTATATATGACTCAACGTAGCTACACGTATATATGGCTCAACGTAGCTACACTTTTATATGACTCAACGTAGCTACACGTATATATGACTCAACGTAGCTACACGTATATATGACTTAACGTAGCTACACGTATATATGACTCAACGTAGCTACACATATATATGACTCAACGTAGCTACACGTATATATGACTCAACGTAGCTACACTTTTATATGACTCAACGTAGCTACACATACAAATGACTCAACGTAGTTACACATATTTGACTCGATGTAGCTACAGGTTTATATGACTAAACGTTGCTACAAAAATATGACTTAACGTAGCTATACACGTATAAATGACTCTATGTAGATACACATATATATGATTCAACTTCGTTACACGTATATATGATTCAACTTCGCTACACGTATAAATGATTCAACTTCGCTACACGTATATATGATTTAACGTATCTACACATATACATAATTCAACTTCGCTACACTTATATACTATTCAACTTCGCTACACGTTTATATGATTCAACGTTGCTACACATACATATGACTCAACGTAGCTACACATATATATGATCAATGTAGTTACACATATATATGATTCAATGGCGCTATACATATATATATATATATATATATATATATATATATGATTCAACATTTCTACACTTATATATGCTTCAACGTAGCTTCACATATATGTGATATATGTGTAGCTACGTAAAATACGTATGTATAATTCAACGTAGCTACACGTATATTTGACTCAACGTAGCTACACATATATGTAATTCAACGTAATATGCGTATATATGACTCAAGGTAGCTACACTTGTCAATGATTCAACGGAGCTACACATACACATGATTCAACGTAGCTACACGTATATGTGACCCAACGTAACTACACGTATATGTAAGCCAACGTAGATATGCGTATATATGATTCAACGTAGCTACACATATAAATGATTCAACGTAGCTCTACGTATGAATGAATTAACGTAGCTACATAATTATATAAATGACTCAATGTAGTTCTATATATACATGATTCAGCGTAGATTCATGTATTAACTACCAATGTAGCTAGAAGTTTACACGTTTGAATTTAGATATAGGAACAAATGATTTGACGAAGCTAGATAATAATGTATACATACTTCAACATGTTTACACGTATACAGAATTTAAATTAATGGTGAATATTGCTGTGAATTGAATTGTAATACATTGAATTAAATCGATTTGATTTCAAATGATTTGTAGTACCTGGTTCCCCGTAGTAGCTTCCGCATTGTGACCCATGGAAAGTCTCGTGGCATGCCTTCCACAACCCCCTGTGGGAACTAGGATAGTTGTTCCAGTAGGGCGTGGCAAACCCTACCAGCTGCAGGATCACCCCGAGAATCGATAGGATGAACACCACCTTGATCATCGTTGATGCTGTGTTGAACCCCGCCATTTTTTTGCAAGTTTGTTGTTGTTTTGAATCGATGGTAAGTTCCAGTTGCAGAAAATCAAGTGCTTGTAGAAAATGCGGCAGACTCAAAATCACAACGCAGCTAGCGGTAACACTTTTAGAGTTTCAGGGTGAAATTATGTGTGTAACAAGCCAATACAATATCCCAGCAATCAACACAACCTGTCAGCAATTCCGGCAAGCAGAAATCATAGACGATGCTAAAAACATAGGAAATACAAGCTAGCACTACGCCTATCGTTCAGCCCAGCGTAGGAACACCAAATACACTTATTCCGTAAACAAGCGGGAGTACAGTTAAGAATCGCTCGCTGGAGCGGAGTACTAGGATTTATAGAGTAGCTTTAGTGTTTAATATTTGTACGGACTTTTTTTCTGTGTATATCTTTCCAGGTAAAGATTTGCCAAGTCTGTTGAAGGTGTTTGTAAACGTATTCCTTGTTTTAGGTGTAAAAAAATAACACAACGTGCGATATCTGTAAATAAATGAGGGTAATTTGTAAGAAGTCGGGAAGATTTTGCGAAGAGCAAAATAGTGTGTTAAAGGCACAGGTCACAACAACTCGACTGAGGAGAAACATAAATCAAAACAACTTTAATGTTTGGCGGAGTAATTCTGTTAAACAGCCTTTCATAGCAGCTCGCGCTGAATATAATATACAGTCGAACCTCGTTGGCTCGAACTCGCTTGGCTCGATTTCCTCGTTGGCTCGAACTCGCTTGGCTCGATTTCCTCGTTGGCTCGAACTGGATGTAAAATATCGATTTTGATTTTTACTGAATGTAACAATTCCCGCTTTGCGCGATTTTCTCGAGGCTTGATGTAATTTCACATGTGAGTTCGACCTAACGGGGTTCGACTGTAATTATCTTGAAATTAAACTCCCTATGACGTAATTCTATATTTCAGTCTAAAATGGTTCATTCCGATGTAATCTTTGCATAATTTTATTTAAATAATTATTCTAATATTGACATTGTAAGTTTACTTGGAAAATTATACGGGGGGGGGGGGGGGTGCCCCCGCCTCTCATTAAAAGTTTACTTGGGAAATTATACGGGGTGTCGGGTAAGGGTGCCCCCACCTCTCATGAAAAGTTTACTTGGAGAATTATACGGGGGTGCCACCGCCTCTCCTGCATCCACTTGTGCAACTTTTTAGTCTAAATAGGGTCTAAATACAGATCATGTTCCATGTTATTTTGTTCGACCATTTGCATGAGTGTCCCTTTAATTTTAAACTCTGGCGGTAACTGAACAAATGATACATACGATGAAACGCCCATTGGCGTCTGAGTGTTCGTGTTATATTTCATTTTCACTCCCACCACTTGTTTACCAAGGTTAGCAAATGAATGCCCTGTCTGGTGAATGTCTTTATATGGCAAATTAAAGCTGCACTCTCACAGATTGACCGTTTTGACAATTTTATATTATTTGTCTTAGAATCAGTCAATTTTTTAGTAAGAGTGCATCTTTCAAATAATCTTAAACATTTATTTCAGTAAATGGAGCAGTCAGCTGTTATTGATTTTAATTAGGTGACGCGGTAGATATACACAGTGGTTGATCCAGTATTTGGTAGTTTGAACAATATAATGTAGACCACTAAAACACTTCAAGTTTGTTTGTATGTACTTGTATGAACAATAAATTGTTATGTGACTGTGACGCATCAAGCCATTTATTTCTGAAGTATATTCCTTAAAAAATGCATCGACCTTTAGTGTGCGCCTTTAACACAAAAACGTCCCGGATGCGAGTTTTAAACTCTTACTCGTCAAATCGGCTCATCAATCAATCATTCGGTCAGTCGCATAGTCAATCAATCAATTACTTACTTACTCAATTAAGCAATCAATTAATCGATCAATCAATTACGTTGCCATTAAATCAATAAATCAATTGGTCAACCTTTCTTGCAGGACTTGTTTGATTTGATATGATTTACGCACACTTTGAGTATATAATTATAATCACATACAAAAATATACGTAAGTTTTAAAATACACTTCAGTAGGTAAACGTCTGTTTGTTTGTTATGTATGTGCTTCTTTCTTTACCATATGATTAGCAATTATTTAGTATTATAATTTTAGTATACAATTATAATGACGTACAAAAACCAGGGGCGTAGCCAGCGTTACGCACTTACGCATGTGCGTAAGATTAATTTGAAAAATGAAAAAAATAATGATGGCCAAAAATGGCATAAGAGAATATTTATATCAGAATAAAGGGAAGATAACCTATAGTAAGCATTGTTTCTCTGTGCTCGATAGCTTACTGAGCCTAAATAAATCACTTGGTAACTACAAAGTCGGCGGCCTGGAACCTATAAATCCCTCCAAACACACATCAGTGCTCAACATGTTAGTTCCATTTCCCATTTTTTTCCCTGGGGAGCACCCCGAACACCCCTACGGCTACAGGGATATTCCCCTCACACACCTTCCCCCTTTCGTGCGTAACATTCAGTAAAGCCTGGCTACGCCCCTGAAAACAGTATAAGTATAATAGTACTCATTTAAGTTTTAGAATAAACTTTAGTATGGGTTGAATTCTGTTTGTTTGTTATGTGTGTGTTTCTTTTTTGATCACCTTTTAGGAGTGAATACTTTAACAGTAATCATCCCTGCTCAAGTGGCTATATATTCCCAGGAAGCCAAGATGAAGTCAAGATGAACATGTGTAATGCATCAAGTATTTGAGACCTTGAAAACACCCACTACAGATTTTTACTAATTTAGCCTGGCAACATGTCTGCGTTTAGTGATAACAAAAATCAAAAATCTGAAACGATCACAAATAATTAGAATAAATGTATACATGGCATACATGGTTCAACGAAGCTACGCTCAAGCAAGTAATTATTATTTAGTTGCATGACCACATTGTTTCACGTAGATTCGGTAAGCAGGATTCAATGTAGCTACGTATATACATGGATCAACGTAACTACAGGTATATATGACTCAGCGTAGCTACACATATATATGATTCAACGTAGCTACACATATATATGATTCAACGTAACTACACATATATATGACTCAGCGTAGCTACACATATATATGATTCAACGTAGCTACACATATATATGATTCAACGTAACTACACATATATATGACTCAGCGTAGCTACACATATATATGACTCAACGAAACTACACGTTTATATGACTCAACGAAGCTTCACATTTATATGACTTAACGAAACTAGACGTTTATATGACTCAAATAAACTACACGTTTATATGACTCAACGAAACTACACATTTATATGACTCAACGAAACTACACATTTATATGACTCAACGAAACTACACGTTTATATGACTCAAAGAAACTACACGTTTATATGACTCAACGAAACTACACGTTTATATGACTCAACGAAACTACACGTTTATATGACTCAACGAAGCTTCACATTTATATGACTCAACGAAACTACACGTTTATATGACTCAACGAAACTACACATTTATATGACTCAACGAAACTACACATTTATATGACTTAACGAAGCTATACGTATGTATGATTCAACGAAGTTACACATATATATGCCACAATGTAGCTCCATATATACATGATGCAACTATATAACGTTACTATATGTGTTTTCATAGATCAACATGCCTACATGATGAGGCTGATCGCGAACAGTTCCATTTGACATTTTCAGAAATCCACTTTTTGACAAATATATATATATATATATATAAATCAAATATTGTGCCTTATATCATACAAAAATATAAAGTTCATATCTGTACAAATATTTATTTTTATTGTTTTTTTTTGTCGTTCATTTCTTTGATTTATATGAATGAAAAGCATAAATCGAACCTTTTATGGCTATAATATATTTTTAAAAAATCAAAATACTTCTTCTGTTTTCAAATAAAACAGTTTCGCGGTATTCTAGTCTTTGATTAGAATTAACTTTTACTGCGAAACTATTGTAAGTGCAGCACATTTCTCAATTTTGGGCACTTTAAAAAAAAAAGAAAAAAAAGATCGCAGGTTTTCATATTTATGTTAAAAATTTGAAATTTTATGCATTTTCCTTAAAGCCTTAGTAACGCTTTAACCATAAAACATTAGTTTCGAACGCAATATGAAAAGTCTTCTTAAATACACAAAGATACCTGACAACATATTACGTCCTTAGTATGGCATAGTGTTAGCGCTCATGTCTCCATTTAAAGGATCGCCGGATAGATTTAGAAAGCCTCTGATAAAAATAATCGCCAAGTTTTGTTTAAGTTCATTTATTGGTGATATACACTGTATAATACAGTATCTTTTCTAGCGGCATCGCATGCGCAACGGCTAGTTAAGAGATATTCTTGTCAAACTCTAATGCACCAGTCAATTGAAACCAAGCCCCCCCCCCCGCTAGTAAAAGCCCTGCCCAAAGGCCCCGCACCCCAGGGGCATCATAGGTTAGGCCAATTCCCCGCTGTTTTCGGCGCGAAAACAAAACCACCGCAGTCACTCGGCACTGCGGGGTCACCTTGAAGATAAAAACACGGTCCATTACCCCCGCTATCCCCGGTTTACACCCGTACCTGTGGGTGGGGGGTCGTGATTACAATTGACTGGTGCTTAAAAAGTGTTGCTTTTTTCACTTCAATAACTATCATTGAATAGGGATATTCTACTGTATTACTAGGAAAATACTTATTACAGGCCATCAAAGACAATTTGATTGTTCATAATCGGCTGAAGACTAGTAATATAGATAAATAGTGCGTCCAGGATATCCATACAAAAATCCACAAGATTCACTAGGCTCTCTGACTAAGTGACATTGCAGTAGTTTGGTCATTAGGACAGTAATAATGTGTATAATTGTAGTGCTTTTAAAGCTGCACTCTCACAGATATTCCATTTTTTACAACTTATTTTTTTTTGTCTTGGAACGAGTCAATTTTTGCGAAAATCCATGGAAACCACAAACCAGTTATATAAGACTGCTGACAAAAATATAGATCGCAGATTTTTATATTTAAGTTAAAAAAAATGATGTTTTATGCATTTTTCTTAAACCGTTAGTAACGGTTTAAACCAAAAAAACATTAATTTTCGCACGGAAATAGTAAAAACTACGATCTGAGTTTTTGTCAGCAAACTTATATCATTGGTTTGAAGATGTTTACGCAAAAATTTGCTCTTTCCAAGACAAAAAAAAAAAAAAAACAGTTGTAAAAATGGTAAATCTGTTAAAGTGCAGCTTTAAATCTTACATGTGCGAGGTAAATATATGATGTCCACGTTGTTTCCATGTCTAAATCTGTTTCTTGCTTGGGAAGATATCATATTATAAAGTTGTTCAATCAACTGAGAAAATGTTTCTTGAAATGTATATTTTTTCCTGAAAATCTTGCTGAATTAATGTGATTTGTCCTTTATTTTAACTATTTACTTCAGTTTTCAATTTAAAAAAAAATAGTTTCAGTTCACATGCAGCTGCTGAATTAAAGTCATTTTATCTGGTAAAAACATTCCATTACTTATACAGTCGAATCCCGTTGGTTTGAACTCGTTTGGCTCGAATTGCTCCTTGGCTCGAACTGTATGCAAACGACCGATTTCTTTATACTGTATGTAAGCAATCCCGCTTGGCTCGAACTTTGCGAGGCTCGAGGTTTTTCCGCCGGTCCATCGAGCCAACGGGTTTCGACTGGTATATATATAAAGAGTATTTGGAAATCGGCAAATAGGACAGTTTCGCATTTATTTTAAAAAGTATTTATCTGCTGCTTTTTTCTTTAAGTGACTTTTGTTCATAACTTTTTTGAGTAGAAAGTTATGAAGTATCATTTAAATAGTGAAAACGCAGAATAAACCTTTTTTTTAAAAATTCAAATGTCATATAGAACAGTTTCGTGAAATGCGAATTTAGTTTCGTCCATTTTGACCGGGAAACTGTTCTAAGTAACACATTTTAATAAATGCATATTTTAGAAAGGCATTGGTTAAAGTCTGAGTCATACCTTTATTTCTGACATCACTTTGAACTTAATTTCTTATTCAAGTAACAAGAAAGGCCTAAATAAAGAAAATGAACAGTTTTTAGCTTTTCCATAACAATTTACAAAAAAAAGCAATGGGAACAGTTTCGCGCTAAGCCCTAGATGTATACATCATTCAAATTAATGGTTTATATTGCTGTGAATTGAATTGTAATAAATTGAATTTAATCGAATTGAATTGAAATGATTTGTAGTACCTGGTCCCGCCTGGTTGCCCCCGCATTGGGACCAATTGTAAGTCTCGTGGCATCCCCTCCACAACCCCCGGTGGGACCCCGAGAAGTTGTTCCAGTAGAGAGTGGCAAACCCTGCCAGATGCAAGACCACCCCGAGTATCGATAGGATGAACACCGCCTTGATCAGCGTTGATATCGCCATTATTAAGTTTGTTCTTTTTAGTCAATGGTAAATTCCAGTAGCGGAAAATCAAGTGTTTGTAGCGTTGAGACAGACCCAAAATCACACCCCAGCCAATTGGAACACTTATAGAGTCTCAGGGGGTGAACTTATGTGGGTAACAAGCCAAAACAATATCCCAGCAATCAACACAACCTGTCAGCAATTCCGGCAAGCAGAAATCAAAGACGATGCGATAAACACAGGAAATACAATCTTGCAGTACGCCTATCCGTTCAGCCCAGCGTTGGAACGCCAAATACAGATTTTTTTTTATCGATTCGATGACATTCTCAAATGGGCCCAGAATGAATAACTTCAAAATGTCAGATGTTAGTTCCACTGCTCTGTTCGACAAATTCAGAGAAAGACACGGTGTAAAATTATTGTTTTATATCTGTGTTTGTGTAATCAATAAACTTGAATTAAATGAAACTGACACAAAATGTTATTTATTTTCAAGAATATGTGTGCTGTTTTCACGACGGAAATATATTACAAGTCGATTCAATTGCGGATGAAAACATTAGACTTAAATCGGACTCAATTTGGTGATACATTTTTGTATTTCGGATGTGTCGAATGTTCGCTATCTCGAACTTTTTGTCTAGAACCCGTCGAGTTCGACATAATGAGTTTCGACTGTAGACTTATTTAATACGTGCGGAAGCACAGTTAAGAATCGCTCGTCTGGCTTCATATCTGCTTTTAGTGATAACAAAATCTTAAGCTTTTCTGA
This sequence comes from Mya arenaria, assembly GCF_026914265.1. Lineage (NCBI taxonomy): Eukaryota > Metazoa > Mollusca > Bivalvia > Myida > Myidae > Mya > Mya arenaria. The sequence goes on from NC_069131.1 coordinate 55,704,628, forward strand.
AACGATCACAAATAATTAGAATTTCCAAAAAATTCTTTAGATAACTATTGAAATTGGCGTCGGATATCTACTTCCAAATTCGATGCCATAATGATATTTGTGTCGTGTCACAGATTTATGTAGAAAAAATACAAGAAACATATTGCTTTGATTTATAATGGGCATTTATTCAAAATGCCATAAAGAAATCAAAGTCAAAAAGAATAAGTTGACAAGTGTTACGTTATGTTTCCCGTAATACAATAGTTGGGTGGGTAAACCGCAAAAAGGCAAAGCAGCCGTCAACGAGTACAAATATATAAACCATGGTGGATATGTCCGTTGTCGTGTGTCTGCAACAATGTCACTTCAAACTTTTGATACCAAAATGATATTGGTGTCGTTTATCGATAATGTGACATCAAAATAATAAACCATTTTGTAACTGATGTCGTGAATCGACGACAATATCGACGACTATAAAATTTAAAAATTGGATACCATATTTAAAATGGCGCCGTGCTTTGACGACAATATGACTACAAAATTTTGATACCATACTGAAACTGGCGTCGTGTTTTGACGACAATGTGACTTCAAAATTCGATACCATATTGAAACTGACGTCGTGTACCAACGACATTGTGACTTCAAAATTCTTTATCATTTTAAAACTGGCGTCGTGTATCGACGACAATATGATTATCGATGACAATCAAACTTCAAAATTCAATACCATATGGAAAGTGGCGTCGTGAATCGACGACAATGTGACTTCAAAATTCGATACCATATTTAAACTGGCGTCGTGTATCGACGACAATGCGACTTCAAAATTCGATATCATATTTAAACTGGCGTCGTGAATCGACGACAGTGCGACTTCAAAATTCGATATCATATTTAAACTGGCGGCGTGAATCGACGACAGTGCGACTTCAAAATTCGACACCATATTTAAACTGGCGTCGTGAATCGACGACAATGCGACTTCAAAATTCGATACCATATTTAAACTGGCGTCGTGTATCGGCAACAATGCGACTTCAAAACTCGATACCATATTTAAACTGGCGTCGTGTATCGGCAACAATGTGACTTCAAAATTCTTTATCATATTAAAACTGGCGTCGTGTATCGACGACAATATCGATGACAATCAAAATTCGATACCATATGGAAAGCGGCGTCGTGTATCGACGACAATGTGACTTCAAAATTCGATACCATATTTAAACTGGCGTCGTGTATCATCGACGATGAAACTTCGAAATGCTCTACTATAATTATTAAAACTAGCGGCTTGTATTGACGGAAA